>NW_022196897.1:116117279-116175728 GCF_008632895.1 Mastomys coucha
TTTTTTTTTTTTTTTTTTTTGCATATCTCCTGAGTTCACAGCCCCTGCCATAGAGCAAGTGCTCAGTGTCTCCTAAGGGAATCAACTGGTAATACTGGCTAAAATGGATCATGTCAAGATGGAATTTTAGATTCCTTAGAAAGAATGGAAAGGAATCAGCAAAACACCAGCGAAAAAGTTGGAGTCAGAGCTGGTGGAGACGACTAGTCATTGTATGCAGACATCAAGGAGTCAAGCTGGCAGGGTCTGTAAAGTTGTCACAGTGGTCCAACAAGCACATCCTTGGTGCACACAGGAAGGGCAGCAGGAATCCATCACCTCTCCATTGAGCTTCTCTCTCACAAAGGTCCAGGGTAGGAGGCAGAGGTGAGCCTCCCACTGATACCTTCCCAGAACCAGCCGCAGCCTGCCCCTCCTCAAAAAACTCACCCCTCAGGACAGACAGCTCCAGGCAACAGGTGTAGTAAGTGTATCTGCTCTGTTTCAGTGCCGGGGCAGGACGGACAGGGACCTTTTGTGCCTTGAGCACAGTCCTGGAGCGTGTGAAAGCAGAAGGAATTTTGGATGTCTTCCAAACTGTCAAGAGCCTGCGGCTGCAGAGGCCACACATGGTCCAGACACTGGTATGCTACCACGTCTTCATCCATGTCAATACACTATCAATAGCTCTTCCCTGTCAGCAGCAAGCCTTCAGGGAGCTCCACATACTCAAAAGACTGGAAGTGTCTTGGGAAGCAGGGCCACAGCGGGAACACAGCCTGGTACTAGAAAAAATAGAAGAGGTTAGAAAGAAGTCCCTAGGAGCTGGGGAGACAGTTCAGTGGGTAACCACACCTGCTCTGAAAGCATGCAGATGTGAGCTCAACCCCCAGGACCTATATACAAAACTAGGTGGGCAGCATGTGCCTGTAACCCCAACAATGAGGGCACAGACAGGTCCCAAGAGCTCACTGGACAGCCAGCCTAGCTGAAACAGCCATCTTCTGGTTCAGTGAGAAACCCTCTCTCCAGGGAATGGATAGAAAGCAATTGAAGACGACTTCCCACCTATCCAAATATCACCTACATCCATCACACACACACTCTACTTTGGGTTCTGATAGGGAGTGAACAGAAGTGCCCGCCTTTGTTTTGTTTGGCTTTCCTGTTGAGAAGTCTGACTCTTGACAGTCTGTATATCTGCAAAGATTTTCCTGAATCTTGTTAAGCTAGAAAGGTTTGAGGGGAAATGTGAGTTTTAGGAGATTTGAGAGGAGATAAAGCTTTGGATGTTAGTTAAGATTCATCTCAGCCTAGCAGCCTGGGCAAGCTGAGTACCACCCTAGATGCCATATGTTCAGCCTGGCACACTTACATCTGACCTGCAGGACCTTGGATTGCCCTTACATGTCTGGTCAGCTCTGCCTATAAAAGATCTGCTATAACCCCAAAACATTCTTTTTTCTCTCCATTTTCCACTTTGAAACTGGGTCTGCTAAGCCAGCGTGGTAGTGCATACTTTTATTCCCAGCACTCAGGAGGCAGAAGTAGGCAGATCTCTGTGAGTTCTAAGACAGCCTGGTCTACATAGGGAGTTCCAGGCCAGCCAAGGATACATAGTGATAATGATCTTTTAAAAAGGGCGCAGGGGGACTCAGCAATCCCTTTGGTAACTGGTTTTTTCCTGCCTCTGCCTGCTTTCCAGGAACAGTATGAATTCTGCTACAAGGTGGTACAGGAGTACATCGATGCCTTTTCAGACTATGCCAACTTCAAGTGACAGGTGACAAGGCCCACAGACAGGAGAATTGCCTTTAATATTTTGTAATATTCTGTTTTGTTAATATACCCAAAATTGTATATATCTTATAACTGTTTTAGAAATGGCACATAGGTTTCTATTACCTATTAGGTGGAGATTTTGTATGTAAATGTGTTAGCATTGATAGTCCTTTCCCAGTGTTTTATTGGGGAATTAAATAGTGTGATATTTGGGTTGATATAATGAAGTCCTCAGCCTGGAAATTGGGCCAGATTCTTCTTTGCTTCAAGTGTCTTTTCCTAAAGAAGATAAACATAGGACTCATTCTAGGTAGCTCAGTGCCAACTGAAACAAAGCACAAAGCTCTCAGAGCTCTTGAGGAAATGGTTGTCTCACTGTCCCCAGGCAGGCCTCTTCCCCTCCCCTCTCCAGTCCACACTCGTCTCCCACCATTATCACCCACCTCAGGCATGGGGAATAATGAGACCAGAGCACCTCTCTGGCACCACACTAGGGACCATCAGGTAATAAACTCTCTTGATTCCCTGAGGAAATGTCGGTCCCTTTGTCTTGTGCAGAGCAGCCTTATGAAGCTGGGGCTCTCCTCGGTTGTTCCTAACCCTGCTGTTGGCTGATGTCCACGTCCTCTTTTCTGTCAAGTGTAACCATCCCAGCCACCCACCCACCCAGCTTTGTCCCCTAGGACAGACCGCAAGGGTCTCACTGAGTTTCTCTACAGGAAAGGATACCGGGGCAGAGGAGAGGAGCTGCTGCGGATTGAGCCATGGCCAGTTTGGCCTCTCTAGTTTCTGTCCAGAATAAGTTTTACAGTTTCTTCAGGAGATGAATGTGTGTTAAGTGTGGGGACACACATGCCACAGCACACTACTGTTCAGGAGTTGGTCTCTCCTTTCAGCTTTTGAGGCAGGGTGTATTAATCACTGTTCTATTGCTGTGACAAAGTACTATGACCAGGGCAACTTACAGAAGAAAGTAAATTTGGGACTCACAGTTTCAGAGGCTGGGTCTGAGACCATCGTGGTGGAACATGGCGCAGCAGGCAGGCAGGCATGGTGCTGAAGCAGTATCTTAGAGCTTACAGACAGACAGAGACTGGGAATGATGTGGGCTTTAGAAACTTCACAACTCAGCCCCAGTGATACACTTCCTCCAAAAACTGGAGACCAAATAATCAAATGTATGACCTGTGAGGGCTATTCTCCTTTTCTTCTTTCTTTTCTTTTCTATTTTTTGGTTTTTCAAGACAAGGTTTGGGTGTCTTGTTATTTCTACGGCAATGCTGTTTGAGATTTGGGATTCTCTACTATCTTTTAATAGGAATACTGGGGCTGGGATTATAGACACTAGCTAGAACCTAGGCCATATTTTAGAAGTATGACCATGCCATTTTAACTTTCTCTTTTTCTGTTTTGTTTCTTGAGACAGGGTCTCACTGTGTAGCATGGACTGACCTAGGACTCGCTTTGTAGACCAGACTGGCCTTGAACTCACAGAGATCTGCCTGCCTCTGTCTCCCAAGTGCTGTAATTGAAGGCATGCACCACCTCTGCCCGTTTTTCCATTTTCTGATGCCAGTATCCTGAGAGTATAATCTTCATCGCCCTGGAAGCTAAGCCATAGGGAAGAGCTCATAAAGCAAGCAGCTTCCTTTGCACACTTTACTGTTTTACTCATCCCCACTGGCTAGGACCCAGGCCTGTGGAAAGCTGCCCTGGGTACACTGGGGCCACCACCTCCAGCTTCTCAGCACAGCAGGTGTTCTCCGTCATAGAGGGCAAAGGTCGGGAGGTAGGCATGGCCTCTGCTCTTCAGGGGCTTCAGCAGATCCCCCTGGTGTGTCCCACAAAGGCACATTCAGAGATAAGTGCTATTGGGCTGCTTGGAAAAGGGGAACTTACACTAGACCCAAGCAGAGCTGAGAATTTAGTTGAGCAGAATGGAAAGGTCAGTTGGAGCCATTAGAGGACTTTCAGTCAAACAGAGTGGTGTGAAAGGGAAGCCTAGTGTGTACTGCATGTTCATGGTGTTTACGTACAAGAGGAAATGTGGGACAGAGAGACATCTCAAAGGTTAAGAGCACTTGTTCTTGGAGAAAACCTGGCACACAGTCATCCAGATCCAGGGGATCCAGTGCCCTCTTCTGACTTCTATGGGCACCAATCAAGCAGATGATGCACAGACTTACACGCAGGCAAACATCCACACACAGAAAATAAAATAAATTTAGAACAGTTTTTAGCTGGGCATAGTGGCACACACCATCAATCCCTGCATTTGGAAGCAGAGGTTGGTGGAGCTCTGCGGGTTCAAGGACAGCCTGTTCTACATTACTGAGTTCCAGCCTAGCCAGGGCTATACATAGTGAGACCCTGTCTTGAAAAATAAATTAATTAAGAAAAATTTAAAGAGGCTAGACAGTGGTGGCACATGCCTTTAATCCTAGCACTTAGGAGGCAGAGGCAGAGGGAATATCTGTAAATTTGAGGCCAACCTGATCTACAGATCAAGTTCCAGGACAGCCAGGGCTCACAGAAACCCTGTCTTGAAAAAGTAAATAAATAAATAAGAGGATGTACAAGAGGAGTCCCAGAAATCTTTGAGTGCAAGAATGTGACAGCAGATCAGCTTTACACCGAGCGTGAGTCACTGGAGTCATTCTATCCCTCTAGGAACTGGAGCTCTAAAAGACCACTGAGTCAGGAATTTTCCATGAAGAATGCCCTGTTCTTGCACACTTTGTGTGATCAAGTCCAGCAATGGAGGAGTACGCTTATTGGGTCAGCAAGACCTCAGCGACTACAGACACCACTAAGAAAATCCTCTCTGCGTGTACTGTTATCCACCTACCAACAGCCTAGGCTGCTCCCCGCCTCTTGCCAAGGCTAGACCAGGGCATAGAGTGAGCCAAGGCTAGTCTTGACTAGGGCATAGAGTGACCTCAGGATTCTGCTGCAGTCTGTGCTGACTTGATCAGCAGCTCTTAATGTTAAACATCCCTGCTTGCTAACAGGTGTCTTCCAGCAGGAGTGACCTCTGCACTTTGCTCCCTTCCACAGAATCAGCCCTCGTCCTCTCCTCTCTTTTTTAATCAGGGCTCAAACACAAGAGACTCCTGTATGTCCAGAGAAAGATGTGTCTTACTTGGCACAGTTGTGTGGAAAGAGCAAAAGTGACCAATTCACACATCAGCTATGACCTGGGTCGGGGGAAGTGTCAGAATGGAGGTGAGCATTTCCTCAGAAGGAAGTGTGCAACCAGCCTGAAGCACACACCCAGAGCCCTGCTACTCAGACCTTCATTGACTCCACTTGGTCAGCACTGTTCCCAGATCATCTGCCACTGAAGGCCTGCATTTCCCAAAGTTTAACTTCCTTCTCATTTGTGACAGGCTTATGAAAAGTCTGTCTTCTTCCTTCACCCTCCATTCTCATGCCTCTTATATCCATGCTTACTAGAGGAGCTTGCATACTGAACCCCAGGAATCTATTGTGTCTGGTTCACTTGTATCCCCATATCACAGTGTTGTTCTCCAAAGAGGTGCGGGATGTGGGACTCTGTGAAATGTGGCTTTCCTCCACCCCCAGCTTCCAGGACCCCCGCGTTTCCTACTGGATGACTGCCTAGTAGTCCAAAAGCAGCCCTGTCTACCCTTCTACCCTGAGGGCTCCTCCACCCTGCCACACCTCATGGGGCAGCCCCTCTGTTTTGTCTCTGCAGGGGCAACTCACTCGCCATTCTACTGCCAAACTCTACCTTGCTCACCTTCAGCCACTGTCAGGGTTTGTACCATGTGTCTCCACCTCAGCCCAGCCCAGCTCTGATCATGTCTTCCCAGCTGGTCACAAACAACTTCAGATGCCGTGATTTTTGTGTCCTGACATCAGCAGCAGCTCCATGATGAACAAATGGCTTTCCTGTCCTTCTGAGTGGGGCACAACAGTGAATTTGAGTTGTTAAGAAGGAGCAGCAGAAGCAGAGCAGTGGTGGCGCACACCTTTAGTCCCAGCACGTGGGAGGCAGAGGCAGGCGGATTTCTGAGTTTGAAGCCAACCTGGTCTACACAGTGAGTTCCAGGACAGCCAGGACTACACAGAGAAACCCTGTCTCGAAAAACCAAATTTAAAAAAAAAAAAAAAAAAAAATGTGCTGGCACATGCCTTCAAGCCCAGCACTTAAGAGGGAGGTGGATCTCTGTAAGGTTGAGGCTAGCCTAGGCTACATAGACTCTGTCTTTAAAAAGACTTACGTTATCAGGAAAAACAGTCCAAAGCTTTGCCTAGAGAGCTTGGTTCTTTGGAGTTTTTAAAGGGAAGAAAATAAAGTCACTCATTAATTTTATAAAATAAACATTATAGAGCTGGTAAGATGGTTCAGCAGGTAACACAGCTTGTTCTACAAGCATTAAGACCTGTCTCGGTTAGGGTTTCTGCTGCTTCAATGAAACACCATAACCAAAGCAACTGGGGAGGAAAGGGTTTATTTGGTCATACTTCCACATCACTGTTCATCATGGAAGGAACTCAAACAGGGCAGGAACCTGGAGGCAGGAGCTGATGCAGAGGCTGTGGAGGGGTGCTGTTTACTGCCTTGCTCCTCATGGCTTGCTCAGCCTTCTTTCTTACAGAACCCAGGATCATCTGTCTAAGGTGGCCCCACTCAAATGGACTGGGCCTTCCCCCATCAGTCTCGAATTAAGAATTAAGACTACAGATGGATCTTATAGAGGCAGTTTCTCAACTAAGGTGTCCTTCCTTTTAGATAACTCTAGTTTATGTCAAGTTGACATAAAACTAGCCAGCATACGACCTGTTTAGGTCTCCAGAACCCTACATTAAATGCTGGCCAGCCATATCTATTTGGAACACACCTGTAACCCTGATATGAAGATGGACACAGAAGGTCTATAAGAGTTTGGGTGACATCCATTGTTCTCTGACCTCCGTGTGTCTACGTATGTACTCATATGAAGACATGCTTGTACATGACAGGCACACATACACAGGAAAAATAAAACCCTAGGATCTGAATTTGAGGCCAGCCAACAGATCCAGTTCCATGACAGCCAGAGCTACACAGTGAGACCCTGTCTCAAAAAACATAAATAAATAAATAAGTCATCCACTTACTAGAGTCTGTTTCTTTCTTTTTTTTTAATTATTATTTATTATATGTAAGTAGCTGTCTTCAGACACCCCAGAAGAGGGCATCAGATCTCATTACGGATGTTTGTGAGCCACCATGTGGTTGCTGGGATTTGAACTCATGACCTTTGGAAGAACAGTCGGTACTCTTAACTGCTGAGCCATCTCTCCAGCTCCCTAGAGTCTGTTTCTTGAAATAGTTTAATATAGCATACATTTTCCTACTTCGAGTTCCAGGATAGCCAAAGCTACACAGTGAGACCCTGTCTCGAAAAAAACCATACATAGATACACACACACACACACACACACACACACTTAGCAGAGTCTGTCTCTCTGGATCCAGCATACATTTCTCCGCCTTCGTTTCCTGATCCTGCTAATGAGACAACTCTAGGAAGTCACAGTTAGAGCCATCCCGAAACTCATGCCCAGCTCCCACAATGGTAACCTCTTATGCTGCCAGTCACTTTCCTAAAGCTGGGTGCACTTGGTCACCCAGTGGTTCTGGTCACCATTATGCCAAGCTTGGCCCTACCTTAATATGGTTTTCAGCCCAAGTACAGACTGGCTGTTATCCTTGCTGGCGGTGAAAGCAGAGCTACTGGCACAGACTTGGGCTGCAAAGACCTGTTTCCAGCAGCCCATGCTGGTAGTGTCTAGATCTACAAATGACTCTGGATGGGCATAGCATGAGGAGGACTTAGAATTATCTCCTACTGACAGCCCTAAAGAGACTGCAGAATCACCTCTGCTGGGGTGCTTGCCCTCATGAGTCCAGTTGCAAGAGAGGTCAACCCTGGGTGGGCACTACTCCACCTAAGCCCATCTCTGTTTAGAGTGGCCCAGTCCTGGTGCCAAGTATGTATTAGTGTGAAGCCTGCCATACTGAAGTATGTATTGGTGTGAAGCCTGCCGTACTGTTTTGCAGGTGAGTGTGAACTCTCTTAGACCCCTATACACGCTGCTGGGCTCCCTGCTCTTAGGCCAGAGTCCTGAGCTAGGTGAGCCAGGGAATCTCCATCTCAGTTTCCTCAAAGGTTAGGAAGGGTGCAGGGTTGCAAGGGCGGGAACTTGAGAATGCATCCCAAGAAGCAGGGAAGTGAAGACAATGCACCATCTGGGCCATCAAGATGGCTTCGAGGGTAAAAGTGCTTGCTACCAAACCTGACAGCCTGAGGCCAATTCCCAGGAAAGAAAATGCACTCCAGCAAGTTGTCCCTGGACTTCCTGTGGCACATGTGTACACACACACACAGAGACAACATAATAAGCTTTTCACAACATAGATATCTATTTAGATGCAGAGTCAATTTGCAAATATGAAACATCCAGTTAGACTAAATCAGTGTTCCACCAAGCTTGGTGTGCTTGGACATTGAACAGGAAAGTGAACACATATTTGAAACATGTCAAGATGGTTGAAGCAACTTCTACAGAAAACAGGGTAATCATTAAGTTCTGTAAACTCATTGCAGTGTCCAGGTCAGGGGAGAAAACTAGTTTTCTGGTGTTTCTTAGCCCTCAAGAGGTGTTAGAATCCAGAACGTGGGGTTGGAGTTGGAGCCATAGCAGCTGGCAGAACACCTGCTTGGTGTGTGGAAAGGCCTGTGTTCAGTCTGCAGCACTGCATGAACGGGCCATCCCAGCATTCATGATAAGGAGCAAAGAGGCTCAAAAGTTTGAGACCAGCCCGTTAGAGAAAAGTTCCTTGTGGATTTGTTCCCAGTATATCTGTATGGTTCCCTCTGTCAGTGAAGTTAAGCTCATAGAAAGGCCTGTGCCCCCCTTTGACCACTTGGTAGCCATTTTTTGTACATTGTGTGTGTGTGTGTGTGTGTGTGTGTGTGTGTGTGTGTGTGTGTGCAGATGCATGCCACATGTGAAGGACAGAGAACAAATTGCAGGAGTTCTCTCCTTCCACCATGTGGCTTCCAGGGATTAACTTCATGTCCTCAGGCTTGACATTAAATGCCTTTACCCTATGAGCGGGTTTAAAGAGTTATTTGGGTTGTAGAGATGGCTCAGTGGTTAAGAGGACTGATTGTCCTTCCAGAGGACCTAAGTTGGACTCTAGCACCCATTGGTGGCTCACATCTGTCTGTAACTCCAGTTCTAAGGGATCTGACACCCTCACACAGACATACATGTAGGCAAACACCAATGAACATTTTTTTAAAAAGTCATTGAAATTTTATTTTTAAAAACTGGCTTTAGGGCTGGCGAGATGGCTCAGCAGGTAAGAGCACTGACTGCTCTTCCGAAGGTCCTGAGTTCGGATCCCAGCAACCATATGGTGGCTCACAACCACCTGTAATGTGACAGGACACCCTCTTCTGGTGCGTCTGAAGACAGCTGCAGTAAACTATGCTGGAGCGAGCGAGGCCGGAGCAAGCAGGGGCCCGCAGAAGTCCTGAGTTCAACAGCAGCCACACACATGATAGCTCACAGCCATCTGTACAGCTACAGTGTACTCATACACATAAAATAAACTAAATTTTAAAAAAACTGGCTTTAAAAGATTCATTATTTTTTACTTATGCACCATATGCACACATGCATATGAGTGTCCCCCAGAAGCCAGAAGAGAGTGTTAGACCCCTAGGAATTGAAGTTACAGGACATTCTGAGCTGCGTTATATGAATGCTGGGAACCAAATTCAGGATTTCATTGCTGAGCCATCTCTCCCCACTATGCTTTTTGTTTCAACCTCAGATCCCTTGGAAGATCTAAGATGGGGAAGCATTTGTCTGGTGACCTAAAAAGCAGCCCAGTTGAGAACCAGTGGTCACCGATACTGAGAACTCTGGCAACTGCAGAGCTGCCCAAGACCGCACCAGGGCAGTGCAGTGCAAGGAAATGGTTTGCTGCTCGTTTGCAAATCTACGGTTTAAAGTACAGGAGAGCGCTTACTTGAAAGAGGAAGTGTAAGCCTAACATAAGTAGCCAGGAGCTCAGAATTTCTTGCTACAGGCCTGAAAGGGTAGACGGGCCATCGGCGGGCCAGAGAGCCCCAGAGCCGCACGCTTGGAGGCAGTGTCCAAACTTGTGAACTAGTAGGCGAGCATCCTATGGTGTAGCTGCCTTTAGCTGTGGTCTCCAAGGCGCCCCTCGACCCCTCCCACTCTACCCGAGAGTCCGGGGATGCGATGGGCCAGACAGCAAAAGCTCCGCCTAGCGAGGGCGGGGCCAGGAGACTCCCGTGGTGCTCCGCGGCCACTTCCGGGCCCGGCGCAGGTGCAGGCGCAGGCGCCAACTGTCATGTTGCGCGTTCTGAACCGCCTGGCCGCGGGGACCGGGGCCCGGCCCCCAACCCTGCTACTCCTGCCGGTGCGCGGCCGCAAGACCCGCCACGACCCGCCTGCCAAGTCCAAGGTCGGACGCGTGAAAGTGCCTCCCGCAGTGGACCCTGCGGAATTCTTCGTGTTGACCGAGCGCTACCGACAGTACCGGGAGACCGTGCGTGCTCTCAGGTGTGTGTAACGGGCAGGCGCCCTTCGGCGCCCTCTGAGAAGGGCTGGGGCTAGAGGATGGGTGCTGACTTGAAACCCGACGTCACCCAGGCTAGAGTTCGCGTTGGAGGTGCGAAGGAAAATGCACGAGGCCCGATCCGGAGTTCTGGCTGAACGCAAGGCGCAGGAGGCCATCACCGAGCACCGGGAGCTGATGGCCTGGAACCGGGAGGAGAACCAGCGGCTGCAGGAGCTCCGGTGCGAGAGGCGAGGGGCTGGGCGGGCTGGGCGGGCTGGGCTAGACTCATCCGCGACCCCGCTCACCCTCGGCTTCTTGCCCCTCGCAGGATAGCTAGGTTGCAACTGGAAGCACAGGCCCAGGAGCTGCGGCAGGCTGAGGCCCAGGCCCAGAGAGCCCAGGAGGAGCAGGCTTGGGTGCAACTGAAAGAGCAAGAAGTGCTCAAATTGCAGGTGGGTTGAGGTCTGGGGAATATGGGCATTGGAGACCCCAGCGAGGAGGCTCTGGGGGGAGCAGCATAGGGCGTCAGGTGACCAGAGCCTTCCAGAGGCTTCTCGCTACGCGCAGAGGGTAGTCAGGACTACTCGCAGGTGATGGTCAGTAAAAGGTTACAGGCTAGTATTGCCTTGTGAAACTTGAAGTCAGAGAAGCCATAAGTGAGAATGGAGCTTTTTTTTTAACGTGTGAGAGGGAGTGACACACTTGAGAGAGTCCACCCTCCTCTGATCAGGTGTCACGATTTGTCCTTGGGTTTTGGCTAAGAGATCTGATGGGTGATTGTCCAGGGAAGAGCAATATGGTGGCTGAGGTCACCCATTACAGTTGTGCTGGATGAGTGGTGGGACACTGAAAGAGGCCCTGAGCTCTTTTGACACCCTTCTTAAGGTGGGCTAGAGACAGTAAGCTGTGCAGCCAGCCAGCTCTGGTAGAAATCCCACAAAGCTAACCTTTGTCTGCCTGTAGGAGGAGGCAAAAAACTTCATCACTCCGGAGAACCTGGAGGCACGGATAGAAGAAGCATTGGACTCTCTGAAGAGTTATAACTGGGCCATCAACAAAGAAGGACAGGTGGTCAGGAAGTGAGCACAGACGCTTCTAGGGACCCAAATAAGGACAGTGCTTGCCTGGGGACTGTGTGTTGGGGTAGGAATTGGTGCATCCCAGGAGGACGGCTCAGTCTTTTCTGGAGCACACCCCCCCCCCCCATTCATTCTAGCCTCAGCACTCACCACCTGACTGGAAACTCTCAGACATAGTACCCTGTTCTCACACCCCATACAGAGGTTTCAGGACAGCATTAAATTCTGGAAAGTTCCTTTCGCACAGAGATTTGGACCAGACGGTGTCCCCTCTAGAAGCCAAGCTGTCTTCTAAGTCTCTGGAGTAGTGTGAGCCAAATGTTTCCTGCTTTTATAAAGGTGCCCAATCCTGCCCAGTCACTGGCTATAGCTGTAGAGCTAATGAGAGAGGAAATAGTTACAGACTAGCCAATACCTGAGCTATGAGTTAGTTATCTGCTTTGCTCAACCCTGAGCTTTGCTGGCTAGGGTCTGGTGTGTCCAAGATCCAGAAAGCAAAAAGGGTACCCTGTTTCTCCTGGTGGCTCTCCAGCAGTGATTTCTGTAGCCAGACCCTGTCCTGCTGTAGCGTTATGGGACTACCCAGCAGGTGGTAGACTCCCAAGCTAAAGCTGCCTCTTCCAGGCAGTTGCTGCTCTTGGGTGTTTGTAACCGGTGGCCAAAGGGCAGCATAGTGTCATTCTTCAGGACTCTCACCTTGGTCTGGTTTGTTTGTTTGCAGCCGAGTGAAGGCAAGCTGCTGTAGCTGATTGAAAGGCTACAGAGGGTACACTTGCCTACTCAGTGAGTGTTGGGTATTTTAATCTGTTTCATCTAGGTGTGATTGCCTAAGATCATTGCTCAGTTTCTCCAGGGTATGGATATCCAGTGTGCCCTGCAATCTCAAGTTCCTGTATGAATTTGCAAAAAACAGTTATAACCAACTCTGTGAGAAAGCCTAGTAAATGCCAAAGAGTCTGGCAAGAATCAAATTTGGAATTGTTTTTCTCTTGCCAAATAGGAAGTCAAAGCAGAATTCCAACCCCAAGCCTGGCCCGTCTCCTGATGATGCTGGCCATTTCCTCTCTGTGTGCTTTAACAAGTATGTTGAACACATGATCCCAGTTCAGTCCTTGGCACTCAGCCAGTCTGCTCACAGTCCCAGGGGATACAGTGTCTCTGGCCTCCATGGCACATGCACTTACCCACATAAACATAACTAAAAGAAATAAAAATACAGATTTTAAACCTTGCCGGTTTTATTGTTTGTTTGAATTTTTGGGGTTTTGTGGGGAGTTGTTTGTTTGTTTTTCATTTTTTTGAGACAGGGTTTCTCTATTTAGCCCTGGCTGTCCTGGAACTCACTCTTGTAGACCAGGCTGGCCTTGAACTCAGAAATCCCCCTGCCTCTGCCTCCCAAGTGCTAGGATTAAAGGCATTCGCCACCACTGCCCGGCGTTTGCTTGAATTTTTAAGAAGGGTCTCACTATGTAGCTATCCCTGGCTGTCCTGGAACTCAGTATATAGATCAGGCTGGCCTTGGAATCAAAATATTTGCCTGCCTCTGTCTCCTAAGTGCTATTAAAAAATCTTTTTTTTTTTTTTTTAAATAAAAGGAGATGCTTCATAGTCATCTGTCTTAGTCGGGGTTTCTATTCCTGCACAAACATCATGACCAAGAAGCAAGTTGGGGAGGAAAGGGTTAATTCAGCTTACACTTCCACATTGCTGTTGATCACCAGAGGAAGTCAGGACTGGAACTCAAGCAGGTCAGGAAGCAGGAGCTGATGCAGAGGCCATGGAGAGATGTTCCTTACTAGCTTGCTTCCCCTGGCTTGCTCAGCCTGTTCTCTTATAGAACCCAAGACTTCCAGCCAAGGGATGGCACCACCCACAAAGGGCCCTACCCCCTTGATCACTAATTAAGAAAATGCCCCACAGCTGGATCTCATGGAGGCACTTCCCCAACTGAAACTCCCTTCTCTATAACTCCAGCCTATGTCAAGTTGACATACAAAACCAGCCAGTACAGTCATCTGAGTGCTTGCTGCTTTTTCAGGGGCCTGAGTTGGTTTCCAAGTACCCACATCAAGTGGTTCACAACCATCTATGAGTCCAGTTCCAGGACAGCCCATGCCCCCACAGGTACCTGCACTCACATAATGGTATGTGGACATGTCAACTGATAATTTTTAAAAGCCTGGAAAGGTGAGCAGGAATGGTGACACACACCAGTAATCCCAGCACATATAAAGCAGATATGTTGGGCTGGAGAGGTGGCTCAGCGATTAGAGCACTGACTGCTCTTCCAGAGGTCCTGAGTTCAATCCCCAGCAACCACATGGTGGCTCACAGCCCTCTAATGGGATCTGATGCCCTGTGTCTGAAGACAGCTACAGTGTACTCATATAAAGCAGACAATCTTCACGTTAAAGGCCAGTCTAGTGCACATTGTATAAAGCTAGCCAGGGCTATATAGCAAATTCCTGTCTCAAAACTAAAGGCAAAAGCTGAGTGAACCTTAAAGGATAACGAGTTTAAAACCAGCTTCACTTACTCACTGTGAGGACAGCCTGGGCTACATAAATCCCTAGCTCAAAAAAGGAGGGCAGCAGGTACAGGGAGGAGACGTGATACACAACTGTAATCCTGAGACATCTTCAGTTTAATGTCATATTCAGCTACGTGGAGAACTTGAGGCTGCATAAGGCATAAGGTCCTTGCAGGGCCCAAGGCTTGGAAGAGCAGCCGGTGTTCTCAACTGCTGAGCCATCTTTTCAGCTCCGCAGTGTCTCACAGAGCCCCACTCAGTTCCGCTGCATCTGCTCACTTGCCTGTGATCTGAGGGCTGCTCACAGGCTGGCACAGGAGGGCCAGTCTCCTTGGGGACAGAACATGTTCACAAAACCCCTCTTGACAATCTTTATTGTTACAAAGCCAGATTTAAGTTACATTTGCTCTGAGACAAAATTACACGCAAAAACATCAGGTGTTTTCAGGAAACCAAGTCGATCGTATACAAAATTTGGAGCTTATATTTTCCCAGAATGTCAGGCATTATAAATCTTTATAATTGTCAAAATATATTACTATTTCAAATTTCATTTCAATAGCCTTATTGGGTTCCAAGGTATAGTTTCATGGTAGAGTGCTTGCTTACCATGTCCCAAGGCTCTGGGTTCAATCCCCAACACAGAAACCATCCCAGAGTCTTCAAAGCCCAGCTGTTTAAAAGTCCAGATACCTGATGGTCTTCCTTAAATGTTTGTTTCTCAAATAATGTAATAAAAGTTGTAAACTTTTTCCTTTGCTTTTTTGCTGGGGATTGGTTACAATGCTTTGAATTAATCTGGCCCCCAAATCGGGAATCTGCGTGTCCAAACGCTGGAGGTCCTTGGTTTTTATTGATCAATAAAGTTGATCAGAGTTGGGCAAAAGGAGATGGGGCAGGACCCTTAAATTTGCATGGGCTAAGAGAAGAGGATTCCCATGACTCAGGGGAAAAGAATGGCACATAGGCTGCAAGAGAGAAAGCCAGCTAGCCATGTAAGAATTTGGGAAGTGGCCACTGGGCCTGGGGTAGCAGGGGAAGGTTTTGGAGTTTCAGGAGTACCCGAGAGGAGCATTCACCATCAGGAGAAGGTTTAAGAGTGCCCAACCTTTGAGCTAGTCACAGCATGTCAAAAATTAACTGGCCTCTGTGTGTGTGTTCATTCATGCACATGCTACCACACCAGATGCCAAAGCAGTATGGTACAAACTACCGCTACACTTCTTTTTTTTTTTAAGTAGGGTAGATTTAAGGCAAGGTTTCTCTATGTATCCCTGGCTGTCCTGGAACTTACACTATAGACCAAGCTGGCCTTGAACTCATATTCACTTACTTCTGCCTCTGGAGAGCTGGGACTAAAGACATGTGCCTCTACTGCTCAGCTTTTCCTTTGCTATTTTAAGGCCCTGCTACCACCATAGTGAGACTGTCCTTGGGAGAGAGAGAGAGAGAGAGAGAGAGAGAGAGAGAGCACTCTGAGCACATCTTTCAGAAATTTATTTCTAATTAGATGCCATTTGGCAGATCCATGGTGTGAATATGAGGCCATGATAATTAATGGGGACTGATTGTACAGATCAGTGATATAGCCAACTCTTGGTGTGTATAAAGCCCTGGGTTTAAGCCCTCAAATGAGGACCAAAACAAAACAAAAGGAATCTAAGATGTATTGAGCACTTACTACATCCTGAACTTAGTCTATGTGATGTTCTCCTTTGTGACAACAATCTTATAGGTAGGTACAAGTTATTCCTGTTGCACTTTTTTGACAGAAGTGAAGTGTGTATTATGACCTATGGCATGTAAGAAATCCTAACGCCTGGGAGACTGAGGCCGGAAGATGCTGAATTCCAGGCCAGCATGGGTTACAGAGTGAGACCCTGTTTCTTTTATTTTTAAGATCTTGTTTCAAGCTGGGCAGTGGTGGCGCATGCCATTAATCCCAGTATGTGGGAAGCAGAGGCAGGCGGATTTTTGAGTTCCAAGATTAGCCTGGTCTACAGAGTTTGTTCCAGGACAGCCAAGGCTACATAGTGAGACCCTGTCTTGAAGAAAAAAAATACAAAAACAAAACAAAACAGATCTTGTTTCAAAAAGAAAAAATTAGTAAATATGCATCCATGGGGATTGAAGTAGCTGGGATTTAAGCACAAATAGGTTGGACCAGCAAGATTGCCCAGCAGGTAAGGGTGATTGTCATGGAGCTTGATAACCTAGTCTCATGCCCAGCACCCACATGGTAGGAGAGAATTGGGTTGCACACAGTAGGACAGTCACTCTTACAGCCTCTCACAGCATTTTCTCTAGTTATGACTCATTCATATGGATTTCTAGAAGCACACAATAGGGCAGTCATGCACATACTCTCCCATCTCTATTGGAGGCATTTTTTTTCCTAAATTTTTTAAAGGTTTATTTATTATATGTAAGTATTTATTTATTATATGTAAGACTGAACCTGTCTTCAGACACTCCAGAAGAGGGCATCAGATCTCATTATGGATGGTTGTGAGCCACTATGTGGTTGCTGGGATTTGAACTCAGACCTTTAGAAGAGCAGTCAGTGCTCTTAACTGCTGAGCCATCTCTCCAGCTCCTCTAATAATTATTTTAAGATAAGATTTAATGCTGTGGCCGGGCGGTGATGGTGCATGCCTTTAATCGCAGCACTTGGGAGGCAGAGGCAGGTGGATTTCTGAGTTCAAGGCCAGCCTGGTCTACAGAGTGAGTTCCAGGACAGCCAAGGCTACATAGAGAAACCCTGTCTTGAAAAGAAAAAAAAAAAAAAAAGATTTAATGCTGCACCTCAAGCTGATCTATAATTTCTTATGTCTGCAACTCAATCCTCCTGCCTCAGATTTCCAAATGCCGGAAATAGGTGTTAAGGGCCCAGGAATCCTTTGGAGGAACTCACTAGGCCAAGGCATCCCCTGTGCATCCCAAGACATGCAGAGGCCTGAACTTTATTCACTAGCTCAAGAACATGTAGTAATAACAAGTTTTTCCTAGGTTGTGAATGTCACAAGCAGCAATAAAATATTTAGAGGAAAAAAGTCTATGCATCTCACATAAGGAAGTGACCAAAATCATCAAAAGAGATTTTCACCCAAGACAGGGTCTCCAAATAGCCCTGGCTGTCCTGGAATTTGCTCCATAGACCAGGCTGGCCTCGAGCACAGAGATCCGCCTGCCTCTGCCTCCCAAGTGCTGGGACTAAAGATGTGCGCCACTACTGCCCCAGCCCAGAAGAGCTGTATATAAACTGTTTTCTTCTGTCTATAAATGGCCCTTCTGCAGAAGGTAGAGTGCTAAAATGGCCACCATGATCCCCAGTCTTGATACCCACAGCTTTGTGTAATCTCCTACAGCATGGGAGAAGGACCCATAAAAACATAAAATTTTTTTCTAAACAGTAATATATAGTACAAGTGGTACAGTGTCAGCCCCATGGGTACAGTCAGTACAGTGTCAGCCCCATGGGTACAGTCGGTGCAGTGTCAGCCCCGTCGGTGCTGTTGGTACAGTGTCAGCCCTGCAGGAGCACTCCACTGTAGCAAAGATAGAGGCTGTGGCAGGTGTGATATCATGAATGAAGATTCCTCTAAGCTTTAGTTCAAAATGTAGTGATGCTGGTGGACCTCACCTAAGCAAGTGAGCTATTTGATTTGGGGTTTTTTTTTGGGGGGGGGGGTGTTAAGACAAGGTCCTACTATGTAGCTCTGGCTTGCCTGTAGCTCACTGCATAGAGCAGGTTGGCCCCAAACTCAAGAGATCTGCCTCCCTATGTCTCCTGAGTGCTAGGATTAAGGTGTTCACTACCACACCTACTCAATCTAGTCCTTTAAAAGTGAGTCTAAATCAGGCAAAATGGGAGAGACAACAGGATCTCTGCAAGGTTAAGGCCTGCCTGCTCTACATAGAGAGTTCCAGGACAGCCAAGGCTACATAGTGAAATCCTGTCTCAGATAGATAGATAGATAGATAGATAGATAGATAGATAGATAGATAGATAGATAGATAGATAGAAAAAATAGATAGATAGATAGATAAACAGACCAACAGACAAATAACAGATAGATGGATTGATAGACAGATTGACAGACAGATAATAGATAAGCAGACAGATAGATATACAAACATGATAGATATACAGACAGATATACAGACAGATGATAGATTGATAGATAAACAGATAGATGATAAATAGACAGACAGACAAACAGACAGACAGATAGATGACATAGAATGTGAGCCTAGCCTTCCCCATGCTTAGAGACTTGATGGAACAGAATCAATCTCTCACTTTCCCTTTGTTTCCTAGTCCTCAGAGAAGTAGGAGTGGGAGAGAGATGGTTAGCAGTTGAAAGTACTGGTTGCTCTTCTAGAAAACCAGAATTCGCCGGACAGTGGTAGCGCACGCCTTTAATCCCAGCACTTGGGAGGCAGAGGCAGGTGGATTTCTGAGTTCAAGGCTAGCCTGGTCTACAGTGTGAGTTCCAGGACAAGCCAGGGCTATACAGAGAAACCCTGTCTCGAAAAAAGAAAGAAAGAAAGAAACAAAGGAACAAAGAAAGAAACAAAGAAAGAAAATTGAAAACCAGAATTCATTTTCCAAGACCCATATGCCAACCCATAAGCACCCAGAACTGCAGTTCCAAGGGATCTGACACCCTCTGGCCTCTATGAACACTGTGCACAGACATACATGCAGGCTCATACACATAATTTTTAAAAAATATTTTAAAGAAGTGAGCTGCCAGGTGATGTACAACTGCAGGGAAATGAGTTGTGTCCACAGTCACGGAGCTCTGGTGAGGGCTGTACACCAGTTGAGGCTTGGCTGTGGCTAGGACTGTGAGTAGAGAAACCTGGCTGGGCTCTGCCCCCAAACTGACATAATAAATGGCTATTTCTAGAGGTTGCATTTGTGTTCACTTGTACATAGCAGCAACACACTGAGCCTCCTGCACGCACATGCTTTCTTTCCTCTGTCTGAGTGCTCACAGGTCACCCCAAAGAAAATGACAACCAATACTGCCTGTCTTCCCACAGCATTTCCTAATCCATCTCCTGCATAACTTGGGTCTGAGACCCTAAGAAGGGTGGTGAGAGAATGAAGAAAGGACAGACACACGGACAGAAAGGCTGGGGTCAACACAGACAGAAAGGCTGGGGTCAGATGGTCTGTGCACTCTTCTGGTGGCAGGGTAGCAACCACGGCAGCAACCCAGAACCTCAGCGTGTCCACTGTGCACAGCACAAGTGTCTCAGTTAGGGTTTTACTGCTGTGACAGACACTATGACCAAGGACAACATTTAATTGGGGCTGGCTTACAGGTTCAGAGGTTCAGTCCATTATCATCAAGGTGGGAGCATGGCAACATCCAGGCAGGCATGGTACAGGAAGAGCTGAGAGTTCTACATCTTCATCTGAAGGCTGCTAGCAAAATATTCGCTTCCAGGCAGCTAGGATGAGGGTCTTAAGCCCGCGCCCACAGTGACACACCTACTCCAACAAAGCCATACCTCTTAATAGTGCCACTCCCTAGGCCAAACCATCAGAGCAGGAGAAGGCCCGGCTAATCTCTGTAGGCAGCAATCCCAGATTGTAAACATCCAAGGGGAGGCTGCGGTTTCTATTGGCTAAAACACACACTGGTGCATCCTTTGGGTGCAGGGGGGACCTTTGCCAAACCTCCCAGGTCTGAGGCCCATGACAAACAGATGCATTCACCCAGGGCTTCCTCTGCTCTCCAAGGATCCAGACATACACCTTGTGTGTAAGCACCCATCATGGCGGCACCAACCACCGCCTTCCTAGCATATGTTGCCTTTGGGGCTTTGTTTCCTGTGGTAGCTTTTTAATTAGTATAGCAAAAACTCCTGACCATTTTTAAAGTATAACAAAAAGTTTAATTTGGTGGGTTTTGAGGTAGTATATCTCATGAATCCCTGAACGGCTCTGAACTCTCATTTATGAGACTGGTCTTGAATTCCTGACCCTCCTGCATATTTCCAGCATGCTGGGATTACAGGTGTGTGCCTCCATGCCTAGAAGGAATGGGTTGTTTGGGCTCACAGCCTCAGAGACTCCTGTGGCTTACAGGTCTATGTCGAAGTATACATCACGGCAGGAGCACACAGAGAAACACACCCCTCCTTTCATGCTTACAAAACCAAAATAATCTGAGATCTAGGAGCAACTGCCTCCTTCATGGGCATGCTGTCCGTGACCTAAAGAGCTGCCATTGGGCCTCTCCATTTTAAAGACCTCACCATCTCCCAAGACATCTTCCTAAGGACCTACAATATAACACATGGGGAGCACTCAGATCCTAACTAAAGCAGAAACCAAACGTAATATGCCTCTTATTTCATAGTCTGCCTCCTCTAGTGACATATAACCACATGGGGATAGTGACTTTTCTCCTGGTGCTGACACTGTACCCAAGGCTCCGTGTACTCTACCTTGCAGATAAGCTCAGTGTCCTCTTCTACTTGAGGGTCTTAGTGTTCTCCCAGTGAGCTGCAGCCCCACCCTGAGGACTAGGATCCTGTCTGCTGTTTACTGATCTTCCCAAACACAGATGAGTTGATGAGCATGTGAAGGCATGCTGGTCTAGCAGGAGCATTATGGACATATTATTATGACATGCTAATTTATGTGCATGGATTACCTTAGATGAGATCACTATGCCCACAGAATATGTGGCCTGTCTCTCTGGGGCCACTTTAGGGGGTCAAGCTCTTGGCCTTCTATGCCCAGAATGCCAATAAACTAATCTGGGTGACAAATGAACTGATTTGTAGGACAAGTCAACTTCACCACCCACTTAGCGTTTGATAACTTGCACCAGTGACTCAGGAGCTGTGATTCAGGGTCAGATGAGCTCGGGAACATGCTTTGCCCCATTGGCCCCAGCCCCTTGAGGAGAAGGTTGATCATAAGGCTTTTCCATTCTCTTTAGAGGCAGAGACTGCATGTGGTGGGCTGGTCCCTGGGACACTGGCTGTTACTTCTTCCTGGATGTTGCAGGGCACTTCCTAAGAGAGCCTGAAATGAAGTTTAGAACACTGGACTGGGACCCACCGCTGGGGAAGAGAAGGGGTGGGTGAACAGAACCAGTATGCAGACCTCAGCTAACCTAAAGCCCAAAGCTGAAGTACAGTCAGGGGTGCCCAGCAAAAAGGACCCACCATTACATGTGGATTCCTGGGAAGGGCCAGGTAGCTTTCTGCAGCTAAGACCACACTCCAGCAGCTGATGGCAAGTGTTTTCTTAAACAGGGAGCCTAGGTACCTGGCATGGTGGTACACCCAGCACTTGGGAGGCAAGTAGATCACTATGAGTTCAAGGCCAGCCTGGTCTACACAGAAAGTTCCAGGCCTACCAAGAGCCTTCCCCAAAACAAAACAAAATGAGTCTGGACAATGCTTCTCATTTCTTTTTTGTTTTTGTTTTGTTTGTTTTTTAGCATTTTTTGAAAAAAATGTATTATTTGGGCTGGACAGATGGCTCAGCGGATAAGAGCACTGACTGCTCTTCCAGAGGTCCTGCGTTCAATTCCCAGCAACCACATGGTGGCTCACAACCATCTGTAATGTGATCTGATGCCCTCTTCTGGTATGTCTGAAGAGAGCAATGGTGTACTCAAAAAATAAATGAATCTTTAAAAAAAAAAAGTATTATTTTATGTATATGTGTTCTGTCTTCAGACACACCAGAAGAGAGAATCAGATCCCATTATAGATGGTTTTAGATCCATCATGTGAGTATTGAGA
This sequence comes from Mastomys coucha, assembly GCF_008632895.1. Taxonomy (NCBI): domain Eukaryota; kingdom Metazoa; phylum Chordata; class Mammalia; order Rodentia; family Muridae; genus Mastomys; species Mastomys coucha. Next base: position 116,139,046 of record NW_022196897.1, read on the forward strand.
TTGAACTCATGACCTCTGGAAAAATAGTCAGTGCTCTTAACCTCTGAGTCATCTCTCTAGCCCCTGCTTCTCTTTACTTTTTTTAAAAAAAAATCATTAGAGCTGCACTGTGATGGCACATGCCTTTAATCCCAGCACTTGGGAGGCAGAGGCAGGCGGATTTCTGAGTTCGAGGCCAGCCTGGTCTATAGAGTGAGTTACAGGACAGCCAGGGCTACACAGAGAAACCCTGTCTCAAAAAAAAAAAAAAAAAAAAAAAAAAAAAAAAAAAAAAAAAAAAAAAAAAAAAAAAAAAAAAAACAGACAAAAAAATGTTCTGCCTGCTGTATGTAATGCACTATTCATGTGCCAAGTCAGAAGAAGACACTGGATCCACTGGAATTGTTATAAGTGTCTATGAGCCACCCTGTGGGTGCTAGGAATCAAACCTGGGTCTTCTGCAAGAGTAACTCTTAACCACTGAGCCAACTCTCCAGCCCCAAGATGGTTAGATATTTACTTAATAAGGGGCCCAGTGGACCATCTTCAGGTCATTGAGGGCAAGCCCCTGAAGTGAGACCTTAGTCTCTCCTGGTGATCTGTTTTTGATTTCTCAGCCATAGAATGAAGTGGTTGAGTCTTCCATGTCTCCCTGCTAGGCTGTGTTTTTCTTTCTTTGTTTTCTTTTAGTTTGGTTTGGTTTGGTTTGGTTTGGTTTGGTTTTGGTTTTGTGTTTTTTGCATAGCCCTGGCTGTCCTGCAACTAGTTCTGTAGACCAGGCTGGCCTGGAACTCACAGAAATTCTCCTGCTTCTGCCTCCCAAATTAAGGTATGTACCACAACCACCTTGGCTTAATATGTATTCATTTTAAACTGTATTTTAAAATGCAAAATTAAGGGACTGGAGAGATGGCTCCGTGGTTAAGCCTGCCCATTACTCTTACAGAGGACTGAATTTTGTTCCTAGCACCCACATAGTCCTACTCATGATCCCCTTTAATGATAGCTCCTAGGGACCCAACATCCTCTTCTGGCCACCAAGGAAACCTACAAACACAAACATACACACAAATAAAAACAAGAATTAAAAATGTAATGCAAAAACTCTTCCCAAAATGCATTGCTATCATCATGCTGGGGACTTGACTCAAGGTCTTTCACACGCTAGGCAAATAGTCTACTGCTATTGAGCGGCATGTAGCATCCTTCCCATTTTGACCTATGCAGACCTGAGTCCCAAACTGAAATACAGACAGAGGTGCCCAATTGTTTGGACCAACATGGGTCAATCATTATATGTGGCCACCTGGGAAGTGTATGACCTTGGGACAAATGGCTCTCTGTATCTGAGGCCACCTGTTGGTCACACTCCAGCAGCTGATGGCCAGTATTTTCTCAAATAGGAGTGTAGGTACCTAGCATGGTGGATAACTTTAATCTCAGCATTTGGGAGGCAGAAGCAGATGGATCACTGTGAGTTCAAGGCCAGCCTGGTCTACATAGCAAGTTCTAATACAGAGGGCTTTGTTGTTGTTGTTTGGTTTTTCCAGATAGGGTTTCTCTGTGTAGCCCTGGCTGTCCTGGAACTCACTCTGTAGACCAGGCTGGCCTGGAACTCAGAAATCCACCTGCCTCTGCCTCCCAAGTGCTGGGAATAAAGGTGCGTGCCACTCCTGCCTGGCCAGAGTTTTAAATACAAGTGTAATCTTCCTTTTGCTGTGATTTTTCTTTCCTTTTATTTTATTTTGGTCTGTTTGTTGTGTTTTGGTTTGGATCTCTACTGATAACTTTGCCTTATGGGCTAGTCAGAAGAAGGGCTGAGCTGCTTTCAGAGATTGAACAAGACAAGATCTTTTCCCCCATCTAAGTTTCAAGTCCATGTAAGGGCTCTCTCACCCATTTGCCCTGGCCTGCTTCATTCTGAGGTATTAGATGTCTGTGACAAATAGCTCCTGACTAGGGCGCACCTCCACCCCCTCCCAAATCTCTCTAGCCTCTTGTAGCTTAGGCCACCCATTCCAGGCTGCTTCTCTTTTGAGCTCCAGGTCATTAGCTGAGGCGATGACCCTGACCCTAGCCCAGACCCTGCAAATGAAGGGCCTGCCTCTAAACAACGTGGAACAATTTGACCCAAGAGACCTGCTGTGACCAGTCATACAGTCACCCTCTTTAGACAGTGCTCCACCAAGGCAGTGCCCAGACATAAAAAGGTCGGTCTGGACTGGAGAGACCATCACGGTGGGTCTCGGACTGAGCACCAACGCCATGGCCTGCTCCAGTCTCGCTTGCTGCCTGCTTGGCCTACTGGCTCTGACCTCCGCCTGCTACATCCAGAACTGCCCCCTGGGCGGCAAGAGGGCTGTGCTAGATCTGGATACGCGCAAGGTGAGTCTCCCCGACCCCGTCCGGTCCTGGCAGCGCTAAGGACCAGAGAAGCCCTCCCGTCCGCACAGAGCATCCCCACACACTGGCCAACCCTTCCACGGCCTCGCTTGGGAACCCAGGGTGTTGGGAGGTGTTAGGCTCCCTCGTGACGCTGTAAAGGCAGAGACAATGCCGAAGCACCCCCTGCCCCTCGCCTCGCCAGTCTGGATTCAGATTGTGCACAGCGCCCACCCGCATCCTTGCCCGCAGTGTCTCCCCTGCGGCCCGGGCGGCAAAGGGCGCTGCTTCGGGCCGAGCATCTGCTGCGCGGACGAGCTGGGCTGCTTCGTGGGCACCGCCGAGGCGCTGCGCTGCCAGGAGGAGAACTACCTGCCCTCGCCCTGCCAGTCCGGCCAGAAGCCTTGCGGGAGCGGGGGCCGCTGCGCCACAGCGGGCATCTGCTGCAGCCCGGGTGAGCTGAAGGGGGTTCAGCAGGACGGCCCGGCGGGGAGCCGTCGGGTTTGCTGCTCAGGCCACTGACCCATTTCTCTTGCAGATGGCTGCCGCGCGGACCCCGCCTGCGACCCTGAGTCTGCCTTCTCCGAGCGCTGAGCCCACTTTGTGGTGACCCCTTTCGCGCGCTTCCTTCATTCCCCATAGCCACTGCCAGAAAAAAAAAAAAAAGAAAGAAAGAAAAGAAAAGAAAAATAAAGCAGATTTCCTCTTCAAACTTGACTGGTGTCTAACTGTCAGAAACGGGAGGGAGGGAAGGCACCGGAATGGCATGGATCTCGGCATTTTGGAGCCCAGCAGGCTGCTCGGTGGACCAAGGGGTGCTCTATGGGCAGCCATCTCCCATTAGCCCCATTTCCCACTCCCAACTGGACTGGGCCTAAGGCAGAGCAGCATTTGGAAGCCCAAACAGCAATGGTGGGCTTCTGTGGGAAACGGCAAAGCCTAACAAGGAACTGAGTTATAGGAAGGCAGGCTAGGAGGCAGAGGAACTCATCCAGTCACTTCCGGATCTAGGAGACTTTAGCCGGGACCTCAGAGGTTGAGGGGGCAATCACAGCCTAGAAGGAAGGGTCTTGGCCAAGGGAAGGTAGTCCCAGAACCATAAGGGTTCCACAGAACTGAATTCTCACACAGGCCCCGTAGAAGCCACAGCTGGCAAGATCAAGAGCCAACTGGCCTCTTCTCTGCTGCCCCCAAGGCCAGGCCTGAGCTCAGGGGTCCTGTGCCTGCCTCTGCAGGACAGTGCGCTCTGGGGAGACATGGGATCTAAGAGCCAGTGGGCACAAATGACCACAAAGCACAGAGCCCACAGACAAACAGAGAAACCCACAATCTATACTGTTCATCTACTGCTGGATTAAATACCCGCCCTTGCCACAAAGCGCCCCCACTTGGCAGCCAGTGTTCTCAGCAGTAAAGGCTGAAGGTACATGCCCCTCCTTCACGCCTACACAGGGGCACGATTCGCTGTCAGAATGAAGTGTGATGGCTTGGGTGGAGCTCAGGGGCGGAAGACTTGCCCCACAAGGTTAAGGTCCTGGCCTCCATCCTGTCATAGCAAATAAGTAAACATGCAAACAAGCACTTTCTGTGGCCCTCATACTCAGAAAGTGAACACAGATGCCCCATTGCCCCACATGTGGGATTCACAGACGAGGGAGGGGGCCGGGGGGGAGGCCAAAAAGATATACGAAAGAGGCTTTAAGATTGATTTGGGCAGGGCTGGTGGCGCACGTCTTTAATCCTAGCCCTTGGGAGGCAGAGGCAGGTGGATTTCTGAGTTTGAGGCCAGCCTGGTCTACAGAGTGAGTTCCAGGACAGCCAGGGCTACACAGAGAAACCCTCTCTCGGGGAAGAAAAAAAAAAGATTGGTTTGGGTTTTTCTTTTTCTTTTTCTTTCTTTTCTTTTCTTTTCTTTTCTTTTTTCTTTTTTCTTTTTTTGGTGGTGATGGGGTTCTTCATTTTCTGTACTGGGTTTTAAGGTTTTGTTTTGTTTTGTTTTAATCTTACAACTTTTATACTGTTAAATTTCCATTTCTGTGTATATGTGTGAGTTATGTGTACATAAGTGCAGTGCCCGTGGGGACCAGAAGAGGGCATCAGATCCCCTGAAACTCGAGTTACAGATGGTTGTGAGTCATCCTAAGTGGATGTGGGGATCAGAACTGGGGTCCTCTGCAAGAGCAGTGTGATTGCTTACCTCCTGAGCTGTTTCCCCAGCCTAAAACTTGTCTCAATTACTTGTCACTATTGCTTCGCTGTATGTTTGGGGGTTGCACACACACACTGTATCCGTGTGGAGGCCAGAGGACTCCTGGCACTAGCTCACACAGACCCTTTGCTTCTGGAGACTGAAGAGAGGAGGCAAGCATCTACTATGAACTCTAGGAGTGCCCTTAAATGGCTGTGTAGCTGAAGAAGGGGCTCCCTGAAAGGGAAAAAAAGAAAAAAGAAAAAAAAGAATATAATGTCCAGTAGGCATATGTAGGGTGGGCAGATGTAATTCCTCTCCTTGAGGAAGAGGATCCTGATTCTTCCAGAAACAGGCAGAGGGAAGGGATGGTTCCAGTTTTCTGCTTGGGCAGAGGAGCAGAACGAGGATCTCACCTTCATTCTGAAGTTGCCCGTACGCCAGCCCTAGGGACTGAATCAAGTGTGGCCACGCCACCTGCCACACCACCTGGCACGCCTACCTCCTTTCTGTCCCCTTTTGGTCTGGCCTTTCCCTGGCCCTGCCCTATTGGAGGTCAGACCCTGAGAGGGCCACCTAAGGAGGAGGCTGGGATAGGAGTCTGCTGGCCTCTGTACCTCCTGGTTAAACCCAGCCAAGCAGAGAGGTGTAAAGGTGATGAGGAAGTGGTTAGAGCCCTGGAAACTGGGTAGAAGACGGTGACTCTGTCCAGAACGGACCGTGCTGAGCCACCTAGTCAGGTCACTGGGACTAACCTCTCTTTTCCCTGTAGTTGCCGACCTCAGAGCCTGCAGAGCAAACTAAAGTGGGTACAGCATGGTGTGGCCTTCAGAGGCCTTGCTGCAGTCTGAGGAGGGGAGGATGCCTGGACCGATGGGGCAGAGGGAAAAGAGTGGGAAGTTAACAGGAGCGTGAGGAACAGGAAGACCGGAGGATGGAAGGATGGGAAACCTGGGAGAGCAGCCGGAGAGGGCCTGGAGGAAGGACAGGCTGATGGGGTTGCGGAAGCACTCGCTGGCTTGGTTGTTAAGCTGCCTGAGAGTGGGTGTGGCAGTTTGAACACGTGCCTGTACGGGACTTGTAGCTGCTCTCACTAGGGTTTGCCTCAGTGGTTGGGAGCACCTGGAGAGAAGGCAGGTGGCATTGTCTCCTTTAGGTCTGGGGTCTTTAGGTCTCTGTGCCTTCTCCCATCCAAGCACAGTCTTGGGTGAGAGTAACTCCCTCAAACTGTTTTTGCCTTAGCCTGGTTGAAATCAGGGCTGAGATGGCCACCCCTGGCTTGTTCCCCCTTTCTCTGTCACTCTTGCCGATCTGTCTCTCCCCATATCTCCCTCAGTTCCTCGTGTTCACCAGAGTCCTGCCTCTCTCCTCTAAGAAGAAATAATATTTCGGTCTCAGCCAAAGAATCGCTAAGTCACCCTGACCTTTCAGGGCCGCTCTGGGTCTCAGACCTTTCTCCTCTTCTGAACTTGGAGTTGCCTTTGCCCTGAGTATTATACGGGTCTCCAGGAGCACCAGAACATTTCCTTTATACTTTAAGGCTTACAGGTTCTGCCTCTTCTGGTGGTAGGGGCGTGGACTACCCATGGCTTTGGGTGTGGGGGTTAGCCAGGGCAGAATAGAAAGTTCCCACTCCAATGCCTCTCCCTCCCCCTTCCTCCCCACCCCAGAAGTAGAGACAGACAAGGGTGCATTTTTTAAAAGTTTATTTTCCATGTTGTAGGGGCGAGGCGTGGGGGCGATGGCTCAGTAAACCCGGGGCTTGGCAGAATCCACGGACTCCCGTGTCCCAGCCAGCTGCACCAGCTTTAGCAGCAGCGCCCGGGCGGGCCCGTCCAGCTGTGTGGCGTTGCTCGGCTCCCGAGCGCGGATGAGGCGGAGAAAACCCTCGCGGCACTCGGGTTCGGCCACGCAGCTCTCTGGAGGAAGGGCTCTGTGAGCGCAGGCGCCCTTGGGGCGCAACTCCAGGGGCGCCATCCCCACAATCCCCCTCATCCTACCCCTGCTACGTTCCAACCCTTGACCCCCTTCATTCTCACCCTCCAACCTGGCGTCCCGACCCCCACTTCCTGTCCTGATTCCTCAGCCCTTCACTTACCCGCCCCCTCCCACCGGTTTACCTCCCACCCCACTCCATGCGACGCCCCATGCTCAGCCTGCCCGGCTTTGTGCGCACCGTCGCTGCAGCAGATGTCCGCTGTGGCGCAGCGGCCCCCGCTCCCACAAGGCTTCTGGCCGGACTGGCAGGGCGAGGGCAGGTAGTTCTCCTCCTGGCAGCGCAGCGCCTCGGCGGTGCCCACGAAGCAGCCCAGCTCGTCCGCGCAGCAGATGCTCGGCCCGAAGCAGCGCCCTTTGCCGCCTGGGCCGCAGGGGAGACACTGCGGGGAAGGAAGGGGATCAGCTGGAGTGAGGTCAAGAGAGGCGTTGGGAACCTAGGGTCACCCTGTTGCTGTGCCAGCTTCGCGCTGCAGGTGCTCTGGCGCTGTCCAGGACCAAGCGGCGGTAAAGGGCAAGACTGGATACAAAACTCGCTAGGTTATCAGGAGGACCAGTGATCACGAGGGCTCAAAACCCTCTCCTGCTTTGGCAGAGTCTTCCTGGGGGGCAACATTTGGGGGACCTTCCTCAGTTCTGACGTGTCACTGGTGTGCAGCAATCTCTCAGAGGCTTACCTCTCCCGCTTAGGATGGTCCTCCTACACATCCCTAGATCCTCACTCCCCACGGAGCATCTAGACCGCTCACTTTCACTTTCTGGCTTTGCTCTTACCCCTGCCCCAACCTATTATGCCTTACTAGGTAGGTAGCAAGGACCAAATTAGGCTGATGGGTGCCGACATACTTCCAAAGGAAATCTGCAAACGGAAGGCAGACTCCAGGAGCTGTCTCCCTGCCCACTCGAGCTTGTTCAACAACTCAAAATTGAGCCACCCATGGCCTGACCAGAATTGAGCCCGGTGACTGGGTTCCCTTCAGCTCTGCCAGAAGGGCAGACTTATAGCTGAGCATACAGCACAACAGATCTAAGTAAGAGGCTGAGGTTCGATGCGGGACATACAGGGCAAAGGCTGTGGACAAGAAAGTGGCACTGCCTGCTAGAAAAGGAGCTAAGAGAGGCTGAGCTGGGTGGGAAAGGCTCTGAATTCAGGTGAGAACAGTTTTGTATAATCTACCCAGTCCTGATGAGCCAACGTACACACACACACACACACACAAACACACACACACACACACACACACACATCTCTGGGTGTACAGAGGAGGGCAGGGCACCGAGTTTAACCTGTTCCCATCCCAAGCCCAGTTATAAGGAAGTATTTCTCATTTTCTGGCATATCCCCTGCCTGGGGACAGTGTCCTTTTTGTGGCTTCTCTGGCACCTGGTCCCCTCTCACCCTTCTGGGTAGCCCATCTACTCTGTTGTAAGATATACTGGCTCCTTCCAGGATCCTCCCCTAAAGTCTGACTGCTCGGACAATGTCTCCCTTTCTCCTAGCCCCTGACCCATTCCTACAGCACTGCCAGCAGCCCTAAATGGACCACAGTAATACCTGTCTCAGCTCCATGTCAGATGTGGCCCTCTTGCCGCCTCTTGGGCAGTTCTGGAAGTAGCAGGCAGAGGTGAAGGCCAGCAGGCTCAGGAGGCAAGCGGAGAGCGTAGTGTTGAGCATCCTGGCGAGCATAGGTGGGTACTGTGTGCAGCTCGGCTGGGCTGCCTATTTATGTCTGCAGGTGTTCCCTAGGAGGCGACAATGTGGCTGCTAACCCCCTCCCCAGTGGCTCCCCAGGAGCCCACAGCTGACAGGTCCCAAGCTGTCAGCAGTGATTCAGGCATCCGGGGACACACGTGGGCCTGTCTGTGCAGAGGGTGGTGGAGGAGGGGAGCCAGCCATCAGGCTGTCACTGGCCACCGTGTGACAGGAGCCACCGACACAGTGATTGGTGCTGTGCGATCAGTGAGGTGAGATGACTGGAGGGTCACCTGGATATCATAGCTGAGCATCCCAGCTGCTCTCAGCAGACTAGAGGGGTCCACAGGCCCCATCCAGCAAGGGCTAGCATGTTTGGAGCAGGGTCAGCATCAGGAGGGGTGGGAAGGTTTGTTAGTTGTGGTATAGGATGTGAGGAAGCACCCATCCCAGGTGGGCTTTAGAAGGAAATTCGCACTTGCAGTCTCATGGGCTAAGAGCCACAGTCATGGAGTCAAGGCTGAACACAGAGTCAAAGGTCTGCCCCATGCCAGGTGTGGCTAGCTTGGGAGCACCCGGGATGCTTCCATCCCATGCACACCCCATAAGGCCAGGTATGGGGGAAGACTTGGGGATAGTATCTGTTGTTTGCACTAAGGACAGGAATGGGAAAGCTATGGTGACAATGACAACTCCAGGCTCACCAAGGTGCAAAGAGTACGCAGAGGATCTGGCTTTGAGGGCCTGTGGTCTGAGTCACCTGGGAAGCTAAAGTAGGAAGGTCAAAAGTTCAAGGCCAGACTGGTTCACTTGGTGAGACCCTGTCTCAATATTAAAAACATAAAAAGAAGGCCAGTTGTGTCACATGCCTTTAATCCCAGCCATTGGGATGCAGAGGCAGGAGAATTTCTGTGAGTTCCAGGCCTTCTAAGGTAGAAGCTAGGGTAGAATATAGCTCAGAAATAGTCCTAGGTGAGACCCATAGTACTAAAGAGGAAAAAGCTTCGGGGAGACCCCCATTCCATGAGGCTGGTATCATCTCAGGTCTAAAGCAGGAATGGAAGTAGATGTTGTGCTACAGGAGGAGATGGGAGGAGCTCCAGCTAAACAGACCCAGTCTGAGAAAGGAAGTGTGGTTCCTGACTTTAGGCTGTAAGTCATTTCTTTTGTTTCTAGGGCAATCTAGTTTAGTCTAGGCTGGCCTTGAACTTACTACATAGCAGAAAGCTGGCTTTAAACTCTTGATCTTTCTGTCTCTGCCTCTCCAGTGCTAGGATTATAGGCAGGTCTCACACATTCTGCTTGGGCTTTACAGACTCCTTTTCTTTAGTCACCAGAAAAAATATTCTGATTTAGGGCCCAGGCTAGTAAGCCTATGCATAGAAGTACACTTAGCCAATACTTCTAGACTCTGCATAGGCCAGGACCCTCCCAGCTTCCATCCGCTCTTGCTACCTCTCTCGGGTATACGGTATGCTCCAAGAGAGCTCCTGAGGACTGTTTGGCCTCTTCCTGACAAGTACAGAGGGACAAGCTGGCTTTCCATACTCAGGAGTGGAGGCCAGACCTTTTCAGGAATGACTGTGTGGTACTCGAGGGTAAGAGGCAGCTGATGTGTAGGGAAACCGAGGACACGCTGGCTTCTGTGGCTCGAAGCTTTCTGACCTGGGCAGGTCATCTGGGGTGTCTGACTCCCCACTTACCTCCAGCACAAAGTAGTGAAGAGCAAGCACTGCACAGGGCTGTGAGCTCTGAGTCACTTAATACGAACCCCAAGGGAAGTGCTTGCGACATGCTGATGTTAACTGACAGTGGCTTTGTGTTACTAATGTCCTTGTTAAGTGGTTGTTTTCCAGAAAGAACAGCTTCCTTGGTCAGAAGAAACTCTTTTTTTCCACTAATGGATGAAGATGAGCATTGGGGCAGACTATTGTCTGAGACTGCCCAGAGCCCTTGAGCAGCATGTCCACCAGCGCTTTGAAGGCTCTGTGCTGCCTTCACGAATGGATGCCACGAGACCTAACCTTCACCTGCCTTAGCATCTCTGCTGGCTAGGAAAGGTCCCTAGGATGCTGGCTCTCTTTCATTTCAGGTCCTCCCTCACCACATGCCACATGGACTCCCAAATACCCTCATAGGTTCTTTTTCTCAAATACTTTTTTTCTTTTGTTTTTGAGACAGGGTCTGAATCTGTAGTTCTGGCTGGACTGGAAATTTCTATGTAGACCAGACTAGCCTCAAACTCACAGCCTACCTCTGCCTTGGGAGTGTTGCTTTTAAAGATGTGAGTCCCCATGCCTATCCTGTGATCTGTCATTCTTATCCAAAAGTCATCATTTACTCTGTAATCTCCTGCATCCAGATTTCTGCCCAAATCCGTCTACTGAAACTACTACTGTCATCATCATGAAGTCTTTGTGCCGCCATTTTGGTGGGCGTGTCTGTCTTTATTTTACAGGGCCTCTCCCAGCGGAGTTTCACTCCATGAAGCCTTTGTTCTCTTTGACAACACACTCTGAGCTTTTCTGGTCCTTCTGCCACATCTCCCCTGCTTCATTTTCTGGCTTCACATTGGCTTCTACATGCTGGAACATCCAAAGACGCATTATGGAATCCCTTCTCTTTTCTTCTTCCTAGAGTATTTTTATACTTTTTACAAACTAATGATGCCCCAGCTCCAACCTTCATTCTGAGCCTTTGCCAGACATGTCAGACTTGTAGTTATAACCTCCAATAACAGCTTCCACTAGAGAGGTATCAGGCCTTTCCAATTTAACATAGTTTGATTTAACTCCTGTTTCTCCCCTCCCCAGGGTTCCAATCTGCAATCACTATTTGAATAGCTGTACCTCCCACAACTTACTACTTACTGGCCTGTCTAGATCATCTCTCACTTTAAAATTTTATTTTTCGTTATGTGTATGTGTCCGTGTATCCTTGTGAGTACAGGAGCTCTCAGAGTACAGAAGAGGGCAGCAGAGTCCTTGGAGCTGGAGTTACAGGCCGGGAGTCACTGGAATGGTGCTGGGGACAGAACTGGTCCCCTGCGAGAGCAGTCTGCAGGCTTAACCACTGGACCAGTTAACTGTTTCTCCAGACCCCCACTCCTTCTGCTCTTTTGTAGCTTGGGTCTGTGTTAATGGGGTACAGAGCTGGTTAGTACCCTCTTTAGCCTGAAGTTCCTCTCTCCCTTGTCTTTCTACCCTACCCCTCCTTTCTGTGGGGTGTTCGTGTATGTGTGTTTGTATTCCTTCTAGGATAAAAGCCCTAAGACATGAAGAACACTAGCATTTGTGTTCAGTATATTCCTAGGAGTTTTAGCAGTGGATTTTTCAATTATAGAAAGAATGAAGGGAGGCTGGCGAGATGGCTCAGCGGGTAAGAGCACTGACTGCTCTGCCGAAGGTCCTGAGTTTGGATCCCAGCAACCACATGGTGGCTTACAACCACCCGTAATGAGATCTGACGCCCTCTTCTGGTGCGTCTGAAGACAGCTACAGTAAAATACGCCGGAGTGAGCTGGCCAGAGTGAGTGGGGTGGGAGTGAGCAGGCCAGCAGAGGTCCTGAGTTCAATTCCCAGCAGCCATACACATGATGATAGCTCACGACCATCTGTACAGCTACAGTGTACTCATACACATAAAATAAATAAAATAAATCTTTTTTAAAAAAAGAAAGAAAGGCCGGGCGGTGGTGGCACATGCCTTTAATCCCAGCACTTGGGAGGCAGGCGGATTTCTGAGTTCACAGAGTGAGTCCAGGACAGCCAGGACTACACAGAGAAACCCTGTCTCGAAAAACCAAAAAAAAAAAAAAAAGAAAGAAAGAAAGGAAGGAAGGAAGGAAGGAAGGAAGGAAGAAAAGGGAGGAAGGGAAGGGAGCCTCCCTGGGACCAGCCTTAGCTCTCTAGGACATTGCTGTGTGACCTTGGACAAGTCAAACTTGTTTCCAAAGTTCCTTACTTGATGTGCTAACCCCAATTCCTACCTCATTGTTTGACTCAGTGTACATAGGCCAGTCTAGCCATGAACTTGCTCTCTGGCTGAATCTAACTCCATTCCTTTGTTTCCCCTCCCCCAAGCCCTTCTGGGATCACAGGCTTGTGCTACCATGCCCAGTTTTGCTGAGATCTTTTGAGAATCAGGCAAGGTGTTCTAGATTAGGGCAGTCTTTCTGTCTTGTCTCATTTGTTTGCTTTGTTTTTTGAGACAGGGTTTCTCTGTGTAGTCCTGGCTGTCCTGGAACTCACTTTGTAGACCAGGCTGGCACTGAACTCAAGAGATCCACCTGCCTCTGCCTCCAGAGTACTGGGATTAAAGGCATGTGCCACCACTGTCTGGCACTTGTCTATTTTAAAGACAGGATCTTCCTCTTGCCATCATGGAACACTCTGTGTGGACCATGTTCACCTGAACTTCATACAGATCCACCTGTCTCTACCTCTAGAGTTCTGGGATTAAAGGCCAGGGTCACCAAGACAGGCGACAAACCTTGTCTTATTTTTAAATCCTGTAAGTGGGGGATGGAGAGAGGCCTACGTGGTTAAAAGCACTTGCTACTCTAGAAGAGCACTTGGATTCTGTTCCCAGTGATGGCTCACAACTCTCTATAATGTCAGTTTCAGGGGATCTGGTACCCTCTTCTGGCCTCTGTAAGCACCAGGCATGCCTGTTGTGCACAGACATACATGCAAACAAAACACTCATACACATAAAATAAAAATCACTAAATCTTTTAAGACCCAGCCTGGCTGTGGTGGCACACATCTTTAATGCCAGCATTTGGGAGACAGAGGCATCCTGAGTTTGAGGAGAGATAGCCTGGTCTATAGAGCAAGGTCCAGGATAGCCAGGGCTACATAGAGAAACCCTGTCTGGAAGAAAAAAAAAACAAGTTTCCTTTTGTTGTTTAACTTTGTACAGAGACAAGTTGGGTAGATTCATAGTTCTGGGTCTGGTGGTCTGCTGCGCTTGACAGGGACAAGAGTCCCCGCTTCCTGCCTCCCACCCCCAGAAGTATGACAAAACTGATTGCGGGAATGTGAGAAAAAAACAGCCCTGTCCATCTTCCCGTAGAGTCATCAAGCAAAGAGGCAAGGAACACTGCTGGGTGACAGGAAACTCACGAGGAGAGACAAAAGCCTCCAAGGTCGAGCAGAAATTGTGCAGTTTTGCTGGCACACAGGGTTAGGCTGGCCGCATAGAGGCACACTATGCCCCAACAGCCAAGATCTTGCACATGAGACATCGGGCCTGGCATCACCTAGTGCCATCGCTGAGGGGTGAGGCTGTGTACAGCCTTGCAGGTCCCAGCTGGACAGAGGCAGAATCCTCCCCATATCTTCAGCCGGTGACTGCAAAGAGGAGGCCACTGAAAAGGGTGGTGAGCCATCCACCCATGGTGTAGGGACTTCAGTGCTTGGAAAGAGTGGGAGGGCACAAACTTGAAAGCTTTACAAAGGACTGAAGCCTCACCCAGGCCTCTGTGTATGCATGTGTGTACATGTATGTGTGTGGGGGAGGGTCTGTGTGTGTGTGTGTATGTCTGTATATGTGTATCGGTGTTTGTGTGTGCATGTGCACACACATCCTCCTGTGTCGATCTATCAAGTCCTTGGATTACTGGCTTATGCCACCCACCTTTCTTGGCTTTACACATATGTCTCGGAGTATGTGGTAGTCTTTTTGCCCAATTCACATAAAATGCTGCGAGGAAGTATTCTCTCCCTGTTCTTAGAAAACCGAGGGACAGAAATTGAGTCACATGCCCTAGAATACAAAGTAATAAGGCTAGGCAGGGTGGCTTAAATCTTTAATCCTAGCACTAACGATACAGAAGCCGGTGGATCTCTGTCTACAGAGCAAGTTCCAGACCAACTGGGGTCATAGAGTGAGACCTTGACTGGGAAGCAAAAACATGACGATTCCTCTGTCCCAAATCCCGCAGCTGACAGCTGACTAAACCACAAAGTTTATTTACTCTAACTTTATTTCTGAGGCACTGGAGACTGAATCCACAGTGGTAGGTGTTGTTGCATGTTCAAAATAAAGTTCCTAGGAAAAAGCCTCACCTCAAAGGTAAAGACTGCAGCTCTAATGACCAATTAGAATGTCTGAGAATGTGGAGAGCTGGAATATTCTGAGTGCAGAGCCAAATGCCCTTGGTCTGCTTAGCAGCTATCCATTGCCGACCTCTGTGTCAGACCAGCACCGAGCCTAGTGACTGAGTACCATGGCTCAGAAACAGTTAGTTTATTCTCAAAGCCATTGCCTGAACACGCAAACAGTTTCATGAAATTGTTTTTTTTAAATTTATTTTCATTTTTATTTATCACTATTATGTGTGCTCAGTGTGGGCATGTGTGCACATAAGTTGTTCAGAAGACAGCTTTGTGGAGTTGGTTCTTTCCTTCTGCCTTCATGGGTTCTGGGAACCACACTTAGGACATCAGCAAGCATTTACCAATTGGGCCATCTTGACTGCCCTCGTGAGGATTTTCTCATTAACAGAACAAAGCCATCAATCAAGACACTGAAAAACTCATGGCTGGGGTTGAAGAGATGACCAACCCGTTACCAGCAATTAAGAGCAGTTACCAGCATGCTCCTCCAGAGGACCCGGATTTGATTTCTACCGGCCAGTGCTCTCAACCGAGCCATCTCTCCAGTCAGGCTGTACAGGGTTTTTGTTTTTGTTGTTGGTTTGGTTGAGTTTGAAGTCTACGTAGTGAGTTTTAGGCCAGCCAGAGCTGTAGAATGAGACCCTGTATCAGAAATTAAAGTGGGTGCAGCCTCAGCTTCTGCCTGCAGAAGCTGGAGCAGCTGGAGCAGCTGGCCTGGGCCATGCCCAGTCTCCCTATGGATTTCTTGGAGGAAACTTTGAGGTTCAGGCAGCTCAGCTCATTTCCATCGTCTCATTATCAGTGACCTCTCTGCGACATCACACACATAAGTGTGTGCACCAGCATCTCATTTCCCCTGTTGTTCTTGGTCTCATTCCCCTCTTCCCATCTCAGAGGCAAAACTCCCTTGCCTGAGCTCATCTCCTGGGTGTGAGGGAGGAAGGCAGGTGAAAGGGGTTCTCTCTGGAGGCTCCCAGACAGGCTAATTACAGACTTCCTAATGAATGAGCCACGGGGATGCATTCTATCAGCTGAGTCATGGCTAATGTCTGGGCCCTGGACCCAAAGACAGGGTGCCAAGGGTTAAGGAGGGCCCTGTGAGGCAGAGGCCAGCTTGGAGCTGCTGTCTAACCCATCTGATATTCTGCATTTGACATAAAAAAACCAAAAACCAAAAAACCCTCTTTTTTAGGTATGTGTGTACTTGTGTGTCCCCGTCTTGTGAAGGCAGGTACGTGAAGAGGCACTGAATCTAGAGGCTAGAGTTACAGGTGTTTGTGAGCCACTGACATGGATGCTAGTAGCTGAATTTAGTTATTGGGGAAGAGCAGTGAATTCTCTTAACCACTGGGCTATTTCTTCAGACTCCTGCCCTTCCTCTCTCCCCCTTTTCAGATTTATGTATTTTACATGTATGAGTATTTTGTGTGTCTGGCACCATGTGGGTGCTGGGAATAGAATATGGGCCTTCTGCAAGAGCAAGAGTGTTCCTAACCACTGAGCCATTTCTCCAGTGTCTTGAGGGCCTGTTCCCTCCCTCCCTCCCTCCCTCCTTCTCTTTATCCAGTCCTAAAAGGGATGTCCTGAAGCTTGCTATGTAGACCAGACTGGCTTCAAACCTAGAGATCTACCTGCTCTGCCTCTGAGCCCTCGTAGTAGCTTGCCTGCCTCATGTGCCTGAGGCCTGAGGTTTGTTCCTCAGCACAGATGCACAGTGGGAAGGGCTTTAAAAAAAAAAAAAAAGAAGTGTTGGGAGAGACTAAATATTTTGAGTGGTGCTATGTAGCACTGTCTTGTTGCAGGAAGATACATGCTGCTGTGACAAGCTGTCCCTGCCTTATCTTTACTTGAGTGGCTTCCTGGAAAACTTCTCTTCTCCGAAGATTATAAGGATGTTTCATGGGGTTGGGGAACACTTTCCTAGAATGAATGAGATCCTGGGTTCCATCCCAAGCATGGGATTGGGGGAGGGGTGGCAAGAGAGCCACTTCAACAAGTGGACCCCCAGGTCATGGTCAAATGGTTAGCAGAGTGAGGTTCAAGCCATCCTGTGTTCTCTCCTCCATTCAGGGGTCTTCTAGGAGAAAGATTTCTACGTGTTTCAGTCTCACATCCATATCTTGGCCTTGAATTGTGATCACGCTTAACTGTGACAGTAGAATTGGTCTGTATCTCAACTGTCCAGTGGCCTCTATGAAATGTGGCTGGCAGATGACAGTGGGAATGTAAATCGAATTTGCTTCATTTTGAAACATGGCTTCTTTCTGTAGCCCAGGCTGGCCTCAAATGCACAAGGGCTGGGAATACTAGCTGAGCCATGGCTCCCAGATTTTCTTTTAATACAATCATCCAGGAATGAAAGGTGACTGTTTTGAACAGTATGGCTTTGGCTAGTTCCCAACCTGGCTCTCCCCTTTCCACTCAGAAACAGAGAGAAGATGCTGCACGTGCAAGGGGCCTGGAGGCCAGGTGAGACGACAGTGGGCCTCAATGGGGAGCAGAGTGGGGGAGGCTGTGGGCTAAGACCTTCAAGAGTGCACAAGGGAGCTCTGTGGGAGAAGGCCAGCCCACAGGAACCCCACTCCACCCCAGTGGCCATCACAATGGAATTCAGGTCTGCAGTCACAATGCCACAGGCAGTGGGAGGCGGCTCTCTTTGTCTGGAGACCTAGTTACAGGAACTCCAGCGTCAGAAGACCCTGTTTCCTGGGGAATGGAAAGGAGCCCAGCAGCTGAGCAGCCTCAAAATGGAGAGATGTAGGAAGAACAAGACTGAGGCTGGGCAAGCCTACTCAGTCCCCCGACCTAGCGGCTACAGGGCACAGGGATTCTCCGTGAACAGTGAGCAGCTGCTGATCTTCTTCCTGGCTATCTGGTTCTACTTCTTCTACCTCCAGGACTAATTCTGGCACAGCCTCCTTCCTACGAGCTCAGGGCGTGGCTGAGGGTCAGAGCTTTGGCCCCAGCTGACCAGGCCTCACTTGTTAACTTAGGGAATAAAGACTCAGAGCCCAGAGCTGCTGTGAACCTCTAGCCTCAAGCCACCGCCTTCTGTTCTCAGAAGACCCCAGGGCCACAGGTCTTCAGTCTTGTGCCTTCATTGAGTATATGACCCCATTAACAAGGGAAGGAAATGTCATCTCTGGAAGGCATCTCTGGAGGCACAGTTGAAGCTGCCTCTTCTTGGTCAGTGGTGTTGAGCAAGGAAGCTGTTTTGTGCCTGGCCTCAGGCCCGGTTTCTAGTGAGAAATAAAATGTCCATGGGGCCAAATACATTTTTATTTCAGTGTCTCTGAGACAAGTGTTTGTTATGTAGCCCAGGCTGACCTTGAACTCACAGCAGTCCTTCAGATGTTTGGATTTACAAACTTAGATCACACCCAGCTTCCATTCATGTATTCTAGGGAAGATTACAATGTTTCTGGTAGTGGAGGAAGAAAAAGAGTACTTCTATGGGGGTGGGGGGTCAGATCTTTAAGAGAAAACTTAATCACATTTACAATGTAGGAGTGGCTCTCCACCCCCTACCCCCACCCCGCCCTGGACTCAGGGTACCTCCAGTCCACCCCAGGGCCTCCCAGACCTAGTTTTCCAGCAGAGTAGGCCAGGCACCTCTAGTAGAGCTGCAGAGGAATGCAGCTTGGGGGCTCTGGGGAGGGGGCAGGGATGGCTCCCATCACTCACATCAAGGTGTAAAGTCTGAATGGGCTACTCCAGAGACCATGACAGGTTATGGGTAGGTGGCAACTCCCAAACCAAGCCCTCTGTAGTTGCATGGGCTAAGAACACAACACCTAGAATGGAGGCCCAGGCATAGAGTGGGATGTTCAGGAGCCACCAGGCAGTGCAGGGTTGCCTGTCCATGCAGACCCTGGTGTCTCATATGAAGGCTGAAGCACAACAGGCACTGGTGGTGTGTAGGAGGAAAGAGGTGACATTCCCATACTGGTTACCTCTACGGACACATCTCCTGGGAACTCTGAAAGCAGATTCCCTAAATCTCATGACTGATCACTGGCAACCAGAAGAGACAACATGTAGCTCAAGGGGCTGTGATTTATCTCAAAGACAGAGCAGATCATGCCTGGAAGGAAATGGGACAGTGTGAGGACCTGCACAGGTATTCTTCTCCTGGCTGGGAGCTCTTGAAGGAGCCAACAAGAGTTATATGCAATCCATTTCTTTGGGACTCCATAAGGTTTAATTTTGGAAGGAAAAAAATGCAGCCTAGGGATCCAAGGAGGTGGTTCAGAGGGTAGAGGAGATCGCCACATCGCTGATGACTGGTTTTGGGAGCCACATAGTTGGAAAGAGTGAGCTGATCCCTGGAGCACTGATTTCCATAGGCGCACCAAGGCACACGTGCATACACACATACAAAAAAACTGTTAAAAATGTTTTCTTTAAACAAGTATTTTCCTACCGTAGGCTACATATGGAACAGGAGTCCTCTCCCTTGGAGTGTGGCTCCAGGAGCAACCAGACATACCTGGGCACTTGGCCTGATGGAAGCTGCTCACCTTCTCTTGGCACTGACACACTCACACTGGGTAGATCTGAACCCCTGCCTACCTGGCGGCAGCAACTGCATATGGCTGTCCTGTGTGCCAGAAGGAATCCTCGTTGAATGTCAAATGTCATTTTATTAAGGCTGCAAGTGTCTGCAGAGGTCGGGGTACACATGGCTAACTCATGTGCTTAACAGCCCCTACCATGGTCCACTTAGGAGTGACCCTGAGGCAGGGAAGGCTGTGTGAGGTCCCAAGTCACAGTCTACTGAGCTCCATCCACAAAGCTCCATTAGAAGATTGTATGCAGATAACATGGGGGCTTGAGAGGAGTGCTCCTGAACAGTGGGGGCTGGCTCTGGTCAGAGAGTGGCAAGGTGGGCCGGGGAGAATAGGGATGTCTTCTCCAGCCCAGCCCTATGGCTTTGTTATCCTGTTGTTGCCTAAGCAGGAGTGGGATGGCCCTACCCAGTCTCTGTAACACACCATGAGGTATACAAGCCCGAGAGAAAACAGAGGCACTGGGATCCTGTTCTTGCTTCCTTCACCTTCAGGTCTCCCCCAAAATGGGGCTTCTCCAATTGCGGCTTGTCACTCAAAAGTGGACCCGCAGCACATCCTGGCTGGTGACTGGCTGCTGGCAGGCTGTGCACAGAATGGGCTGGGAACGTTGCTTCTCACTCAGGCAGGGTCGGCACAGAAGGTGGCCACAGGGCAGCTGGTACACAGGCTCATTTGTGGTGTAGGAAGAAAATGCTTGTTTGCAGGAGGCACACTCTGGGCCGGAAACATTCCTTGGATGCTCTAGTGAGTCAGAAAGATGAGGAAGTATTAGGTAAAGTTGTTCCTCAATGCAAGCTTTGCTCCTGGAAGCTGGAACAAAGCAAGCCTCCCATCTACCATCTTTATCTTGGTGCTGTACATGAATGTTTAAGAACTGGCTTCTGAATGCAGTGCACAGGATCAGGCCTGTCCACTGGTCTCCCAAACAAAGAGTGCACTCCCCTGCCAAAACTAGTACAAGGTAAAGCTTATCCTGCCAAGAGAAGCTGTCAGTAAAGAGAAAAGCAGAATGCGCCAACTATCAGGACAGACAGAACAGTCAGGGTGGAGGGATCATCAGATGGGCAATTTCTATCTCTCAATTTCTATCTCTTCTAACCCCTTGGTCCCCTGAACTCCCCTCCCCAAGCCCCCCACTACAGGATTCACTACAAGATTCCTCAAGGCCTCTAAGTGAGGGCAGCTCTGGTCCCCTGACCCCTGTGGCTCTTTCTTCCTTTTAGTTTGAAAAAGCTGTCTTTCTCTTCAACTCTAGGAAATACGGAGGCCAGGCTGGCCTGTTTTCAAAGCTCATTCCCCAGTGACTTGGGGGACCCCAAGTTACCTCACTTTGCAAAAATTCCTTATTTTTGTCTTTTTTCAGGTTGATCCTGAAGTTAGGATCATCTTGCCTCAGCCTCTTGTGGGCTTGGGACTACAACTGCAAGCCTATGCCTGCCTTGGAAACTCTTACCTCCAGCTCTGCTTTCTTTAATATTTGGTTTTTTGTATATGAGTGTTCTGCCTGCATATGTCATTATATGGTGTATGCCTGATGCCCAAAGAAGGCAGAAGGGTTATCAGATCCCTGGAACCAACGCAGTGATGGCTGTGAGCCATCACTCAGATGCTGAGAACTGAACCCAGGTTCTCTGTAAGAAAAAGTACTCTTACTCGCTGAACCATCTTTCCAGCCCACTCTGATCTTTTAAATCTTTGTATGAGTTCTGGTATATGTGTACTTTGGCTAGAGTGTGGAAGTCAGAGGACAACCTCAATTGTTGGTCCTAGCCCTTCAACCTTGATACAGGGTCTCCTGCTTGCCCCTGTACACATCAGGGTGTTAATCTGCAAGTTTCCAAGGGTTCTCTGGGAATGGGGGAAGGTAGGCTGAAGTAGGAGGACTGCCTTTAAGTTCAAGGATTACACAGCAAGTAGCATAGCATCTAGAGCGATGCAGTAAGAAACGACATGTCTATCATCCTGGCACATGGGAAGCTGAGGCAGAAAAACCACTGTGAGTCTGAAGCCAACCTAGGGTTCACAGTGAGGCCCTGTGATACTCTGAATATGCTTGGCCCAGGGAGTGGCACTACTAGGAGGTGTGACATTGTTGGATGAAGTGTGACATTGTGGTTGTGGGCTTTAAGACCCTCCTAGCTACCTAGAAGTCAGCCTTCTCCTGTCTGCCTTTGGAGTGAGATGTAGAACTGTCAGCTCCTCCTGTACCATGTCTGCCATGTTCCCACCTTGATGATAATGGACTGAATCTCTGAACCTGTAACTCAGCCCCAAGTAGATGTTGTCTGGTCACAGCAGTAAAACTAAGACAGACTCTGGCTCAAAAAAACAAAAGGCTGATAAAAAATGAATTCTCATCGTACCGACCGACCGACCTACTGACAACCTCAGAAGCATCCAGCATAGAGACTGCATGGGGGAACAGGGTCATCTGTAAACAGCAGGGTCTCCATCAGGGCTAGGACTGCAGGAATGGACCTATCTTTCTCTCTCTCTCTCCCCCTAGCCTCCTTTCTCCCTCCCTCCCCCTTTCTCTCACCAAGTGCTGGGCTTATAGACACAAAGTATCAAGTCTAGGTTAAGTAGTGCTGGACATGGAGCCTAGGGCTTTGTACATGGAGCCTAGGGCTTTGTACATGGTAGCAAGCACTCTATCAACTGAAGTACTTCCCTAGTCCTAACACATACCTGGCACAGCACAGAAATATACACCGGCTGAGCAGTGGTGGTGTGTGCCTTTGATCCCAGTACTTGGGAAGCAAAGGCAAGGTGATCTTTGTGAGTTCGAGGCCAGCCTGATCTACAGAGCTAGGTCAAGCATAGCCAAGGCTACACAGAGAAATACACAAAGGGCTCCAACTGCCTTTAGCACCAACAGGAAACCCCATTAATAAGTCTCTGGGATCTAAAGCCTTGAACAATTTCAGAGACAGAAAACAAAGGTCATTAAAGCAAAATAAATAAATAAATAAATAAATAAATAAATAAATAAGCAGAAATGGTGGTGTGATCAAGAGGAAAGGAGATACAGGACAGTGGGGCTCTGACTCATGCCATGGGAATCGTAAGTGGAACACTGTGATCTATAATTGTAAATGAATCTGACTCCGAAAGGACATTGAGGCTGTGGACAATGGGGATGGTGAGCAAAGTAGCTATGGGAGCTAACAAGAGTATTGCTCAGTCTGGGAAAGGCTACAGAGTAGTACCAGGGTGTCTCTCAGAACCACAGCAAAGAAAAACGCAAAAGGGGCTGAAGAGATGGCTCAGTCTGATGACCTGAGTTCCATCCTTGGAATCCACAGTGTGGGAGGACCAACTTCTTAAAGTTGTCTTTTGACTTCCACATGTGTGCAAAGAGGACCTGATAATGAATGTTGTCAGAAAGAGGACACTGAAGGACAAACTATTTCCATGTTGAAGATCTGACAAGTAGAGACAGGCTTTTTATCAACATGGGCTGAGGGAGTGCTGGGAAGGAGGGCTCTGAAAGGCAGGCAGCACAGTGCAGAGTTAGAGTAGGTGCTGGAGATGCCAGTGAGAAGGGTCTCAGCAGCTGTCAGGGAGGGTGGGGCCAGAGTTCCAAGGAGGAGCAGGAGCAGAAAGGGCAGTATTAGATGAGGGCCCTCACTGGGAGAGTCTCTTAATGGAAAGTGAAAAGAAATAGCTATAGGCAGGAAAGGCTGGCCAATCACATCCCTGGATGCTGAGTGGACAAGCAGCCACAAGCCTCATTCCACTGGGTACTTTGAAAGACATGTTCTTGGGAATAGTTAGGAAGAAACAATCAGAGTGGGCAGGAGTGAAATGGAAACCCAGATGACAAGAAGAGGGCAGGCTTTGCATCCGTAGAGGGAGTCAAGGGCCTGCCCATCAGTCTCACCAGCCTCCACCTTGTCCTTTGTTTAAAAAAGGGCTTGGGGGAGGGCCATAAGACTGGAGAGATGGCTCAGTGATTAAAGACCACTGGCTGTTCTTGCAAAGGACCGGAGTTTGGTTCCCAGCACCTACATGGTGGCTCACAACCACCTGTAGCTCCAGTTTCAGGATATCTGACCCTTTCTTCTAAACTCTATCAGGACAGACATGGTGCACAGACACAGACATACACACAGCTAAAACATTCATACACATAAAATAAAACAAATGAAAAATAAAAGGAAAAGAAACCCAGTCAGTTCCTCACTTCGCACCTCCCGTACACTAGAATCCTAGGTTACTGTTATTGTGGGCGGGGAGGGAGGCTGGGCTTTTCTAGTGCAATGATAAAAATGTTGTCAAGAAGGGCAGAAGATGACTCTGAAACCTCAGCCTTTCTTCCCATGTACATAAAATACCTAGACATCAAGTGAGGGGAGGATTAGGAAACAGAAAAGGAGCATCGTGTTCCAGGAGAGAACTACATGGTCCATTGCAGCCAGGTGTGCTGTGCACCTCTGTAATCACAGCGCTTTGGAACTGGAAAGTTCAAGGCCAGCAAAGACCCCATGTCAAAATAATCAAAACAAAAACCTACAGCAAAGGTAGCCAGGCCAGAGTGCACAGAATGGCAGGGCTAACCAAAGGGCTTGCCCATGATGAGATCCAGGCAGCCCTTCATCTCCTTCTGGAGAAGACAAGAGAGAGTGGGAACAGCAGTAAAGGAGCTGGCTGTGCAGGCCCACAGATACTGGAGAGACTAACTCTGGTGTCCTGAGCCCTTCAAGATTACCAGAGCTGGTGGCTGGCCTCCTGCAAGCACTGCTCCCTCTTGTGCCCAGCTGGAGCTGCCCTTTGGTGAGCCGGGCAGTGAAGGAAGGCATGGAGCCGAGGGTGGAAGTCAGGGCAATTTCCAGACTTTGCGACAGCTTCTGCTCATGGGACACTGGACCTGTGGAGAGACACACACACCATAATATCCAGGAAGACTCAGCAAAAAAGAAATTGCCACAAGTCCTTGGAGGCAGAAAATAACCCTTTCAAGTTCAGACACATGAGTATAATGTCCCCAGGATGGTAATGACAGAACAAAGGAGTCAAGTCCTGGGAGCCCTGACAGCTCCTTCCCATCTCTGACGCAGAAGCTCTGGGCTTCTCTCGCAGCTCCCTAAAGTGTTGTGCAGGACAGAGCCATCTTGAGGCTTCAAGCTGAACTGCACCTACCTCCTTTCTTCCCTCATTTATTTTGTGGTACTCAGGATACAGCCTGGAACTTGCGCCTTCTAGATAGTTACTTTACCACTCACTCAGCTACACTCCAAGCCCCATTGTTACAGTTCACAAGCCTGCCTGCTGGCCAAAGAAACGATGAGACAAGCAGATGCCAGCTCTAGGCGGCCCCTATCACACTCTATCCTCCACCTCAGCTGACTTCCCTCCTGCTTTCCTCTTGGTTTTATGAGATAAGGTTATCACTACATAGCTCAAGATGGCCTCAACTCATGTTGATTCGTCAGTCTCTACCTTTCAGATTACAGGCATATGCTACCATACCTTTCTGATTAAAAAAACAAAAAACAAAAAAAAAACCCCAAAACGGCTCAAGTGCCAAGGAACTGGCTCTGTGAGTACAGTACTTAACAGTACTGTCAGCAAAAGCATGAGGACCTAAGCCCATTTCCCAGAATCTGTGCCACGACCCCTGGTACAGTGGAACACACCTGTAACCTGTGCTGAGGCAGACAGAGGCAGATAGATGCCTTGAGCTTGCTGGTCATGTAGTCCTGACAACCCAAGTTCAATCCTTAGAACCCATAGAGAAAGAGAATAACTAACCCTGAAAGCTGTGCTCTGACCTCCACACACCAGTGCATGACACGAGTACACACACAATAACAATAATAATAGTAATAATAAAATATATATAAAACCTTTTAAAAAGTAGAAAGTAGTTAAGAAAAACTTGTAAGGACTCCAACTGGCAACCAGAAGGATGATGAAAGGAGGACCGTGTGTTTTACTCTCTATGGTGGTACATGCCTGTGATCCTAGTACTTGGGAGGTGGAGGTAGGAGGATCAGGAGTTCAAAGGCATCCTAATAATACAGAGTTCCAGGCCAGCCTGGGTTGCATAAGACCCTATCTCAAATTTAAAAAGGTCATCTTTAAAACTCTTAGTGAGGGGCAACAGTGCTGCACATCTTTATCCCAGCACATGGGAGGCAGGTGGATCTCCAAGTTTGAAGCAAGCCTAGTCTATAGAACAAGTTCCAGAACAGCCAGAGCTACACAGAGAGACTCTGTCTCAAAGCCAAAACCAAACAAACCAACAAACAAAAGTCTTGTCTTGTGAGTCTTAAAAAGTTACATGATCTGCCAGCCATTTCCAAAGCAAGTCAGGGCTACTCTGTTCACATGGTGGTGGAGATGCCCATCCTGGGAATCTCTGTGATGTCAGCAGGAAGAGGCAGGAAGCCAGGCAGCTGAAATGTCATATTCGGCAACAGTACAACTCACTCTCACATTTAGCAACCATGTTTTCTTCCTGAGAGGCAGGCCTTCAATCTCATACTTTTCCACTTTCTTGTATGTTGTGTCTTCTCATGGATAAGTGAGGCAGGGGGAACCACAATGCACTTCTTTCATCTCCTCTGGGAAGACTAGACATAGTACCCCAAAGGTATCCAGACATAAGACGCATAGAAAGTTCCAGAAAAGAAGACATGGTCTGTTTTAAGGAACCTATTGTTTTTCCTCCCAGCAAGTCTGAATGGAGGACTCAAGGCAGGAGAAAGCATTGCTCCTGCCAGAAAACAAAAAAGGAACACAAAGCTGGGAAGTTCACCAATAAAACGATCTATCACAAAACATGATGACAGAACTCAGGAACAGTCAGGTAGGGTCGTGATAGGAGGCTCAACACAGTTCAACACTAGTCAGGACTACATAGTGAGCTTTATCCTGAGCTACAGAGTGAAGCCTTTCTAAACAAACAAACAAACAAAAATTCCTTTAAAAAAAGAGAAATCTCAGAATAATAAGAGAACACACATAATCCTTTGGGGCTTCCAGGTTATCTATGGGCCAAAGACAAAACTGAGATGCCTTGGGGCTGAAAAGATGGCTCAAAGGTTTAGAGCACTGGCTGCTCTTCCAGAGGTCCTGGATTCAATTCCCAGCACTCTTATGGCAGCTCACAACTATATATAATGGGATCTGATGCCCTCCTCTGATGTGTAGGTGCCCATGCAGACAAAACACTCATATTCCTAAAACACATAAATATTCAAACAAAAAACTGAAATTCCCTACAAAAACGACAAGAGGCACAGCCTCCAGCCTCCTAAATCTAACCTAGTAAAGCATAAAGTCACGGGCCGTGGCATCACGTCAGCAGGAAGGGCAGGGAAGGCAGCCCTGACCACAGAAGAGTGAGTTACCTGCTGAACAGTCCATGTCTGTCAGGCCAGGCTCGCTGGCCGCTTTCATTTTCTTGGCAGTCGGCTCTGAGGTAGTGGGTGAGAGTAAAGGGCTTGCGGCAGAGAAAGAAGCATTCATGCCAAGGCTGTAGTGTGAGCTGTGCTCAGCCTGCTCCGTCTTCCTTTTCCTTGAGGGCAGAGTAATGACAGAAGGGGTCATTGTTGATGGCGTCTGTTCTCTCCCAAGCAGGCAGCAGCCTGAAATAGAGTGCTGGAGTAGGAAACGGTCGATCCGGGCCTTCAGGGAAGGATGAGGTAGGGGCTGGGACTGTGGAGTAAAGGCTAACCCTGTGAAAGGGTCACTGGGCACTCGGCCCCAAGCAGCTTCACTGAGGTTACACTTCTCCAGAGTGCTCTGGTCAATGACCTTGCCTGAGGGCAGCAGCATGGGGCATGGCATGATCTCCAGGGTGATAGGATCCAGGAACTCCTCTGGCACATCACTTACCACTTCAGACATGCCCTGTAAGGTACAGGGAGACTGCTGGCCCTCAGATTGACCCCCAGGGTCATAGTCACTCTCCATGGGCAAGGCTGGAGTGTGCAGACCCAAGTCCTGTGGCAGGCTTTCTGAGGCTGTCAACAAGACACTATTTATCACCTCCTGAGAACAGGTCCTGGCTGGCTGACCCCACACTTCTAAACGCTTGATGCAAGAGATGCCACTGCCTGTCACATGAGTGATGCCGATTTTGAGGTGGGCCACATGGCTAAGGGAAAGAGCCCCTTTATTCCAGAGTTCCTGAGCTACAACAGCAGGAGAGAAGAGTGTGACTTCCATTGGGCTAAAAGGTGGCCTGGCCTTGAAGCCCCTGTGGCTGAACACCACATGGTTCTGGTTTTTCAGTAAGACTTTGCCTACCAAGGTGAAGGCCTCCTTGTCTGGGACAGATATCTCCACCGGGCCTGTAGTCCAACAGTCCTGGGCATCCTGAGAAGCTCTGCTAGATAAGGCAGATGTGTATAATTCCAGGCCAGAGACATTCTGACATCCCCCAGCTGTGAGATCGATGTTAACCCTACAGATTTCCACATTAAAGGGGAAGGAAACTGTCACATAGATTGGAGGTCTAATGAAATACTCTGTCCTAAAGCCATGGCTTCTCTTTATGAGGTCTTCAGAGATGAGATTTTCTACTTCATAACCATCAGCTGACACCTAGATGTAATGACAAACAGGAGTCACATTGATCCAAATGAAGACAACTGGCTTTTAAAACTTGTCACTTACAAAAATACTTTTTTGAATATTTATTTTTATTTTATGTATATTGCTATTTCCCCTGCTTCAAAGTTTGTGTACTACATGCATGCAGTACCCATAGAAGCCAGAAAAGGGTATCAGATCCCCTGGAACTGAAGTCCCAGATGGTTGTGAGTCACCATGTGGGTGTTAAAAATTGCATCTGGGTCCTCTGGAAGAATGATGAGCACTCTTAACTACTGAGCCATCTTTTCAGCCCTGCAAAATTTGATTTTAAAGAAAACTTTAAATTCTTAATGTTTAAATTTTATCTGTTAAACTGAATTATCTCAAGTTTTTGGAGGCATTCAATATCATGTCAAAGACTGAAGGTAAATATCCCCAAGCATGACCCATTATTAAACATATGAGCGCCAGGCGGTGGTGGCACACGCCTTCGATCCCAGCACTTGGGAGGCAGAGGCAGGAGGATCTCTGAGTTCAAGGCCAGCCTAGTCTACAGAATGAGTTCCAGGACAGCTAGGGCTACACAGAGAAACCCTGTCTCAAACAAACAAACAAACAAAATGAGCAAAAAGCAAGGTACCATGGTACATATCTATAGTCTTGGCACTTGATAAAGCAGAATGACCAGGAATTCAAGATCTTTTTTTCTTTTCTTTTTCTTTTTAAAGATTTATTTTATATTTGTGAGTATACTGTTGCTGTCTTCAGACACACCAGAAGAGACATCAGAACCCATTACAGATAGTTATGAGCCACCATGTGGTTACTGGGATTTGAACTCAGGACCTCTGGAAGAGCAGTCAGTGCTCTTAACTGCTGAGCCATCTTTCCAGCCCTTCTTTTTGGTTTTTGGGAACAGGGTTTCTCTGTGTAGTCCTGGCTGTCATACTCATTATGTAGCCTAGGCTGGACATGACAAGCTCAGAGATCTGCCTGTCTCTGCCTCTCCAGTACTGGAATTATGGGATTAAAGGCATAAAACCCACCACTACCCAGCTCAAAATCATCTTATGCTACACAGCAAATTAGAGAATAGTCAGAGTTACATAAGATCCTTAACTCAAACAAGCAAAAACAAGCCAAAAATGACAGTTCATGATACTGTGTGCTTCACACCAGTGAGTCCCCACTCTGGGCCAGTTCAAAGTTGTCCTTGGTTACATAGTGATTTATAGGTCAGCCTGAGACTGCAGGTCAGCATGAGATGGTCATAAAAAAACAAAAACCAAAAACCAAGTCTGGAGGACTGTCTAGTGCTTAAGAGCACTTGCTGTTCTTTCAGAGAAGACCCGGGTTCAGTTCCCAGCACCTGGCTGGCCTTGAACTCACAGAGATTCTCCTGCCTCTCTGCCTCCCTCCTGCTAAGATTAAAGGTATGCACTACAACACCTGGAAAAAGCAAACAAATCTTAAAAACAAGTCAACAACAAAACAACAAAAACAGAGAGGAAAGGGCAAGGGAAGGCAAGAGAGGGAGGGAAGAGTGCTCCTGCATGATTAATTCTGCTGTGCGCTGACTGGGCAAAAGTGATGGTGCTCGACACTGCTTGGCAGTGAAAGGGCACAGCTGAATGGTCTTCGCAAACACATCACCGAGTGTGTGCTCTGTGATTCTTGGGGACTGCCTAATACTTGTCCAAATGCTGCCTGGTGGGATCCAAGGGCAGAGTATACGAGCCAGGAAATGGGGAAAAGTCTAAAGTACATATTAGATGTGTATGGGTTTGTTTGGCTTACCTTGTTGCAGTGAATTCTTGGTCTGAACTGTGGGAGGCAAAGATTTATTACCATCTTTGTGGCTGAAAGAATAGCTTCCAAGCATCAGAAACAGCCTTTTAAAAATAAAAGTGAAACTTAATATTAGCCAGACACATTAAAATTCAATTTTAAAATTTCAGGAGTTGAATCTAAGAGAGGAGCAAATAAGCAGCTGCTTCTGGTACATTCTCCAGTCTACACCTTTTCCCCGTGTCCTACTGACACTGGGAAAATTACTCACTGAAAGGTTAAGAAGGGAATAAACAGAAAAAAAACCCAAAACTTATCTTTTTTAATGTGTGTGTGTATGTGTCTGAGTGTATGACTGTGCACCAGGGGTGTGCAAGAATCCAAAAAGGTCAGGAGACTGGAGTCACACAGGGTTGCGAGCGGCCGTGTGGGTGCTGAGAATTAAACCCAGGTCCCTTTAACTGCTGAGCCATGTCTCCAGACTTGAGAAGTAAACTTCTGAAATAAGTTCTACAGGCTGGCAAAAACTGCCAGGCTTCTAGCTGACTGGAAAACATGTCAGTTCTATAGCATGTTCACATAGGAAGGAGACAGTATACAAGCAACAGAACACAATAAAATGGGTGTGGGGGTGCTATCTGAATGGACAGAGTCACAGAAAACAATCATAGCAATGCTAGGTACTCTTGACCCTGTTAGTATAAATGTTTCCTTATTAAACAAAACACCTGGAAGAGTCAAAATTATTTTTGAGAAGGCTGGCTGTGGTGTTTTTCTTGGCTTATAGGATCTATGCAGCGGTTGACGGTATAACCATGGCACTCTCATGGCATGAAATCCTTATAAGCATGGCATATATGCCCATTTAAGTATACCAGATTCCCTTTTTCTAATTTTACTTTTAACAGTTGTTATTGCGTATGTGTGCATATGATCTGTGTGTGAGGCCGTGTGTGCCACAGCGCATGTGGAGGTGGAAGAACAACTTAGGACAGCCATTTTCTCCTTTTACCTTTACATGGGTTCTAGGCATTTAACCCAGGCCACTAGATTCTGTCATTTAAAGAACTTTTGTAAAATTACATTTATTTATTTATTGTGTGTACATGTGTGGCTCATGTATACTAAAATATGTGAAGGAAAGACAGGACATCTTGGCAGGAGTTGGTTCTCTTATTTTACTATGGGAATCCTAAGGATTCAGGTCATCAGGCTTTGATTACAAGTGCCTTTACTGGCCATGCCACCTCTCCTATCCCAGGGCAGCTTCTAAAAGAAGACTCATAAGTTATAAGCCTTGGTTGTACTTCCAGAGGACCTGGCTTCCATTCCTAGTACCCACATGATGGCTTACAATCAGCTTTAACTCAGTCCATTCAATCTGATGCCTTCTTCTGGCCTCCTTGGGCACCAAGCATGCATATGGTACAAAGACATATCATGCAGGCAAGAAAACCATACACATAAAATTGAAAGTTAGTGTATGATATAGAAATGTGGAAGTCTTTTTTTGTTTTTTGTTTTTTTGTTTTGTTTTAGAGATAAGGTCTCTGGAAGCCCAGGCTTCTCCTACCTCTACTTTCCAAGAGGTATTCACCACCACACTCAGTTTATGTGATAATGAAGATTGAATCAAGGATCTCCTACATGCTAGGCAAGCACTCTACCAAATGAGCTACATCCCCAGCCCCTGAGCCATGGGGATCTTGATTACCCTTTCCAACATACATCAGATTGAGTCTCAAGGGAAACCTTAATGGGCCCTGCCTTTATTGTCATTGCCTTTTTATACCCGTGTAAGAGCCTTCTAGTCAAAAGTCTCACTCAGCTCATAAAGCTGCTCCAACTTGATCAATGGTGGCCAACTCCACAAGTACGTTACTGAAGCATAGGCACCAAGGACAGCCAAACACAGACTACCTTTCTCCAAGCACTTACTGAGTTGGAAGGAATACACAGAGACTATTCAGTTCATCTGCATTAAATTATCTTCCTTGTCAGCCTCAGTGTCATCTCTTGCTTTCGATCTGGCATCTTTAGGGACTGCGGCAGATTGTATCCCATGCCTGATAGCTTTCACAGAAGTTTAGATGGAATCCTCACCTGTAGCAAAAACAAGTGAAACACAGTAATACAATTTTAGGGCTGTGGGTGTAACTCAGTGGTAGAGCATTTATTTGCCTAGCTAGTATGCATGAGGCTCTGGGTACAATCCGAAGCACCACAAATAACTTTAAAAAATAGAAAATAGGGCTAGAAATATAGTTCAGTAGTAGAGAGATTGACTAGTATTTGTAAAACTAGTTCAATTCCTAGCACTAGGAAATTTAAAAAATATATAATTTAGTTGCTATATATAGTGGTTTGAATGAGAATGATTCCCAAAGGCTCATTCATTGAATGGTTGATCACCAGTTATTGGAACGGTTTAGAAAGATTAAGAGGTGTGGCCTTGGAGGTGACTGTAGCAGGTTTCAAAAGCTCACACCAGGCCCAGTCTGTCTGTCTCTACTTCTCTGCCTGTAACTTGAACATCAGATATGAGCTCTCAGCTATTTCTTTTATTTTTTTTTTAAACTGGAAATATTTTATTGATAAGACCACCCGAACCAACTATGCAAAGTGATCCTAGAATCAAGCACCCTCCTCGTTGGCAATGCTGTCTTTCTTGAGTGGTCCCATGAAGGCTTTCTTTCTTTCTTTCTTTTTTTTTTTAAAGGTGCATTATCCAATGACTGCTTTATTTTTTTTAAGATTTATTTATTATTATAAATAAGTACACTGTAGCTGACTTCAGACACACCAGAAGAGGGCGTCAGATCTCATTACAGGTGGTCGTGAGCCACCATGTGGTTGCTGGGATTTGAACTCAGAACCTTTGGAAGAGCAGTCAGTGCTCTTACCCACTGAGCCATCTCTCCAGCCCCAAGGCTTTCTTCTCCTCCATGGTCTGGAAGTGACCATGGCCAAACTTGGAGGTGGTGTCAATGAACTTCAGGTCAATCTTCTCCAGAGCCCGACGTTTGGTCTGGACTAGCAAGGACTTACAAAGAGTGAGCACTTGCTTCTTGGTTCCTACCACACAGCCTTTGAGCATGATGAAGTTATTGGTCACCTCACCATAATGGACAATGTCACCCAGTGGGTTGATGCTCTTATCAGACAGGTCATAGTCAGTAGATGCATTGTTCTTGATCAGTTTACCATCCTTGATGAGGTAGCCTTGACCAATCTTGTAAATCTTGTTAATCTCTGTTCGGTGGAGGTAGCCTGTCTGTCTAGCTCGAGCCACAGAGAAGGCTACATGGGCAGGTGCCAGGCTCCAATACAGGCAACTTTGCGCAAACCTCGATGGGTCTTTCGGGGTAGTTTCTTTGTATGCCAGCAACTGGTCACCCCTTTGTACCCTTTGCCTTTTGTCATGCCAATGACATCAATCATCTCATCCTGCCCAAACACCTGGTTCACAGGAACCTGCTGCTCCAGCCTCTCTCGGGCCCAGTCTAGCTTCTCAGCCACAGTGCCTTCATTCACCTGGATCTCCATCAGGTGTGCCTTCTTCTGGTGCACAGGAAGCAGATGCATCTGAGTGTGGGCAATTATGCGGATGACCTGGAAGTACTTCTACATGCTGTTGAAGTCCTTCTCCAGCTGCTTCTTGCCTGTGTCATCCTGCCATTTCTTACAACTTGTTGAAAGCCTTCTTAGATTTGTGCCAGTTCTTATAGAACCGCCTTTTATACTCATCACTGATATGCTCAGCAAATACAGTCTTGAAGATCTGGAGGCCTTGTGGGGTTTCAACATGCCCCACAAAGCCCACAACCACCATTGGTGGGGTTTCCACAATGGTCACAGCCTCCACTTCTTTCTTGTTCACCTTGAATCCTGGCCTGTCAACTTCATATGTGAGTCATGCCAGCCTCGTGCCCCAGAAAGGCTGTGAGGTGAACAGGCTTGAAAGCGTCATCCTTAGGGAAGCTCTTCACTTTCCCACGATGCCGGCTGCTGCGCCCAAGGACCCATGCCTGGGAACTGAGAATTTCCTGTAAGACATGTAGCCACCACACACCACCAATAGAGCAGCTCTCAGCTATTTCTCCAGCATCATGCCTGCATGCCTGCCTGCCTGCCTGCCACCATGCTCCCTGCCATGATGACCATAGACAAACTCCCACCCCCTGCAACAAACTAGTGACGACTAGGACACTTTATTAGTGTGTGTTTTGTTGCAGGAGAAAAGAGTTTATTTGGCTTTACTTCCAAATCACAGTCCATCACTATGAGAAGTCAGGGCAGAAACTAAGCAGCAGCCTGGAGGCAGGAACCGAAGCGGAGACCACAGCACAATGCAGCTTCCTAGCTTTCTCTTTATGGCTTACTCTGCTTACATTTTTTTATATCCTCCAAGACCACCTGCCCAGGGCTAGTATTGCCCACACTGGGCAGTGCTACACCCTCCCACATAATTATCAGTCAAGAAAATGACCCACAGACTCGCCTACCAGCCAACCCGATGGAGGCTTTTGTTTTTGTTGTTGTTGTTTTCGCGACAGGGTTTCTCTGTGTAGCCCTGGCTGTCCTGGAACTCACTCTGTAGACCAGGATGACCTCGAACTCAGAGATCCGCCTGCCTCTGCCTCTTGTTTTTTTTTTTTTGAGACAAGGTCTCTCTATGAAGGTCTGGCTGTTCTGGAACTCACGGTGTAGACTGGGTTAACCTAGAACTCACAAAGATCTACTTGCCTTTGCCTTCCTAGTGCTGGGAGTAAAGCTGTGCACTACCACAACTGGCTAGAGATTGTTTTTGTTTTGCCTATAATTATGCATGCATGTATGTATGTATGTATGTATGTATGCATGCATGCATGCATGCATGTATAACTATGTACCACATGCATGTCTGGTGCCTATGAAAACCAAAAGACATGTCAAAGCCCCTGAGACTGGAGTTATAGATGTTTACAACCTGCCATATGGTGGGTTCTCTGGAAGAGCAGTTAGTACTCCTAACTATTGAGCCATTTCTCCAGCCCCCAATTTTTTTTTCCAAGTGATGGTCTCCTCTCTTCCCAGATTACTCTAGCTTGTGTGAAGCTGACCAAAAATTAACCAGCACAGTAGTACACAAGGTGGTACAACACATTAGCTAACAACCACAACATTTCTAAGATATATCTTTTCTCAAGCTGACTCTCTGGATAGCATCCTGGCCTATCTAGCTACTATCATGACCATGCTCCTTGCCATACAGCACATATGCATGTATCTAATTGTTCTGTGGAAACCAGTTTGTGAGGTGGGATGCAGTTTTCTTAAGTTGTTAAAATGATCATTCTCTATTCTACCTGGTATGCTCTTTTTGAGACCCATGAGAAATTTTTCCTTTGTTCTCAATATTAAAATAAGTATTTCTCTTAGCAACTTGATGTCATTAAGGTACAACCAGGATCCTCTCCTTCAGCTGCTATAAAGCAGGAATAAACCACATGTGATGGGTGGTGGCCCAGGCCTTTAATCTGAGAACTAGAGGTAGAGGCAGGCAGATCTCAGAGTTCCAAGATAGCAGGGACTATGTGAAAGACCATGCTTCAAAAAACATACAAAGAAGGAAAGAAGGAAGGAAGGAAGGAAGGAAGGAAGGAAGGAAGGAAGGAAGGAAGGGAGGAAGGAGGGAGGGAAGGAGGAAGGAAGGAAAGAAGGAAAGAAGGAAAGAAAGAAAGGAAGAAAGAAAGAAAGAAAGAAAGAAAGAAAGAAAGGGAAATGAAAACTGTAGTCTAGCACTTAAATTTATCTTTGTCTAAAATATTTATATCACAAAGTTGCTGTGAAAGCATTTTCAAATAGGATGGGAAAAGCATAGTTCAATAGTAAATCATCTCCTACTCTGGTAGTCGGTCACAAGGTCACTGTGCAGTGAGGTACACCTGACTCCTGATCCTCCTGCTTCCACTTTCCACATGCTGGGATTACCCATGTGTGCTGCCACAGCAGTTCTGAGATGCATGCTGAGTAGATTTCTGTCTTCTTTTCTCTTAGTCTTCTTTTTTTTTTTTTTTTTTTTTTTTCGAGACAGGGTTTCTCTGTGTAGCCTTGGCTGTCCTGGAACTCACTCTGTAGACCAACCTTAGTCTTATTTCAGTTTACATTTTTAAATGGATCTACATATTTTTAAAGATTTCAATTAATAATAAATTAGATTTTCTTACTGCATTTATTTTTGTTGTTGTTTAAAGCAGGCTGTCAAGAACCCTAGGCTAGCCTTGAACTTATTATATAGCCAAGGCTAGCCTTGAATTCATGATCCTTCAGTCTCCACCTGTAGAGTTACAGGCATGTACAGTCACGCTGACTTCCATTAAATTTTGAGCCAGTTACTCTACAAACAGGAAAATACATACTTCAGGGACTTTATGTACAGTGTTTATTTATTTTTGGATTTTTTTTTTTTTGGTGGTACTAGTTGAGCTTCATGTAATTAGGCAATCTACTACTGACTTTAGGCTTGAACTCACTGATTTTAATAGATGTTGGGTTGGTTTTCTTGGATTTTATATCAGTAATAATAAGCTTTCTGAAATGATAATTCTTTTTTTTTAAAGATTTATTTATTTATTATATGTAAGTACACTATAGCTGTCTTCAGACACCCCAGAAGAGGGCATCAGATCTCATTATGGATGGCTGTGAGTCACCATGTGGTTGCTGGGATTTGAACTCAGGTCCTTCGGAAGAGCAGTCAGTGCTCTTAACCACTAAGCCATCTCTCCAGCCCCTGAAATGATAATTCTTATTGTCTCTCATTTTACTGTATTAGCTAGAGCTTTCAGAATTCTGTAACAGAATATCTATCCTCATTTATTCTCATCAGAAAAAAAAAAAAAAAGGAAAAAAAAAAGGAAAAAAAAAAAGATGTCTATGAGATTCTGCCAAGCCTGAGAGCCACAGGGTAGAAGCAGAGAACCTCCACACATACACACTGTGGTAAGCACCTCTCTCAGGAAACGTAATAGAATTTTTTTTATTTGTTTTTTCATGATAGGGTTTCTCTGTGTAACACTGGCTGTCTTAGAACTTTGTAGACTAGGCTGGCCTCAAACTCAAGAGATCCGCCTACCTTTGCCTTAGCTGGTATAGCTTTATTAGCTACCTACCTAGTTTCAAAACAATGATCTTTCAAGGTCAAGAACCTCCTGTCAGGCCGGGCAGTGGTAGTGCATGCCTTTAATCCTAGCACTTGGGAGGCAGAGACAGGCTGATTTCTGAGTTCGAGGCCAGCCTGGTCTACAGAGTAAGTTCCAGGACAGCCAGGGCTATACAGAAAAACCCTGTCTTGAAAAACCAAAATAAATAAATAAATAAATAAATAAACAAACAAATAAATAAATAAATGGAGTGGGGCTCAACATTAAAAAAAA
>NW_022196897.1:116175738-116208428 GCF_008632895.1 Mastomys coucha
AAAAAAGACAAAGAGCAAAACCTAGTGAAGACAGCGTTCCCAGTCCTGCCAAGAAAACTGCCTTGCAACCCAAATTTATTGTAAATTCTGCTCAGTAAAATACATAAAATTTAGCCTCCTTTTCCAAATGTGGTGAAAAAGTAAAAACTGGGAATCT
The DNA here is from genome assembly GCF_008632895.1 of Mastomys coucha. NCBI lineage: Eukaryota > Metazoa > Chordata > Mammalia > Rodentia > Muridae > Mastomys > Mastomys coucha. The sequence continues at coordinate 116,175,896 of NW_022196897.1, forward strand.
CAGATCACAGCTAAAGTAATTGGCTGCTCAAAGAAATAGCTTGGCTGCTCAAAGAAATAGCTTGAAGTCCGACAGCAGTGGAAGCCTGAGACTTGAGTTCAATCCAAGTGACCCGTATCATCAAAGAAGAGAACTGACTTCCATAAGCTGTGCTCTGATCTCCATACATGTACCATGGCATGTGTGCAACTCCCCCAACCCCCACGGAAGAAAATACAAAATACCAGAAAATAGGTATTATGTCATAAAACTTGCCTCAAATTTGTGCAAATATAGTTAATACAGATACTTATCCAAACAAAATATATTTCTTGCTGTGGCTCTGGATTTAAAAACAAACAAACCTCTAGCCAAATAGGGGATAGTGGCAAACTCCCGTAATTCCAGCACTTAGAAGGTGAGGGTAGAAGGATCAGGAAGTAGTTCAAGATTAGGACTTGGCAACACAGTCAGACTGAGACTCTGCAGTCTAATGTTTACTTGTCAAAAAACAAACAAAAATAAAATATAATTCCTGGGCAGTAAACATCTACGATCAGCCAGGGCTATATACTGAGACCTTGTCTCAGACATATGCACACACCCAGAAAAAAGAGAAAAAGAGGAGTGAATATGGTCAAAACATTGAATAAAACTCTCAAAGAACTAGTAAAAACTGAAAAAGAAGAGTCAGGTGCGATAGTGGTATGTGCCTTTAATCCCAGCACTAGGGAACTCTGTGAATTCGAGGCCAGCCTGGTCTACAGATGAGTTCTAGGACAGCCATGATTACATAGTAAGACCCTCTCTTAAACAAACAAAACAGCAGGGCTTGGGGTGGCTAGAGATGATTGCTCAGTGGTTAAGAACACTGATTCTTTCTTTCAGAGAATAGGGATTTGATTCCCAGCAGTCATCTCAAGTGGTTCAAAACCATCTGTAATTTCAGTTCCAGGGTATCCAATGCCTCAGGCACTAGGCATACATGTGTAGTCCATATTCACACATGTGTGCTAAACACTTATACACATAAAAATTTTAAAAAAATCTTTAAGGAGAAGGGGCTAGAGCACTGGTTCAGCAGTTTAGAGAATTCATTGCTCTTGCAGAGGACCTGGGTTTGATTCCCAGCACACACGTGGTGTTCTCAACCATCTTTAATTCCAGTTCCAGGGGACCAACACCTTTTTCTGACCTCTACAAGCATCAGGCACACATGTGATTCACATACATATATCCAGGCAGCATACATGCATAAAATAAATCAATCTAAAAAACCCAAAAAACAAAACAAGAACCAGAACAACACTTACATAATCAGTATGCTGCAATGATTTAAACAAAGTCTCTGTCTATAGCCAGACAGGCCTCAATTTTATGGCTATCCTTCTTCCTCAGCCTCCTTCGTGCTAGGATTCTAAGTGCAAGCCTCCACACCAAGCATTTCTTTTTAATTAAATAGTTTAAAACTGAAACACCAGAATGTACCACATACTAGGGTGAACACTTTTGTGAAACTTGTTTCAGGTATGGCTATGTGTGTGTGTAAATATACAGACTTGGGCTAGAGAATGTAGCTCAGTTGGTAGAGTGCTTGCCTTACATGTAAGAAGCCCTGTGTTTGATTAGCAGCACTGCCATAAACTGAACATGGTGGTACATGCCTATAATCCTAGCACTGAAGAGACAGACAGGAGGATCAAGAGTCAAAGATCCTATTTGTCTGCACAAGGAGTTTGAGGTCTTATGGTTACATAAGACCCTGTTTGAAGCCAACAAACACACAAGGTTGGTGAGGTGTCCCAGTGGGTAAAAGTACTTGCTATGCAAATCTTATACTGAGTTTGATTCATGGAATGGAAAGAGGGAGGACAGAACTAACTCCCAAAAGTTGTTCTCTGACCTCTATATGTGCACTGTGGTATGTGCACAACCAAACTCACACGTACCCATCACATATACACACTATATACAGTATAGTAATAAATGAAATTTAAAGAATTTAAAAACCACATAACTTATTCATTCATTTGTGGTTTGTATGTGAAAGTGATTTCTTCCTAAGGGTTGTGGTAAATCGAACAATGGGCTGATAAGTCGGTGAGTTGGTAAAGTGAGTTCAGCTCTCCAGGACACACGTGTGGCTGTGTGCACCTGTAATCCACCCTTGTGCTGAGGAAGCAGATACAGGAGGTCTTAGGACTTGCTGCCCAGCCAGTCTAACCAACTGGTGAGCTCCAGGTTCAGTGAGAGACACTGTCTTGGAAAATAAAAGGGAGTGATTGAAGAAGACAAAGCTGACCTTCTGACTTCCACATACACCTCCATGTGCATCCATCTGCATGTACGCATGTAGACACAGATACACAAAGCACTGAGAATAGAACTCAATTGTAAAGTGAGTAGCCTATCACTTACAATGTTATGTGTTCAATCTCCAGAAAAACAAACAATCCCCCCACACACCCCTCATCCCCACACACTCTCACACACCAAAAGAACTCTTCAAATTCTCAAGTTGGTGATATAGTTCCATCTGCACTGTCCTTGCCTAGCATATACAAAGCCCTAGATTCGATCCCTTTCCCCACACAGACCTGCAGTAGTGATGCACACCTGTAATCCCAGTACTCAAGAGGTGAAGGTAGGAATATCAGTACTTCAAAATCAGCCCTAGCTATAATTGGTCAAAGCCAACCTAGACAACAACCTGTCTATATGACGGCCTGTCTCAAAATAAAAAAAAAACCCAAAAGTTTGAAAGCTACTGGTCATCGGTAAGTCATAGACGGCTTACAACAAAGGAGAAAAATGACATTCATGAGGTTGTGTATTAACTTCCTAGATGACAAAGGCAATTCTGAACCACTTAGAAGTAATTCACCCTTCAAAGGCTTCCTCTTCCTTCTGGCTGAAGAGTTCTCACACACTCTCTCTGTTCTACAGAAGGGGCTTGAAGACAGCAAAGATGCACGCTATGGTACAAACTACTCAGAGAGAAAGCCTCAATTTTCAGGCTCTCAGAATTTTTTTCCCTCTTGGCTTTCTTGAGGGAGGGTTATTATTCAAAAGAGAAACGGAAATAATCTATGTCCCATGTTTTCCTGAATACACTGAAAAAAACCTCAAAGCCTCTAAGAAATTAGTTGTTTATTATTATTATTATTATTATTATTATTATTATTATTATTATTATTATTATTTTGAGACAGGGTCTTATTCTGCAGCTCAGACTGGCCTGAACTGTGCAGCTGAGGGTGGCCTGGAACATAAGGCAATCCTCCCACTTTCACCTACCAACTGCTAGTATCACAGGTATGATCTACTATGGCTGTTATCGACTTTAAAATATTTATAGGCAGTCACACAACACACCAAAGCATGTATGGAGGTTGAAGGACAACATGGGAAGCTGAAGCAGGACAATTTAGAGTTCAGGCCAGAATGGTTACACAGCGAGCTGCCTCAAAAAAAAGGGGGGGGGGGAGTGATTGGAGCTATAGGTTGTGTTGAATGTCCACAGGCCTCAGGTTAGATGCCCAGCAGCACAGAAACAAAACCCCTCCATCTAGGAATGCACATGCACTTTGGAAAGTTATGGTGGGCACGCACAAGTTAAAATATGACTACGGTGGAAAGTTCTGTTAGGGATTTTTTTCCTTTTTTGTGTTTAAAGTTGAGGTAAATAATTAAACACTGACTAGATTCCTTAAGTCTCAGAGGTGTAAGCAAGGACTGAGCATCCATTGGGGAGGGACAAATTTTTTTTCTTCTGTGCTCAGCCTTAAAAAGAGAAGAGTCAAGAGGAATTCTCTACTAGGTACTGGCCTACCCAAGATTTAGGGATTTCCCAGAACAGAGGACTTTGAATACTGAAGTGGACAAAGTCCTGGGCAAATGGAAGAAATTATCTTCTCTAAAAGGTAGCTGACTGTGTGCCCCAGAGCTTGAAGCAACCAAGCTGACATTTTGTTGTTGTTGAAATTCAAAATGTAGAGGCTGGAGGTACAGAGAACTACTTTGGAAGAGAATAGGGTGACCATGACACTCTGATCATCTGAGTACCCATTTGGGGCCTATAAAGAAGTTGTCATAGCCAAGTTATACACTCTGACTCTGAGTTTCACAAGAATGTAATGGAAGGTAATTCTGGAAGATACATATATTTTAAAGAGTGGGTTCAAACAGATTACCAGGGAGGTGGAGATTACCTGTCAAATACTGGAAAAGCATTTAACCTTAAAGAGTAGGAGGAACACCAATGCAGTGAGCAATTTAAGAAATTGGATACTTTAGCTTTTAAAAACACATAGTACTTATAATCTCTAAATTGAGTCACCTGCCAATCCAAGAAAAAATGTGACTTGCAACATTTTTCAGAGCTAGTTAAAATGAAAGACAGCTCTCTTAGCTATTTCTACTGAGACAAGAGGATTAAATACAGATGTGGGTCTAAAAGACACCTGAAACTTGATGAGGTATGCAGGCATGTCACAAGCTTAGTGTTTACCGTGACACAGCAAACAGTTCTATCTGCAGTGCTGTGGATCAAACCCAGCACCTCACACACGTGAGGCAGACACACTAACTCACTTACGTCCTTAGCCTTGTTTTTGCTCTTAAATTAAAAAAAAAAAAAAAGTGAATGATTTTTTTCCCCTTAAAATGATTAAGATTAATAATGTACTCAGTGCTTATTAATGCTTTCTGAAATTTGTGTGGGATCCTGACCTTGTCCCTTTTCTTCAGAGCCTTCTTTCATATGCTTTCCAGCTTACATCTCTAACTGCTGAACCCTAACTCAACACAAACTCATCTGGATCCCTTCTGTGGCCCTAAACCCTAGGATACTATCTTATTTTATGTCTATTGGCTGCCAGCTTACCAAACAGTGTTTACTTAAACTGCTTTGGCTAAACCATGAATTGTTTTTTTCAGATATAAGACTGTTCTATTTGGCTAAGTATGGTGGCACTGACCTTTTAATTCCAGCACTCAGGAGACAGCAGAAGGCAAATCTCTATATCCATGGCCAGCCTGGTCTACATAAAGAATTCCAAGATAACCAGGGCTACCTAGAGAGACCCTGTCTCAAAAACAAAAACAAAAACAATAGAATAGTTATCGGGTATTCAATGAACTAACTATTGAGTATTCAATGAGCTAGGAGCAAAAAGAAACTCCCTCAAATGATGAAGTGTGTATGAAGACTCACAGCTGGCATCATCCTCAATGGCAAAAGGCCACAGTATCCCCCATCAGATCGGAAGACAAGGACATAGTCTTCCATTACTCTATCCAAACCTTAGGATTCTTGCCAGAGCTGATTAGGCAAGAGAAATAAAGAAAGCCAAAGTTGAAGGGAGACATAAAATTCTATGTACAGATACATGACCTTATATACAGAAAATCCTAAAGAATCCACATCATAACTAAAACCTTTATGGGTTCAGAGGTGAATTAAACACAATGACAAGTTTTGATAGATCATGACCAAAGACCAAAGGAGTGGATTGAGTTGGCATGATCAGAAAAAGTGTGCCACAGAAGTGACCTTTAAAGAGGAGAACAAAATGATAATGAGAGGTAATTCCTTTTAAAATAAATTCTTACAAACACTAAGTGTTTACCAATGATTTATGTTAATTACATGAATATTATCTCCTTATGTGGTTGGCTTTAACACAATCAAACTCGAATCAGGCAAATCACAAACTCACTGGACTTTGCAACCTAAAAGCTAACACATTTCCTTCTCATCTGAGCTACTTGTCATATTTGGGAACCAGTGACCCAACCAGCACTTTAAAACAGTGTGTGTGAAAGAGTGCAGGTGCCTACAGAGGCCAGAAGATGGCATTGAATCCTCTGGAGCTGAGTTACACAGGGATACTGAGACCTGAACTCTGATCCTCTGGAAGAGCAGTACAAGCTGAGTTGTCTCTCCCGCACTCCAATAGGGTGCTTAGTGATTCTATACCATGTCTAAAGCTGTTTAGTTTGTTTTGGTTTTTAAAATTCATTAATTAACTTTGGCTTTTTTATTGATTAATTTCTTTTTGGAACAGGGTCTTACTATGTAGCCCTAACTAGGCTCAAATTCATTACCTAGACCAAGCTGGCCTCCATCTGATAGAGATCCACCTATCTTAACCTCCTGAGTGCTGGGATTAAAGGCTTGTACCATGACACTGGACTATATTCTTTTGGGTCTAGTTTTATGATGAAGCTGATGACAAGCTCAGTGGTTAAGAGTGGTTACTACTCTTGTAGAAAACCCAAGTTTAGTTCCCAGCACACATGTAATAGTTATTTAAAAAACAAAAACAAAATACCACCTCAAAATAACTGTAACAAAGCTAAGGCTAACAGACACAGAAAAAAAATGCAATAAGACTTTGTGGATCAATGTCATTTTAAAAAGCTTATTTATTCTGAGCAAAACATATAACTAGAATATAATCAGAAGCTATACACAACCTGTAGTAACATATAATTGCTATAGGCTCTGCAACAAAAAAGGAGTACACCCATGGCTACTCAATAGATGGTTTTATTACCCACCTACCCTCTGGCTTTTATAATTACTTGGAAGACAGGCTGAGAATCACTGTATCAAATACTTGAGATTAGAAGTCCAGAGTATCTGCATAGATTACCACTTGAATATTCCTAATCTGAGATCTGTCAGTACTCAGTTCCAGATTTTTTAATCTGGTTTGATATTCTGGTTAAAGATGCTCAACCTACAGGTATAAGGTGTGCACCTATTCCTTTTATGAGGATAACTGCCCATGAGTGCCCTTCAGAGAGCAGAGGTGAACACTTTCTCATGGAGGTATGCTAGCTTCTCTAAGCGAGTTCTTTTTAATAGTGGAAGCCATTCCCAGTGGGGTAATTCTACCACACGGTACCCAATTTGAACCAGCTGCCTCCTCTTCATATTGTGCAATCCAAGTAGATCCCTGGAACCATAGCAGTATTGGTTCCTGTTTGTGAACTGAATAGCTAGCTTCACTAGTGGGGGCTGCATGTGGGCTAGAGGGCACAAGCCAACCATCCCCACATCTCCCAATCTATCTGTCCCATTGCAATCAGAGTTCACCAAGGGTACAGTTGTCTGCTTCCTTAACTCCCTGGGTGGCTGGCCAGTCTCTAACTCAATTTTCCCCTGGAAATACCTCTTGGCTTTTCCCTTTAGCAACTGATCCATCAAATCATCTGTAAGGCTGACTCCTACTTGCTTAAACCTTAATTGAGCTCCATCTTCAGTTGGCATTGCTTCACTATTAAACGGCAATGGCTTCATGTTAGCATCAAGCTGAACCTCTAAGTCAGAAGATCGGGTATGAGGCAAAATCATATGGTGTTTGATATACTGGGGGCCACCCAACATGGTCTCAAGTAAATAGAGTGTTTCTAGGAATTCAGGCTTCGATCTCATATCCTTGCTTGCTAAATTCCACAGATATGCAGATGCTTCTTGCTGAAGGTGAGAATTAAGACGATTGCCCTTGTATTCTGGACATTCAATGGCAACTGTACCATCAAGAGTAAACAGTTCCTTAGTGAGTTCAAACTTACTTCTCTCTTGAGCTAACTTGACAAATCCTGGACTCAGAGCAACATTTATGAACTCAGCTGGAAAGTATTCAGAAAATGCCAAGCCAATCAGGCAGGTGAGAAGATGCTCTGGGTACTGGTTGAATTCAGGCATCTTTCTGCGGATTTCATTTATCAGACTGGAATAAAATTCCTCTGTGTTGGGTGGCTTATAATTCAGAGTTCCAAATGACCACAGTATTTTGGCAACATCTTTACTTCGACAATGTGCTACCCTCGGAGGCAAAGAGGCAGCTACTGCGTTCATTACTCTTTCATCCAGGATGCGTAAGGCTGAGCAGGCAAGAGTGAGGTGCATAACACCCTGAACCCCCAAGGAAGGAATTCTCTGAGGAGCAATTTCTCCAAACTGCCTCATGAAATTTACATGATCTACATGAGTGAAGCGGAACATTTTAAGAATATGAACTAAGGTGTGGCTACTTACATGTTGCATGTTAGCACAAGCTAGATCTCCAATTTTCCGCATGACAAATTCAGAGAGACTACTACTTGATTTAAAAAACCCCAAACAGATTGTACCAACTTCCTCTAAATTGACTGAATCTACATACTTAAGGATCAGTGATTCTAGTTTTTGCATCAGGTCCTGTGGTACTTGGCGATTTTCACCTATAATATAAATTAAGTGAACCAACTGAGACAAAGATAGCTCTCTCCAGTGTAAATTAAGATAACTAAAAAAAATTTTTAAAAAACGAGGCACTCTGCGGCCTAAGTTCCGCCAAAGATCAGCTACTAGGAGAAGCTGATCCAGATCCATCTCCCACACCTGATGGCAAAATCTGGTTTCATACACATCTAGCATCGGAGGGGAGGGGGGGATTCTTAAGTCAACAAAGGCTTTCAAAATACTGATCAGATCTGAGGTGTTAAAGAGCTGTATGTTTTTCACACTCAGCTGGCAGAGCAAAGCAAAGCTGTTACTGGATAGCAAAACAGAACTCTGTTCTGCTGGCAAAGAGCTGAGCTTACAAAAATAATTAGTTATGACTTCTGGCTGGAGTTTATTTTCGTAAAATGTGACTTTGTGCAAAATCAGTTCACCTTCTGAAGCAGATATGGGTTGGCGAGTCTCACTTCTGTTATAGCTGTGAAGCTGGTACTCTGGCCTTAGCTTTAAGAAAACTCGGGTTTCTTTGAAGGAATCAAAGACCTCTACATCCTCTTCACCTCTTCCGGCATTGGGCAAGTCTGAATGCAATGTGCTGGCCTTGAGGATAGCAGCTTTGTTGACTTCGAAACCCAGGTGGGCACTGCTGGTTGTGAAGGTTCTCTGAGACAGGGTGGTATCACCAATGTTCTTAACTTTCCTGGCAAGATGGCAAAAGCTATTATGTTTAGGGGGATTCTGTCCCCCATGCTGTGTGATGTTCTCCATATGGCAATATGCCATGCTTTGGGCTGCAAGGTAAGCAGAAGGATGGCAAGGTGCTTTGTACTTTAAAAGTTTTACTAGCCTGAGAGCTGACATTTTGGAGTCTGTGCTGATCCTTTCGGTGATCAGAGAAAAGTCACACGTTCTTGTTTTATGGTGCTTCATTAGAGATGGACAGGGAGATGTTCCACAGAAACTGCCTGTAAATCTTCGGCATACCACAAGAGCCATGGGCCACAAATGATGGGGCCAGAATTGGTGCCAGATACTGAAAAAAGGGTAGATGAAGAATGAGTGGCTTCTACCTATAACACAAAATGTACACATTCTAAGAACTAGGTGCAGCCAGGTGTGTAGTGGCACACACCTTTTAAATCTAGTACTTATGAGGTAGAGGCAGCAGGATCTATGCCAAAACTATCTTGTGAAACCCTGTCTCAAAAGACAGAGAGGGAAAGAGAGAGGGAGGGGGAGTACACTGTACTACTGTCCATGAAAATATGTTCAATGTTAGTGAATGCCCAGAGCACAAGCCATTGAGTATGAAGGACAAACTCTGAGTGCATCTAATGTTAATGAATGCCCGGAGCATATCGAGTGTGTGACGGATAAACTCTGCATGCATCACAAACAAGAAAACCTTACACCCAAGGTACCATTAAGTGATTTCTAGCCTGCTGCTTGATATAAATTCACTTCCTTGTAGGGAAAGACAGATTTCCAAAAGAAAGCTGAAGGTTAAAAGTGGGCATCGCCGGGCGATGGTGGCACATGCCTTTAATCCCAGTACTTGGGAGGCAGAGGCGGGCGCATTTCTGAGTTCGAGGCCAACCTGGGCTACAGAGTTCCAGGACAGCCAGGGCTATACAGAGAAACCCTGTCTCGGGAAAAAAAAAGGGGGGGGGCAACTCATTTCTTTACTATCAACACATAATAGTCCCTGGAGAATATATAAGCAATTGATAAAAACTGCCATGCTAACAGTATAAAGGAAAAACAAGGATTTGCTTTTTAATTTTTTAAAAATTTTAGGGCTGGAGAGGTGGCTGGGCTGGAGAGGTGGCTCAGTGGTTAAGAGCACTGACTGCTCTTCTGGAGATCCTGAGTTCAAATCCCAGCAACCATATGGTGGCTCACAACCATCCATAATGAGATCTTCTGGAGTGTCTGAAGACAGCTACAGTGTACTCACATATAATAAATAAATAAATGAATAAATCTTTAAAAAAAAATTTATGTAATGTGTACAGATGTTCTATCTGCATGTGTATGTGTGTACCACTTGTGAGATTGGTATCTGAGGAGGTCAGAAGTGGGGGTTGGACACCCTGAGCTGGAGTTACAAGCAGTTGTGAGCCATAGAACTTGGGTGCTAGAAACTAAGTCAGGTTCTCTGAAAGCCCAAGAAATATATATTTTAAGGCTTTTTTCTATTTATTTATATATTTGTGCATATATGAATTTATTTGTCTGTTTATTTGTTTAATGTGTATGAGTGTTTTGCACACCAGAAAAGGGTATCAGATCCAATGGGACTACAGTTGTAGACCACCGTGAGCCACCATATGGGCAATGGGAATTGAACCCAGGACTCCTGGAAGAGCAGCTAGTGCTAACTGCTGAGCTGGAGAGACAGCTCACAACACAGGTATTTTGTGATTCTATTCTTCTAGGTCCATTTATTTTTTTCTTTGAAACAGGGTCTCACTGTGTAATGTTGGCTGGCCTCTACAGAAATCACTTTGTAGACCAGGCTGGTCTCAAACTCACAGAGATCTTCCTGTCTCTGTCTCCCAAGTGCTGAGATTAAAGATACACATCATCACGTCTGGCTTAGGTTTGGTTACAAAATGAAAATACGGGAGGTTCGGAAAGGATTATGTAAGAGTAGAAGTGGGAATGATAGAACTAAGCATAAGATATCTAATTCTGAAATGACTCTTTACAGTAGAAAGAATCAGAAATTAAGAATGGCCAACAAATGTAAATAACAAAAACTTTCATTTTAGAAGAATATAAAAATAAAACACAGGAGAAATTAAAATCCAGGTGCTGCTTTGGAAAATGTACTGTAATGCTGGCATGAAGGAGGAGGACTATAACCTCAGCCTTTCAGAAGACTGAAATTCCTCTCCTGACCCTTAGTGTGCTTTAAAATGGGTGTACACTTTAATTAATTATAACCACAATAACCTTTCCAGTTCTTACAGTACAAACTTAATTATAGAATCCTGTCATGCTAATCCTCTTAGAAAAGGCCAACCGTTCTTTTTAAGCTGCTTTGCTTTCTGAGTCCATTTTTTTTTGTTTGTTTTTTTGTTTTGTTTTGTTTTGAGAAAAGGGTTTCTCTGTTTAGCCCTGGCTGTCCTGGAACTCTGTAGACCAGGCTGGCCTTGAACTCAGAAATCCGCTTGCCTCTGCGTCCCAAGTGCTGCGATTAAAGGCATGCGCCACCACTGCCCAGCTCTGAGTCGTTTTTATGTAGCTTAGGCTGGCCTCATATTCATGATATTCTTGCCTCCATATACTTAAAAAGTGCTGGGATTACAGGTGGGTGCTACCACACTCAGCTTCCAGATGCTAATAGCAGAGCTTGAATCAGTAGCGTAGGTAATCAGGAGCTGGGAAGCAAGCTAAGAAAATTGTATATGGTAGTGGTGGGTGGGAAGCAAAATTCAGAAGCCGGTTTACTGCTGATGCATAGGTAGAAAAACGCCTACTCAACCCTGTGCTTCAATGACAAGCAACACCAGCTCACATTGACTGTGCTGCTAACAAGCCCAGGACACGGCATATCTCCCTAAGGAGACAGAATGCTATAATGCCACTGAGTCAGGACTAATTACATCCTCACTTGGCTGGAAGCAGTACAATTTCCATTTCCTCCCATGGAAAATAATGAGCAGCCCATGAAAATGGCTCTCCCATAATCCGCTTCTTCTTTTTAAAAACAGATTTATTTTTCTATCAAGTGTGGCAGCACATGGGTTTGATCCCAGTACTTAGGAAGCAGAGGCAGGCATATCTCTGAGCTTATCACCAGCCTGGTCTACACAGTGAGGCCTTGTTTCAAAAACAAACAAATAAAAAAAAAAACAATAGCAAAAAAGTTATTTTTTTCATTTTATGTTACATGGGTGTTTTGCCTACTTGTATGTCTAGGTACCATGTGTGTGCGGTACCATGGAGCCAAGGTGTTGGATCCTCTGGAACTGGAGTCTCGTATGTTAGATACCACGTGTGCTGGGAACTGAACCATGTTCTCTGTAAGAGTAACAAGTCTTAACCACTGAGACATCTCTCCAGACCATATTTTTTTCTTCCTTGTTCATTCTTCTTCTGCCTGCCCCCGTACCTACTTGCAAACTCTAAGGAGATATGAGTGGCCAATCAATGAACCATAGAAGGTTGTTGCTGTAAAATATCCATGAGTGATCTTCTGAAAGGTCTATCTTAAAAAAAAAAAAAAGATTTATTTATTTAATACAAGAAGAGGGTATCAGATCCTATTACAGATGGGTGTGAGCCACCATGTGGTTGGTAGTAATTGGACTCAGGACCTCTGGAAAAGCAGCCAGAGCTCTTAACCACTGAGCCATCTCTCTCCAGCTCCTGAAGTGTCTTTCTAATTCCACTTTTGACCTCTTCTTTCCAGAGTCCATAAAGAGTCATGACTGCATGGCAGGCCAAAAGGCTTTGTCTTACCTACCAAGCTTCTTTCTCTGGGTTATAAGAGCGTATGTTCCAACTTCACAGTAAATCTTTCTACACTGGGTTCCTTTTTTTGAGACAGTATCTCATCAGTATGTGGCCTTGGTGCTCACTAGGTAGACAAGGCTGAACTCTGCATGGACTCATAGAGCTCCATCTGCCTCTGCCTCCCTAATGCTGGGATGAAAGGAGACCAGCATGCCTGGTGCTGCACCTGGGGTTTTACCTGCCCAGCTTCAACTGTTCAGATGGTCACAAACTATATCCTGGGGCCTAAATTGAGCCCTGTACCTGTTTTTTTAAGTACATTTTTATCTAGACATATCTAATATCTGTGTTGGCTTTCCCAACAGAAGAAATGAGTAACTATCTCAGAAATGATATGCCTGAAAAACATAGTGTTTCTTTATAGAAAAAGTTCACAGTCCTATGCTTCAGACCACTAGTTAGTTGTGATGAAAACTGTCAATATGAAAGAGTGCATCAATTAACAAGTCCTCTGTTTACTTTTAAACAGACTACCTCTGTAGTCATTTTTATTTCTGTATTTGCTTTTTTCAGGCAGAGTTTCATAAAATCCACACTGGTCTTGAGCTCATGATCTTCCTGTTTCTACCCCTAATGTAGACATGTGCTCTAGTTAATAGATAGTCATTTTTAAATGGCTTTGTTTGCTTGGTTGGTTTTGTCTTCCTGGTTTTTCAGGGATTTTGTCTGTTTGTCTGTCTGTCTGTTTGTTTGTTTCAGGGAATCTATGCCTTCTTCTGGCTTCTGTGGGCACTAGGCATGTATACAGTACATACACATACATTCACGCAAAACAGTCACACATAAAATTAATAGTTTAGAAAACATTTTTTAAAAATTACCTTTATAAACCAGGCACAACGGTGCAAACCTTTAATCTCACTCAGCACTTGGATGGCAGAGATAAGTGGATATCTGTGAGTTCGAGACTGGCCTGGTCTACATATAGTTCTAGGACAACCAGACTTATATAAAGAGACCTTGTCAAAAAAGAAAAAGGAAGGAAGGAAGAAAAGAAGAAAGAAAAAAGCAAAGAAAATTACCTCTATAGCTGGGCATGACAACACACACTTATAATCTCAGCACTCGGGAGGTAGAGGGAAAAGGAACTCTATGAATTGAAGCAAACATAGCCACATAGCTCAGGTTTATGACTTCATGCTGAGACTACCTTAAGAAAAGAAAGCTGAGCTAGAGAGATAACTCAGCGGTTAAGAGCGATGACTGCTCTTCCAAAGGTTCTGAGTTCAAATCCCAGCAACCACATGGTGGCTCACAGCCATCTGTAATGAGATCTGATGCCCTCTTCTGGTGTGTCTGAAGACAGCTACAGTGTATTTACACATAATAATAAATATATCTTTTTTAAAAAAAGAAAAGAAAAGAAAGCTATAATGGAGAGATGGCTCATCCCTTAAGAACACTGACTGCACTTTCAGAAGATTTGAGGTTCAATTCCCAGCATTCACAGGGTGGTTTACAACCATCTATAATCCCAGTCCTGGGGAGCCAACACCCTCTTCTGGCCTCTATAGGCACATGGTAGACAGACATACATGAAAACAAAACACCCACAAACAGAAAATAAATAGAAGGCTGAAGCTACATGAGACTGTGCCTCAAAAGAAAACAGACAGGCAGGCTAAGTTCTAAGATGGAAGACGCTGTCCTTTTCTTTTTCTAGTTAAAATGTGTGTTAGTAAACAATAAGCTTTTACATTTTTAAAAATAATTATTTCTACAATTATTTACTTAATGTTTACGTGTTTGTGTATGAATGTGAGACACATATGCCACAGCACGTGTGAAGGTCAGAAGACAACACGCAGGAGTGGGTTTTGTTCTTCCCCAACATGGGCTCTAAGGGTTGAACTCCAGTTGCCAGGATTGATGACAAGTGCCTTTATGCTACCTCAATGACCCTAAACAAAGGGTTTTATATATACCATGTTCGTACACGCACATCATTATACACTGCAGGTATTCACACCCCTCCATCATCCTCTTGCCCTCTTCTGCTTTACTCTGGTGTGATGTACACATGTGGAGACAAGAGCTCAGTCTGGAGTCCTCCTCTGTGGCTCACAACTTTATTTTGAGACAGGATTGTCACTGAACCTGAAGGTCACAACTGAGTAAACTGGCCAATGAGCCTGGAGATGCTCCTGCCTCCACCTCCCTGGAGGGCTAGGAATATAGGCACATGACACATCATATCTAGTTTTTTGTTTTGTTTTGTTTTTTGGTGAAGGTTCTGGGGATACAGACTGGGCCCTCAGGCTTATGGGTCAAGCACTTAACTCACTGAGCTATCTCCCAAGCGCCACCTCTACTTTTATGTATAGTCTAGATTCTACACAAGAGACAACATATAATCTTTCTCCCCACCATTACCCTTTCTTGTTCCCTCCTCTCCTCTGGTTAGTTGCCATTCAAGACTCAAAGTCCTAAATGAACTATTAGCTAGACCCCAACTCCCCTTTAGTTTTTTTGAGGCAGGGAATATGTAGCCCTAACAGGTCTACACCTAGAGAGATGCACCTGACTCTGTCTCCTCAGTGCTAGAATTAAAGGTGTGCACCACCACACCCTGCCTTAAGTCTCATTCTAACAAACCTTCTCTAAGGTAGGTTTATTATTTCTATATCAGTTGTAAGGGAAGAGACTTCACAAGATTAAGAAATTTCTCATAAAGAAAAAGAGAAGTATTTCCCATGGTATGGAGCCACTGGGCTGAGTGGAGCTTGACTCCAAAGACTGCAAAGGCCACAGTGCTGGGAGACAGAGAGACAGCAACACAGTTCGGGAAGCTCAGGTCCAGACTTGAGGGAAGGGCTGAAGAACCTACTTCTTCCACACTTTCCAGATGCCAGGAGCTAGAGTATTAATACCGGTCAACTCAAGAGCATCTCCTGTCTACCGAATTCTAGTATTCTAGTTATCACTATAGTCAATTCACCCTACTGATACAGAATAAAGAGAAGACTCAAGAACTGATGTCTATATGAAAGAATGGTTTTTCAGGATATTCTACAATCAAAACAAAGAGTAGCAAAACCAAAAGACCTAAAAGTTGGCAGATGTGTGAGATGGGAAAATTAAAGAATTTTAGGGGTTGAGGGATTGGGGATGCAGACCTGAGTTGATTCCCAGCATCTACATGGTGGCTTGCATTTCCATCTGTAATTCCAGTTTCAGGGGATCTAATGTCCTCTTCTTGGCTCTGTGTAACAATGGTAAACAGACATACATGCAGGCAAAATGTATAGACACATGAAATAAATCTAAAAAAGAGTAAAGGTGGCACACACGTTTAAACCCAGCACTTGGGAGGCAGAGGCAAATTTGAGTTCAAGGCCAGGCTGGTTTACAGAGTATAAGTTCCAGGAAAACCCAGTCTCAAAAAAACAAAAATCAACAAACAAACAAATAGTTTTAGGAGCTGGAAAGATGGCTCAATGGCTAAGAGTACTTGCTCTTGCAGAGGACCCTAGTCATTTCCCAGCACCCACATGACTAACAATTCTAGTTCCAGGGGATGATACCCTTTTCTGAATGATAAGGGTACCAGCATGCCCATGGTGCACATATGTAGGCAAAACATTAATATATGTAAAATAAAATAAATCTAAAGGAAATTTTAAAAAAGAAAAATTAAAAGTTTTATGTTGCGTATAGTAACACATGCCTTTAATGCACTAGTGAGGTAGAGGCAGGTAGATCAATGTGAATTTGAAGCTAGCCTAGTCATTATAGCAAATTCTAGCCTAGCCAGGACTATGTAATGAAACTCTGTCTCAGGAGAGAAGGTGAGTTGGTTTTAAATTAGTTGAGGTGGCACTTACCTATATATACCTCTAACCTCTAACCTTTTGAGACTGGGGCAGGAAGATCAACACATGCTCAAGACTAGCCTAAACAGAGAAACTTTTTCCAAAATAACAAAACTGACAAACTTCTAATGGATAATCTAGGGATGGATAGACAGACAAATAAGCCAATATTAACATTAACAAAAACTATTGCCAGGTATACACATACACTACAGGTGTAGTGGTGCTTATAATCCCAGCACCTAAAAGACTGAAGCAGGAAGGTCATGAGTTTGATACCAACATTGGTTATACAGAGATCTTGTTTCCAATTTAGAGAAAAGAGATGGAGAGGGGCTGAATAGTTGGCTCCGTGATTAAGTAAACCTCCTGCTTTTCCAAAGGACCCGAGTCAGCTCAGCTCAGAAACAAAGATCTTAAACTGTACCTCCAAGGAAGGTAATGCCCTGGCCTTTGAAAGCACACTCATACACAGCACTCACTCACATACACATAGACAGAAATAAAAATAAAATAAAGGCAGAAAGTTATACAAGAAAGAAACAATTTTATTCCCTGCTCATTAATACTCCCTATTCCTATGTCAATAATGATTACATGATTTTAATACAATAAACCTTGAATAATGACTAACTAAATTATGAGCAAACTACATTGATGTGAGCAGTTAATTTTTCAGCTTCGGAGGCCAGAAGTCTAGTATGAAAGTACTGTCATATGGTGAAGGTCCTCTGGTTTGTCATCCATAGTGGAATATATAATATATACAGGTATGTATAAAAGACAAAGGCAGAACTGGTGTGGGTAGAGGGTGGGAGGTGTTGAAGACCAGCCCAGGAAACAGAAATGAGTCTCAAAATCAAACCAAAGAGAGGGAGGGAGTAGCACTGGCCATAAGATGGCTCACACTTGTAATCCCAGGTACTCAGGAAGCTGGAATGGGATAAAAGTTCTAAGTGGGCAACTTAGTTCCAGCCTCAAAACAACAATGATGTAAGAGCAATGGTGCTTCTCTTTCTGAGGACCAGGGTTCAACTCCCAGGAACCTAAAGGTAGCAGCTCATAACCATCTATAACTCCAGTTCCAAAGGATCCAATGCCTTCTTCTGACCTCTGCAGGCACTGGGTAAGCACGTAATGCATATACATTCATTTAGGCAAAATACTCATACACATAAATAAATCTAAAAACAAAAACCATAAAAAGGACCCATGAATGTAACTCAGTAGTTATTTGTTGTCTACCACACAGAGGCCCTGAGTTCACTCCCCAATACCACCTGAAAGCAGGAAGAAAGTAAGCAAGCAAGCCTGCCCAACCAATAGAAATGTGTTATATGAAAGCAGCTGCTCTAAAATGTCTCTTAATCATGTTGCTATAACACTAAATCAAACCTCAAAGAAAAAGAAATAAACTGATAACTGCCAAAGAACAGACTATTGAAAATGCTTTGGGGAACAAAAATGGAAGAAGAAATGGAAAAAAAAACTAACAGTGTTATAAGCGCCATTGAACTATTTAAATCACAAACAGGCACAACTTCAACAAAAAATTAAATTTACAAAATACGCGTGCTAGAGGTGTGGTGTGGTGATGTATGCCTGTAATCCCAGCATTTCTGAGGTGGAGGCAGGAGTTCATGGCCATCCTTGAAAACTATATACTAAGACGTCAGGCTAAGATATACGAGACCCAGTCTCAAAAACAAAACAAGACAAACAAACAAACAAAGGCCAAACCTAGCCAGGTATGGTGATACAAATAAGTGCTTTAGTCCCAGAACTTGGGAGGCAGAGTCAGGGATGATGAGTTTGAGGCCATCCTGTTTTCTGTTTTACAGAGTGAGTTCCAGGTCAACCAAGGCTACACAGAGAAACCCTGGGATGGAGGGAGGCCAAACCTAGTGGTGCACATCTTGAATTCCAGTATTAAGAAGGCAAAGGCAGGCATCTCTGTGGGCTTAAGTCCATCCTGGTCTATACAGGAAGCTCCTGGCTAGTCAGGGCTACAGGGCTCTGTCTTTAGGAGAGGAAAAGAGAGAAGGAGAGAGAGAGGGAAAAGGAGAGGGAGAGGCAGAGAAGAAGAGGGTGCAGAATAGCAGAATAAGGAAGTAGACATGTGCTGCCAGATAGAGAAAATAGTTAACTGCTCTTTCCTCAAGGTTTCCCAGGCACATACAAGAAGACTGGAAAGAGAACACTATCAGATGTTCAATTAATTCCTGGCTCCTTTATTAAAGGATCAATCTGATGTCACTCTACAAAGCTCTCTGCCTGGTGTAAATTTTCTAAATATATTCTACTCTGTCTCCTCTTTACAGATCCTAATAGACCACAGTACAGTTTCAGAATGTTGGTATTCCCAAAAGGTACTGCTCAACCACCCAGAAGAATGTGATGTTGCTGGGCGGTGGTGGCGCACGCCTTTAATCCCTGCACTTGGGAGGCAGAGGCAGGCGGATTTCTGAGTTCGAGGCCAGCCTGGTCTACAGAGTGAGTTCCAGGACAGCCAGGGCTACACAGAGAAACCCTGTCTCGGAAAAAAACAAAAAAAAACAAAAACAAACAAACAAAAAAAAACAAAAAACCAAAACCAAAACAAAAAAAGAATGTAATGTTACAGAAGCCAGACGTCTTACTTTTCTATCTTCCAGATGCATGCCTCTGCAAGGCCACTTTAAACCATAGCCCAAAGGTTAGAAAAAGTACATGATATACTCAGTATATACAAATTACCAATTACTGGATCTCATAGTGTCGTTTCTATTTTTTTTTTCTTTTTTGCAATGCTAGTAATCAAAGTCAAGTCCTCATACATGGTAGGCTTACTATAGCCTTAGCCTCTAACTTTTTCTAGAAGCTAAAGTCTCTTGCTGGGAGTCTACCAAAATTTGAAGCTATAAAAGCTTAGAAACTGACAGTAAGGGCCCTGAGCTGTCAGTGAGAACATTAACTAGGCTGTTTCTTCCTTTCTTTTCCTGCACAGGAGCAGAGCCTACCAAAGTAGTCTAGGACAGTTAAGTGTAGAAGTGTGTAGGTCAAAATAAAGTGTCCATGAACTAAGCCAAAACAAAAAAGGTAAAAGGGCTGGTAGCCAAAATGGCTGAGATTATACAGAAATCAGAAGCCAGAAGAAGGGAAACTCAGCCTGTAGGCTGGAAGGTTTAGGGTAGGAGGGAGAGTCTGACAGCCAGGACGACTCTATAATGGGTACTGGGAGATGCTGGGAGATGCTGGGAGACCGTGATGGCCATTTCCACTAAGATTAGACATGTCACCAAGCCCACCCTCCTCTTTAGAAAATGCAAGCAGGTGAAAGAAATGTAAACACCCACAGTCATGAGAAAATTCTCAACAACAGTTCCAGTCACATGCAACCAAACACTTGGGTTTTTTACTTTTTAACCTTTTTTTTTTTTTTTTTTCAGTTTTCAAGGTTTTAAAGTAAGAAATTCTAGAATTCCCTTTGTTAGAGGGTTAGGGAGAGTACAGGATCTTACTATAGCCCTGTCTGGTCTCAAACTCACAGAGATGTGCCTCCTTTACCTCCTGAATGCTGCCATTAAAAATGTGCACCATGGGACTTGAGTAATAGCTCAGCAGTAAAGAGCACCAACTGTGGGGCTGGCGAGATGGCTCAGCAGGTAAGAGCACTGACTGTTCTTCCAAAGGTCCTGAGTTCAGATCCCAGCAACCACATGGTGGCCCACAACCATCCGTAATGAGATCTGACGCCCTCTTCTGCATATGAAGACAGCTATAGTGTATTATGCCTGAGCAAGCAGGGCCAGAGCAAGCGGGGCTGTCCTGAGTTCAATTCCCAGCAGCCACATGATGGCTTACGGCCATCTGTACAGCTACAGTGTACTCATACACATAAAATAAATAAATAAATCTTTAAAAAAAAAAAAAAAAGAGCACCAACTGCTCTTCCAGAGGCCCTGAGTTCAATTCCCAGCAACCACATGGTGCTCACAACCATCTGTAATAGGATCTGATGCCTTCTTCTGGTGTCTGAAGACAGCTACACTATACTCGTATACATAAAATAAATAAATAAATAAATCTTTTTTTTTTTTTTTTTTTTTTTTTTAAAAAAAGGGCACCACCAGCAAGGCAAGGTCTTGCATGCCTTTAGTCTGGTACTCGGGAGGGAGAGGCAGTCGGATCTCATGAGTTCGAGTCCAGGACAGCCAGTGTGGGTTACACTGAGAAACCTTGTCTTGGGCTGGTGGTGTTGGGGGAGGAGAGAGGGAGAACACTACCATGGCTGGTCAGAGTTCTTTTATATGAAAGTTGTCTTATGAAGCCATGTAGTAGGAGTGGTGGAGGTGGTGTGACGGAGCTAGTTTTTAATCCCTGCACTTGGGAGGCAGGGATAGGTGAATGTCTGTGAGTTCAAGACCAGTCTAGTCTACAGGACAAATTCCAGGACAGCTAGGGCTATACAGAGAAACCCTGACTTGAAAAAAAAAAAAAAAAACAAAAACAAAACAAAAACAAAAAAGAAAAGTTGACTTACTAGCTGGAGAGATTGCTCAATGTTTAAGAGTACTGGCTGCTTTTCCAGAGGATCAGGGTTTGATTCCCAGTGCCCACACTGTGGCTCACAATCAACTTTAATTCAAGTCCCAGGATATCCAACGCTCTCTTCTGGCCTCCTCCAGCACTGCATACAAATGGTGCAGACATGCATAAATCACCCATACACATACAATAAAAAATAAAGAAAAAAAATACAAATTGACTTATTTACAAGGTAAATGCCAAGGCTTCGTTGGGGACCAAAAAAAAAAAAAAAATCAACCAACCAAACAAACAACAACAACAAAAACCCAATAAATGAAAAAGACACACAAGACACACAGGCACATCAGTACCGCACACTTCTCAGCTGTATGAAACAAATAGTAGTCTTCAGATTTTATTTTGGTCTATCAAGCAGGACTAAATCCCCTAGAGCTAGGCTGGGGCAACTGAGATCATAGAACCTAGTTCTAGAAAGGCACTGTTCTGAGTACTCACAATGTGGGCAAAGTGCAAAAAACATGAGCACAAAATACCAGTTCCTTTGACATTAGAGTACCTAGATAGGAGCTTCACAGGATGAAGCAATGCTCAGATGCCTACACTGAATGTGCAATGAAGACTCATGAATGTATCTAGTATAAAGGCTCCTGTCTAAAGTTCCCCAGTCAGAGCAAAGGGAAATCATGATCTTAACAGAAAAGGAGCAATTACTTCCTATCCCTGGGGAGAGAAACACTACCGTCCCGAGTTGGGCTTGTACAACCAGAAACTGCTTAAAATGAAGAAAAGGTATATGTCCTATTGTCTCACCCCGTCCTAGGCCCTAAACCAAACGCTGCTCCAAGTGTTGGCGAGAAGCTGGTCAGAAACACCGATGCTCAGGCCCGGACCAAGACCCGCGAAGTCACTATGCACGGGCTTCAACGCGCACACTAGACTGTAAAGAGAGACCGGGCAGACTGTGAGATGCGCAGGCGCGATCTCCACTTCACAGGGGGTTAAAAGCACCGTTCCAAGAAGTCCTCTGCCCACTGTCACAGCAGTCCAGTGTGATAAGGTGACCCTCGATGCTGAGAGGTGACTGAGGCGGCGCGCCCGCAGCCCCCAGAGGAGCACCGCCTCGGCGCCGCAGGCCCGGGAGAACGAGGATGGCGGAGGGTGCGGTGCGGGCCCGCCGGGGCCAGAGTGCGGCAGCAAGCCGAGCTCCCTTCCTCCCCGGCCGCCCACTCACCTGAAGCCTGCGAAGTTAGCTCCCTAACTCGTCCCGTGCCGCACCAGGTAAGTCAATACACAGACTCTAGCATCAACCGCTCCACAAGCCACTTCCGGCCAGCGGTCCTCTCCTTCCGCTTGCGTTGGTGCTGGAGCCGCCGAGGCTCAAAAGACTACAGTAAGCGTTTTCCATGAAACGTTTTCTAGCTTCTGATCTTGAGAGGGTGCTGAGTACAGGTAGAGGGAAAAATATTATCCTGGATGGATCGCTTTGAAAGTAATTGAGCAGCCGGGCAGTGGTGGCGCACACCTTTAATCCCAGCACTTGGGAGACAGAGGCAGGCGGATTTCTGATGTTCGAAGCCAGCCTGGTCCTCAAAGTTCCAGGACAGCCAGGGATATATAGAGAAACCCTGTCTCGAATAAACCAAAAAAGAAAGAGAGGGGGAGGGGGAGAGGGAAAAGGAGCGGGAGAGGGAGACAGAGAGACACACAGAGAGAGACAGAGAGAAAAAAAGAGAGAAAGAAAGAAAGAAAGTAATTGAGCAGAACTAATCGCCACAGGTTGGAATCCTAGGATTGCCATCTGGGTTTTATGACTTTGGAGAAGTTACACAAACTTTTCAAGCCTAGTTTGCCATTTATACAAAGTGGATAATGATGCATTTCTAATAGTGAAAATGCCTTCAGAAGAGGAACCAGCAATGGATAAATGAAAATGGATGCAAGGAGCCCGGCATAGTGATGCACGTCTTTAATCGAAAAACTAGAGGCAGAGGCAGGTGAATCTTTATGAATTCTCAAAGCCAGCCTGATCGACAAAGTTCCAGGACAACCATAGCTATATAAAGAGACCTTGTCTCAAAAAAAGGGAGGGAGAGGGCTGGAGAGATGGCTCAGCGGTTAAGAGCACTGACTACTCTTCCAAAGATCCTGAGTTCAAATCCCAGCAACCGCATGGTGGCTCACAACCATTTGTAATGAGATCTGATGCCCTCTTCTGGGGTGTCTGAATACCAGCTACAGTATACTTACATATATGATAAATAAATAAATCTTTAAAAAGAAAAAAGAAAAAGAAAAGAAGGAAAGATAAGAAAGGAGAAGTGGAGCTGGAACGGAAGGCGGGTACTCAGGATGGTCTTCTACTTCCCTTAGGAGAGCATCACACCTGGCTGGTTTGGCTATCAAGGCAAGAAAGATTCTACCAACTCCTGTGTAGCAGAAGCGCTGGGCCCAGGTCTGTCTGCTCAGTCTTCAACCTTGCCAGCGCCATCTATTTGAGAAGCTGTGAAGAAAAACTGAGAGACATCATACTTTCTCCAAGGCACTGGTGGGGAGACAAGCTATGTAAGAGGTGTGACAAAGCTGGGCAGTGATGGCACACGCCTTTAATCCCAGCACTTGGGAGGCAGAGGCAGGTGGATTTCTGAGTTCAAGGCCAGCCTGGTCTACAGAGTGAGTTCCAGGACAGCCAGGGCTACACAGAGAAACCCTGTCTTGAAAAACCAAAAAATAAATAAATAAAAAAAAAATTGAAAAACAACAACACAAAAAAAAAAAAAACAAAAAACAAAAAACAAAAACCAAAGAGGTCATGACAAACAGATCTGAGACCAGCTTCCCAGCTTCTGAGTTCTATGTAAGGCAGTCTGCCTGGCATGAACATTTGAACATTTGAGGCCCCTAGACCATTGGTAATGTGGCTTACACTGACTGGAGACTTCCTACCTCCTTACAACCTTTTCATAAACCCAGAGTGAAAAATCCCACCCTAGGGGACAAACTTTGATTGCTCCTAGGCAGCCATGACAGTCCAGTTTCTCTTTGCAAAATGCTGTTGCGTGAGGAGCTTACAGACCACCTCTAGCCAACAGGACTGGAAAGGAAACTATTGCGTGTTTCTAGGATTGTTTTGGTTTGTGCATATGGAGGCCAGTGGTCAACATCAGGCGACTTCCTCAACCACTCTCCACCTTACTTTTTGAGACAGTGTCCATCACTGAAACTCAAACTCACAGATTCTGACTGGATGATCAGGGAACTCCAGGAATCCATCTAGTGGCTCCTGTGCTGGGGTTACAGACAGACCAGGCCTCAGGGCCTGCTCTTATATTGGTTCTGGGGATTCAAACTCAGGTTTACATACCTGTATGGCAGGCACTTTACTGATTGAGCCATTTCCCCAAGCCCCAGAAAAACTTTTCTTTTTCTTCTTAAGTATCTGTATTTTTTTTTATCAGTTTAATATGTTTGTTTGTTTGAGACAGTGTCTCACTATATAGACCAGGCTGGCCTCCAACAGTGATCTGCCTGTCTCTGCCTCCTGAGTATTGAGATTAAAGGTATGTGCTACCACACCCAGCATCAGAAAAACCTCCAATATTATGATGAAGTGGTGCAAATCAATCTTATCAAAGAGCTGGGATGCTCTGTGGCAAAGGGGAGACAGGTTGGGTGGATGAGTGGGAGGGTGAAAAATCTAGACTCTATCTCAGTGCTTCTCAACCTCCCTAATGCCATGATGATCCTTTAACACAGTTCCTCGTGTTGTGGTGAAACCCCCAACCATAAAATTATTTTCTTCATTACGTCATAACTGTAATCTTGGTACTGTTAGGAATCATAATGCAAATATATGATAGCAGGATGCCCAATATGCAACCCCTGTGAAAAGCTCATTTGACCTGCAAGGGGTCAAATGCACAGGGGTCAAGACCCACACATTGAGAACCACTGCTTTAGATCCACAGAGAGCCATTATCTGTGATACCTGTTACTAGACTTGGTTGGGTGAAGGGAAAATAAAGCACAGTTTAAACGTGGTTAGATGTGATGTTTACAGAATACTGTTGTTGTTGTGAGGCTTTGTCGGGAGGACTGCAGGAAATCATGTAAAGGCCAGGTCACCATCTTACAGCATCCTTGGGTCTTTTGTCGTTCATGGAAAGCCCATTCTGTGATTCCATGCTAATCTCTGAGGTATTCAAGTGACTGCAGGCTGCGCCTAGATGTCCCTATCACCGGCCTTCTGGATAGCAGCCTAGTGTACAGCTCCTGAGCTAGTCAGCTGGTAGCACTGCTAACAGCCTGAACTGAAGAGAGAACGCCCCGGTTGGTAGGAAAGGTGGAACCACAACTCCTGGACATGGATGGAAGACTTAGGCTTTGAGCCAATCTCCTGGCATAGTACAATGAGTAACTCTGGTCCCATGCCTCCTCTGGAGAAATATCTGTTCCAGCTTTGTCTTACACCCCCAACCTTACCTCCCGTATTTGCAAAGATACAAGCTGGCCACAGAATTGCCATCCAAGAGGCTTCCTCCATTTTATTTCTTTGGGAAAGGAAAAAAATGAAAAGTCTTTCCATCACATATGGTAGATATATATATTTATATATTTATATATTTATATATAATTTATTTTGCAGTTGGACATTCCAAAGCTGTTCATATTTTTCTCTCCCCCCATCTCTTTTGTTTTGTATTAATGCCTTTTTCCCAGTCCCCTTGGACCAGGCTTAGGGGCTGAATCAGGTATACTGAGGGATTAGAGGAATGGGCAGTGGTTGCCAGAGTAGCCTCCAATCAAGGTCAAAAACCTGTTGAGGACCACCCAGAAGGAGCTGTGCAGATAGTTGGAGGCTACAAATAGGGCACTCCTATTTTTGTAGGGGGTGCACAGCTTATTAAACAGTCACCAGTCATGGGAGGAGGCTGGTCAGGGCTTGGGGGACTTGCTCACAGTAGTTACCAACCCTCTCCATCCTGTCCCCAAGATGGGGTGGAAGAGAGAGTGAAAAAGAGAAACACAAGGACTGAGGGCCAAGTCTCCTCTGATTGTTATTGCTGGTGAATTGGAAATTTACTTTCTTAAAAGAGAAATTAGAATTTCCCTGCCTGTCTTGGGGAGATAGCATCTGAGAGATCCTAGAGAAGTTAGTGACATTGACTGTCACAACCCATAATGATGACCAAACCAGCCAACTCTGCCCTGACAAGTGAGCCAACTGAAGAGTCTGGTAAGCAACCCAAGGATCAGTAGTCTTCACGCACACGTTAGTTAGCCTTGGCCTTCGAGGGCAGTCCCATCCAACTCTGACTGGCCCCTCCAAACAAGGGCCCCAGGCTCAGACTTGGGCCAGTGGAGCTGGGAGTGAGCAATGCACCAAAAGCCAAGCAGAGCTTTCTGCTGGGAGAAAAGGTGAGACTTGGAAGAAAAGGCAGCCTGGGAAGATGTGAGCGTGAAAGGAGGCGGAGGGGGAGAGAGTGAGGGGGAAAACACAGGAAGACATCAGACGTCCATCTGACCTCAGAAACGGGGTAAACAGAATACCTAAGAGGCAGGTATAGCTATAATCAGAGCTGAGCAGTGACCCTAGGTTTGGAGGGGTCAACCAAGCAGCAGGGGATGTAGCCTTGTAGGATCCTGGCCAGAGGGTGAGGGTGGGGCTGCGAAGCTTCTAGGTGACCCTTCCCAAGGGTAGGAAAGCAGATCTCCCCCGGGCACTGAGCTTCCAGCCTCGGCTCTCACTTCCCTCACTATACACAGAGGGACACATGCTCAGGACTGAGGCTTGAGCCCAAGGTGCCTTCATGGGGTAAAGGTTGGGCAGGTAGCCCTCTCAACCACAGGCAGGCCATCTGCCTGGGGAAGGAGAACAGCACGTGGAGGAGAGAGACTAGGAGCCTAGGGGTCTGTCGACACTGGCAGAACCATGCAGGCTCCTCAGGCTGTGTGGCCTAGAAGGAGGGCACAGACAGTAGCACTGGACACAAGGTGGTGGTGGTGGCGGCAGCCCACGAAGGGAAAGGGGCTGGGATACTCCCTGGCAATGCAAGCCTGCTGCCTCCATCTCCAACACGAGGCTTTCCCAGAAAAGGGAGCATGCTCCCTGCGCCTGGGACCTCACCCCATTGCACTCTGCCCTCCCTGTGCTCTCCTTGGCAGGAGGGTCTGGAGTGGTTACCCACAAAGGCAGTGCTGGAGCTGCATGAACTGGGGGACAAGGGGGCTGGTCACAGCTGCTTCGAGAACCTCTTTGGTCTGGGGATGTGCAGCACACGTGGGGAAGAAAGATGAATGGAAGGGGACATTGGTGACTCCGACCTTCAGACAGGGCACTTGTCAGAAGGTTGTGCACGCCAATAGAGCCTCAGATTTCTGTGGACTCGATGCGCTCCAGGCGGGAGGGGGTCCAGGCTTTCTTCTCCTCTCCATGCTGGGGAGTAGGCGTGCTGGACCCCCCTGCTGCCCCACGCTCCCGAAGTCGCCGCTCCAGCTGCTGGTTGCGCTGGTACATCTCCACGTAACTCAGCTGGAGCTGCTTCTGGTACTCAATGACCTTCTCCTTCTCCTCCAACCACACCCGGCGCTCCTCTGCAAAGCTGGCACCCTGGCGCTCACGGGCACGCCGCTCAGCAGCCAGCTCAGCCTGGAGTCTTCCCACCTCCCTGCGTAGGGCCCGCGTCCCACCCTCTCCCCCTGCATCCACCTCCCCATCAACAGAAGACAGGGAAGCAGCAGCCGCCACCCCAGCCTGTCGGCGCATCTTGGCCTCGTCACTCTCACAGGAGGCCAGTGCCTCCTGTGGCTCGACCAGGTCCACAGGGGTCAGTGCAGGCTTGAGGCAGGCAGGGGGCAGCTCGCCTTCACTCAGCTCCAGGCTGGCCTGTTTGCTGCCGAAGGAGTCCCTCAAGCTGAGCAGCTGTTCCTCCTTCTCCCGGAGTGAGGCCCTACCCTCTCGAAGCTGTGAGCGCAGCCCCACGATCTCGCTCAACTTCTGCGACACATCAGCCTGAGAGTCCTTCAGTTGTTGCTTCAGGAGGGAAATCTCACCGGCCTTCTGGCACACCTGGACAGGGGCAGGCGGAAGCAGAAGCCGGGGTAAAGGCAGAGCTGAGGTAGTAAAGGCTCATCACAACCCAGGTCCCAGATCTAGCTCCAAAGGCACTAAGCACCTGAGCTCAGGCTCAGCCCCACAGGGAGCTCCCTGCTAGACTCATCTCTACAGCCCCAGGGCAGCCTCTGTTCTCAGTCACCCTGAATTGAATTGGTCCTACTCCTTTCGTATCCCCCTCCCCTAAACCCCGCCCTACACAGTAGTAAGGTTGGGGTCTCCAGAGGAAGAAAAGATGAAAGGGAGTCAAACAGGGAAAATCTAAGCCCCCCCAGCCCGCACCTCCCACTTAGTTTCCTCCATCCGGGGCAGGAAGTCGGCCTGCTCCTTCTGGCAGGCGGCCACCTTGTCCTCTAGCTCTTCCCGCTGCCTTATCAGCTGGGCTGCCTCCTCCTGCAGCTGTTTCTTGTCTTGCTGTAACCGCAGCACCTGCAGCTGTAGGCCCTGCTGGGCACGCTGGGCACGGCGGGCCACCTGCTGCAGCTTTCCACTGCAACCCTGCCGGAGCTCGGCTAGCTCCCGCTCCCATGCCTTCTGCCGCTCCTCCAACACCTGGGCCACCGCTGCCTCGCTCTGTTCCAGGCTGCGCCGCAGAGCAGCCACCTCCTGCTCCTTCTCCCACAGCCGCTCCTCCAGCTCCTGGATCAGCGCGCTGGGCGAGGGTGGTGGACAGGCTGCAAATGGCAGGCCCCCATTTCCGCCCTCCCCGGATCCCAGGTGGCCTGACCGCCCCATGGATGATGACGACCCACTCTTACTGGAAGCCCGCCCACTGTCAGAGGTCCCCAGATCTTGGTAGCCTGACCCCCCACCGCTGCTACTATAGCCAGCAGTGCCAATACGGTTGATATGGCTAGTGGAAGCACTGAGGGGTGCCAGATGCTGGCTATAGCTGGAGCTATAGGTGGGCAAGCTTGTGAGTGAGTTCCGGCCTGAGTCTGAGAGGCCGCCCCCACTCCCACCAGCTGGGGTCATGGTCCGAGACTTGTCCAGTCCGCCTTTGAGGCCCGCGGGGCCCTGTCGTCCCTCAGGGGTCCCATTGGTCTGTGGTGGACACAAGTTCTGCATGGAATGGAAGTTCTTGGGTACAACAGGCTTGAAGGCTGATGGCCGAACTAGTGGCTCTGAGCACTGCACAAAAGGAAACGGGGAAGAGGCATCAGATTGAGATTTTATCCTTGGCCCCTCCTGCCCTCTGTTAGATCTCCCCATCTGGGGCTCCACTTCAAGTCTCCTACAAATCATCTCTGTCCTGGATCCACAAGTGAGACTTAGCCCCAGAGTTACACTCTACCCATTGCTCCCCATGATGTTTCCCATCCTGCCTTGCATGGTTCCCACTAAGAGCTCCCATCTACTTTCTTGGTTACCTCCCACTCTAAACAAGGCTATGAGGTTGTCCTGGTCCTGGGGACTAACCTGGTCTAGCTTGCCAGAGGTGGTCAGGAGCTTGGGTGGGTGATTGGGTTCGCGATACTGGGGTGGAGCCTTGTCGCTGCCCCCACTGCTGCTGCTGCCCCCACTGCTGCCCACCACATTACCACAGACATCTGTGTGGTCACTGCCCCGTAGCTCGCCATTGAGGTAGAGAGAGTTGGCGAGAACCTTGTCCTCTGATGGGTAGCGACCGGGTCTCTCCCGGTTGGCCCCGCTACCACTGCTTCTTGGACCAGGGAAACTGCCCTGGTTGCCCCCACCCCCTGTTCGAGTGCCCACGCTTTTCATAGGAAACTCCTGAGCATGGGTCACCCCACTACCCACACTGCCCATAGTCAGGCGGGGATCTGGGGGTCCAAGCTCAGAAGGCCGGGGGGCAAAGGCCAGGAGAGGATCCCTCCCTGGATCAGCACGCACAGGTAACGTCTCCAGCTTCGCCATGGTTAAGCTAGAAGGGCACTGTAGACACAAGCGGGAAGGTAGAGAGGTCAGAATCCATCCACCTCCACCCCCAAGCAAGTCAGCCGGGGGCCCCACTTTGTCTGTGTTTCTTACGGCGGACACCAGAGTTGCCAGGCCTCCAAGATGAGGGCACACAAACCCTCTCAGCTGGCCTCACTCCTTAACCCCACTCCAGGCCCGGTGATCCTCTTAACTGTGCTGCAACTCCCAGAATTTAGTTTTCATTAAATTTACCCTGGGTCATATTTCAGCTTCCTGGGCTGGGGAGATTGAACTGGTTGAGAAAAGCAGTGCCTGAATCCAATAGGTGACCTCAGAGGTTAGAGAAGAGACACAATAACCCTATACAAAAAAAAAGCTGACAGCGCGGGTCTTTCCCAGCCCCCCGAACCAAGGTGGTAAACAATCAAGGTGAAAACCAACTACAGGATAGACTTCTCTTCTTACCTTTCCAAAGAGGTGGGGGGCCGGCGGGTCCTCAAGCTTGGGACCCTCTGAGGCCAGGTCTGCAGGGGCCATATGGCTCTCTCTCGAAATCCGGGCTCGGCCCGAACCTGCTGCTCGACTTTGGACTAGCCGACCAAGCCATCCCGTCCTACAGTTTTCTCCTCTGTGAAATGGGAGAAATTAAAAAACCGTGCTGCCGCACGCCAGGCCCCCCGGAGGCAGCAGGCGAAGAGATGAACCCAGGTCTTGGAGTTGGGTGGGCGGAGCTGCCGATGCGGCCTGTGCCAAGGTCGCAGGTGGGAGCAGCCTTGGTTCTGCAGACCGACACACCCGGGCTATAGCTGCAGCAGGTAGCAAGAGAGCCTTGCCAGAGGTTTTCCTAACTTTGCTTCATGGGGACCTGGCCCCAGAGTGCCCCATTCTCTGAGATCAGTGCTTTGCAGCAGTCTTGAAGCTGGCAGAGGCTGGGGCTGGGCCGCAGCAGCACTAGAACACCAGCAGCCAACTCCTCCTTCCTAGCTTTTCCCACAGGTGGGTGAGGGAGGGGTGGGGCTTGTGCAACCGGTGATGACCCCTACGATGCCATGCCTGCTGAACCCTGCTAAGAATGCAGTCCCACCAGGAAGAGTTCTTGGATTAGCCATTCCTCCACATACACACGCCCCTTTGGACCTTGACCCCGTTCAAGTGACCATGAAGTTCGTTGAGCCAATTCTGTTGGGTGTGCTTTCAAAGCTGTCTCACAGAAGGGGGAGCAAGGCCTCATATTACTCCAGCTCAAAGAGGTCTAATTTGCTTCCTGCTTCTTTTGTCTCCAGTTAGCTCCTTGGAACACCCGTCCTAGAGATCTGTATAATACAGGTAGGCAGGGACACCACGCAAGTCCCTGCAACTGGCTAGGAGCTCTAATAGCTCAAACGTGTACCAATTATGAAAGAAGAGTGCTCTTCAGGCCTGTAAGCCTCGGAAACCCAGCAGGGCACCTTTCTTCCCTACTAAAGTTGGGTCCATGGAGCATCCCCTTGAATGCTCTGCAAACCTCCTTCTACTGAGAATGCCTAATTCTAATGTTGTGTTCTTCCTGCCAAGCCCCAAACCTGGGAGGCTGCTAACACACTTACCCTTCAATTTCTCTTGGCCATACTGTACATCTGGCTCTGGGCAGTGGTAAGTTTACTAGCAAGCTGGTCACTGCTATTGTAGAAATCCATTCACCTGTGCGCATCCCCACAGGAGTGGAGAACAGCACAGTTGCCACCCTCCCCTTTTAGGCCAGTCTGTGCCCACATGTAGGCTTACACTAGTCTTGGGCACAAGCGCATAGGGAAGGGCCTAAGTGCAGGATGCACAGGTGTACTGCCTCAAAGAGAGGCCTCTCTGCATTCTGCACCCTCAGAATTTTTCTTGCCTTCTCCTGGCTCCTGCTATCTCCACTCTGGGCATACAAAGACTGGCAGAGTGGAGGTTGAATGGCCTGAGGCTTGGAGCCAACAGGGAAGCCCGGGCATGGTTACAGGAAGAACTGTAATCCTCATGCAGCTGGAGCTCAGGTGGAGAGAACGTGAGAAGAGGCTAGGGAACCAGTGTGGGTGTGACACTGTTAACATGACAGGCAGAGATTGCCTGGGAGAAGACCAAAGATACCTCTTGCAGGGTGGAAGGACTGATTGTTAGCATCTGAGAGTGGCGTGGGTGGGCCTAGCATTGAGCAAGGGTGGTAGAGCCCTGTAACTCTGGGAGGAAGTGTGAGAGCAGCAAGAAGTCCAAGAGAAGCTGTGCCCTGACAGCCAAAATGGGAATTCAAAACAGCAGCACTAACCAGCCTGGAGACACAGGCCCTAATCCCTGCTACTTGGGATTCAGAAGCAAAAGGATTACAAGTTCAAGGCCATCCTGAGCAAATTACTGAGACTCTGTTTCACGAAATAAAAAAGGCTCAGTGGTTGACTACTTTCCTACCAAGAC
Organism: Mastomys coucha; assembly: GCF_008632895.1. NCBI lineage: Eukaryota > Metazoa > Chordata > Mammalia > Rodentia > Muridae > Mastomys > Mastomys coucha. The sequence continues at coordinate 116,208,399 of NW_022196897.1, forward strand.
CCTAGGTTCAATCCCTAGTACAAAAAAAAA
>NW_022196897.1:116208440-116242783 GCF_008632895.1 Mastomys coucha
AAGATCAGGAAGGAGAGGAGGGTAAGAAGGCAGGCAGGCAGGCAGCAAGAGCAGCAGCGAGCAGCCTGAGCCACTTGACGGGCTCGCTTGAGCCCAGAAGTTCCATGCAATGATGAGAACCAAGTGAGATTCCATCTCAAAAAAAAACAAAGAAACAAAACAAAGCGAGAAGGAGGAAGGAGGGAGGGAAGAAGGAAGGAGAAAGAACACAAGGACAGTTTCCAGTGTTGAAAAGAAACATTCCAGAGGGTAAAACTGGAATTGAAGAGCGTGGCCTGAATTTAGCAGCTGGGAACATCATTGATGTCTATGTCAAAATGGTTTCAGAAAGAACATGTAAAACAAAAGCAGACTGAGCAAAGGGATGGCAAAGTGCGGAGAAGAGACAGCAGAGTTCTCTGCTGAAAGAGGACAGAGGAGGCCTTCACTGAAGAAAGTTTGGAATCAAAGGCTTTTCTTTTTCTTTTAAAAGTAACCCTGAAAGCTGGCTGTGGTGGCATGCAGGCAAAGACACATCAAGGCCTACCTTGAGTGTATACTGAGTTGGAGTCCAGTCTGGGCTGCATGAGATTGTGCCTCCAAAAACAAACAGAGGAAAATATAATAATTAATCAACAGGCTGGGGAGATGGCTCAGTAAGATTGCCTGCTGCATGAGCATGATTACCTGAGTCTGAATCCCCAGAAGCCACCTAAAAAGCCAGTTATGCGAGTGCCTGTAACCACAGGGGGCAGAGACTGGAGGATCTGAGATTTGCTTGCTGCCAGCCTAGTTCTGGGTTTAGTGAGAGACTCTCAAGGAAATGAAGCAGAGATACAGCAGGACACCCATGATCCCTCTCTGTGTGCACACACATACATTTTGCCAAAAACCAAACAACATTTTGATAGGAATTAAAAATTAGATAGAAACACTGAAGGTGGACACCACCAGTGAGACAAGGCAGAACACCAGCAAGGGAACTGCACCAGAGGCTGCAGGGGAAGGAACAAACTCCAGGAGCGAGCACGTTGACTGAGTAACAGAGGTACCACGTGTTTGGGAAGATCTTTATAAACTGCAAAGTGCACGCCCTTTCTGAGCTCCAAGAAGCGAGGACCAGAGTTTGGAGGTGGTCATATGTCATTCTGCTTCACTCTTCTTCAGTGGATCCTTCTCAGATTCTTAGGGTCCTAGTCATTGCCCTGAGCCTCCCTTCTCAGGCTCTGCAGTCAACCCACAGGCAATCCCCATAGAGTTCCTTGCCATAGTTCTAACCTGTCTTCATCAACGCCTTATAACTGCTTCCTGCCCCTTGCCTCTTTCAACCTTGGGCTCCTGCAAATTCTTTCCTCAAAACCTTGGTAGAGTTGGAAGGACAAGGAGTGGAATATATTTCCCTGGCAAGTAGGGGGACTGAGGGAGAGGAAGGGCTGAGCTCCCTCTGTAGGACAGGCTTGTGGGCTCTCCTAGGTAACAGTGTGATCTGCAAGGGCTGTTGGACAGCATCACTCTGCGATGATAGCCTGTTGCCTGAGCCTGCCTCCATTTCTGTTCTGTCAACCCTCAATGCCTGTGACATTACAATACTAGCAGTCAAAGGGGCCAAATGGACTCTGGCTAAACCCTTCCATGAGCAGGGTCAAGTGCCTTAGAATTCTTGCAGTATCAGCTCCAGGTGTAAATCACAGCTCAGCTACGGAACCTCATGCAGACTGTTCCACCGCAGATTCTCACACCTACCTTACAACGATTTTAAGAAGGAAATGAATTATGTGTAAAATCCCTGGTATTCTTTTTGGCACCCACAACCAAGTAGAGTTTGTAGCAGAGTCTCTAAGGCCTTTCTTGATACCCATCCTATATTTCTCCTGAAAGCAGCTCTTCACTCCACACGTGACCTCTCCTCAGCTCTCTGACCAGCCTATATTCTTCTGGAATCAGTCCAAGTACTCCCCAGCATAGCATCTTTCATACCCAAGGGGTCTTGGAGCACTTAGCTCAGGGTGCCCCAGGGAGATTTCACTGTGAGGCTTCCCCACTGGAAGCCTGTGTTACTCCAGGGCACAAAAGATGTCCTTAGGGGTCTCTAGACCCTGGCATCAAGAAAATGCAAGGCCAATGCTTGTGGGGATGTTGGTTACGAGCAATGTTAACTAGGAAATGAATGCAGACACAGAAACAAGGAAATGCTTCCAGGAAGGATTAAGGGAAGGGATTCAGAGAGCAGAACTTCTTGGTTGGGATGTGTGAGGGGAGATTCATCTTCCCTTAGAAACGTGGGCACCTGCAGGGGAAGAGGCCCATCCCCTAGATCCTGGCTCTGATGAAGCCAGTGCTTCAGTGCTTGAAGGTACAGACAGCACACCCCCACCCACCCGCTCACACAGGAGCCTGCCTCAGCTGTGCATGTGTGTGTCAGAGTGTGTGTGTGTGGGGGGGGAGGGTCGCCATTCACTAGCACATAGACCCCAGCCACAAATTCTCTGCAAAGGTGCCACAGAGGTCTCTGCGGTTGAAGAAATTCCACCCATACCTCCCTCGGTTCTCCACCAACGCGCGTGGCCCCCGGGGGGGGCGGGGTGCAGAGAGAAGAGGTGACATAATCCGGGCCGCACCCCCTCCGGCCGCCACCCCCCCCCCGCGCCGGTTGAAGCGTCCATGACATCATCGGCCTCATCCCCCCACCCCCGCCCCAGCTCCCGGTACCCTAGCAGCGGGACGCGCCCCCTCCCCAGCTTCCCACCGGCCAGAAGCAGCGAGCGGTGCAGTGGACATGGTGACCGGAGGGAGACCCTGGAGGAGCACCCCGGCAGGCCTGTATCACTTACTCACTGCCTCAGAGTCCGGCGCAGAGGCTCAGACACCGGCGCTACTGTCCCGCTCTCTGGCGCAGCCCGAAGCCCGCCCCACAGGGCGCGCGGCGCGGCCCGGCTCTGCTCTAGGCCCCTCCCGCCCCGCGCCCGGCCCGCCCACCAGCGGCTGCGGCAAACGCGGGCCCGCCCTCCGGCCACGCCCCCGGGACCCGCCAATCCTGGACGGGGGTGGGACTCGGTGCCTTAACCCCTTTGGTCGCTGAGCGCGGGCCCGTCTGCCCAACAGGCTGGGTGGCAGATACTCGGCCTCAATCCCTGATAATCACTGTACCAAATACTTGGGGTCAGCCCCCAATTTCTGTCGTGCAACAAATCCAGCAAGTTCCTACTCTCTTTGAACCCCATATCTGGGTGTATGAGCCCTTTGGTTTATGGACAACCCCGCTTGGACTCTAGATTCAACTCCTACACCAGCTATTCCGTGTGCAGCAGACGTCCTAAATCCTTCAAATCTGGGGCTGGGCAGATGGCATAGTGGTCAAGAGCACTGGCTGCTCTTCCACAGAACCTGGGTTTAATTCGCAGCACCCACATGATGACCAGTTCCAAGGGACCCGACACCTTCTGGCCTCTGTGAGTGCTGCACAAACATATGGTCGAAACAACCATACACCGAATTAAAAAAAAAAAAAAATTAAGAAGGGAAAACAAAACAAAAAAACCCTGAAGAGCCTTCAAACCTACAAGATGCAGGGGGTGTGAAGGCACCTGTGACTACAATCGCTGGAGGCAAGAGCCAATAAATTGACCAATTTAAAACTTGACGTTTCAGGAAATTTGTATTTTATACCTTGTGCCCGTGCCTGCTGTAAAACTAACAATCCCCATCCCAAAAAGAGACCCCAAAAGTAAAGATTTCATCTTGACTCAGATCAACACCTTGGCAAGTGCATGTGGCACACACTACAGGGCTGCCAGCCGCCCAGAAAAACTGGCTGAGGGAAGCCCTCAGCCTTCAACTGTGTCCTTGGTCTGATCAGTAAGAGAAAGCAAGCTAGGCCCAGGCTTCAGCATTAGCAAAAGGCTGGCGGTTATGAATGTGATACCTGATAAGTTTAGCCATCCTATGACATAGGGCTGTGTCATAGATTTTAATATTTTTGCGGTTTTTTTTTACAATTGATTTTATTTCCTATAGTGATTTTAATGAATTTCTGTTTTCAGTTCTAATGATTGCTTTTAAATGTATTAAGTAAATGCCTTTAATCCCAGAACTTGAGAGACAGAGGCAGGATCTCTGAGATAGAGTTCCAATACAGCCAGGGCTACACAGAGAAACACTGTCTCAAAAAACCAAAACCAAAGCCAAAACCAAACCAAAAAACAAACAAACAAAACAAACAAACAAACAATCCAAACAAAGAAGTATATTAAATAAATTAAGATCTTATTGTCATTATTAGCCAATGGCAAATCATTTATATATTCTAGAACTCTGGGAACTAAGTGTCATGGAACTTGTGGTGATCCTCCCAGTTGGTGGCCACCACATTACAAGATAAATTTGTTTAAGTCAGAGGGGTAATGTGTCATCCTTGCTTTAAACAGATGAGTCCAGCTTTGCTACCCTTTGCAGTGAGAAGAGGATGGAATATGAGAAGAATCCCCAGGAGACATTTTTTTCTTCCTCCTTCTCCTCTTTTTTGCTTTCCCTGAGGCAAGGTCTCTCTAGAGAGCCCAGGCTGTATGGGAACTCACCCTCTAGACCAGGCTTGCCTCAAATTCAGAGAGATCTGAGGGCCTCTGCCTACTGAGTGCTGGGGTTAGAGGTGTGTGCTACCATGCCAGGCAAGAGAAAGGTTTTTTTGTTTGTTTGTTTGTTTTTGTTCTGTTTTGTTTTTCAAGACAGGGTTTCTCTGTATAGCCCTGGCTGTCCTGGAACTCAGTCTGTAGACTAGGCTGGCCTCAAACTCAGAAATCTACCTGCCTCTGTCTCCCAAGTGATGGGATCAAAGGCATGCACCACCACTACCCAGCAAGAGAAAGTTCTGATTGACCCACAATAGCATGTATTTCGAGGAGTTATTGTGAGGGGTTTTGTTTGTTTAAAGATTTTATTTATTTTCTATATATGAGTATGCTGTTTCCAGATGTACCAGAAGAGGGCATCAGATCCTATTACAGATGGTAGTGAGCCACCATGTGGTTGCTGGGAATTGAACTCAGGACCTCTAAAAGAACAGTCAGTGCTCTTCATCAATGAGAATCTCTCCAGCCCTTGTTTTTTTTTTTTTTTTTTTTTTTTTTAAAGACTGGGTCTCACTAGGTAGCTCTGACTGCCTGGCTGGCCTGGAATTCACTATGTATTCACCATGGCTCCGAAGTCCCTTGTCCCTGCCTGGGCAGTGCTGGGTGAGGATGCTGTAGTTCAGGGACAGAGTGTAAACCTAGTGAGTGTCAGACCCTGGGTTCCATCCAGCATCACATGTACCCATTTAGGTTGGTTTTGGCTTCTGCCAACTCTGTTTACTTGGTCTCATGTTATTGCCAGTATTTACGCTCTGATTTTTCTATTCCTATGTTGGCCCCATGTGTCAAATGACTGGTTTCTGACAGTTCTAAGTTTCTCACGTAGGTTAAAAGGCTTTTACAGACTCTGTTCACAGAATTCTTCCATTTTCCATCTTTATCCCCGTGTCTTCTCACTGGAAATGGCAGCAGAACTGGGCTTATCTGTTTAAGCAGACAGTTTACCTCTAGTTTTTAAGAGTGTGTCTCATCCTTTTGAAATTATTGTTGAGTTTTTTGAGAAAGAACGAGAGTGCCATGGCAGATGTGTGGAGATCCCAGGACAACTGCTGGAGTCAGTTTTCTCCTTCCATCATGGCTTTGGGGAACTGAACTTAGGCTGTGCCCCAAGCCCTTATACTGCTGAACCATCTCATCTGCCCAGAGCTTTTCTTTATCCTAAGGACTCAAATGTTGTACTATATTTGTCCCAGTAGCACTGTCTGTTAATTTTCTAGAAACAAAAGATGTCTTTTCAACTTAGAAAAGTCACAATATGTTCCTTTCATTTTGTGAACAGATTTTAGGGTCCCACCAAAACCATTGCATTCAATGACTGTTGTCAAAAGTGTCTCTGCATCCTGAGAAAGTGGGTGAAGCTTTTCTTAGCCATCACAGATTCAATCTCCTTTAGCGTCTCCACAGAGACATTTACTCTGCTCATTTCATCCCTGTTGACCCATTCTATTACTCCTCTATTTTCAATTTAAATTATTCTCCTTACATTTCTCTGTCCCTATTTCATGGGGAATGTGGTTTTATCTCTTCAGAGTCATACTGTCAAGGAGGGTGGGGTTATCCCAACACTCAGGAGGCTGATGCATGAAGATTACGAAGAGTTTGAGGCCAACCTGAGCTACAGCATAAAAACCTGGTTAGAAAGAAAGAAAGAGAGAAAGAGAGAGAGAAAGAAAGAGGGGGAGGGAGAAAAGAAAGAAAGAAAGAAAGAAAGAAAGAAAGAAAGGGAGGGAGGGAGGGAGGAAGGAAGGAAGGAAGGAAGGAAGGAAGGAAGGAAGGAAGAAGTCATTCATAGCTGTAGGTGGTAGCACATGCTCATCCCAGAATCTTGAGGTGGAAAGACTTTTTTGGGGGGTGGGGTAGTGTTTCGAGACAGGGTTTCTCTGTATATCCCTGGCTGTCCTGGAACTCACTCTGTAGACCAGGCTGGCCTCGAACTCAGAAATCTGTCTGCCTCTGCCTCCCAAGTGCTGGAATTAAAGGCATGTGCCACCACTGCCCAGCCGAGGTAGAAAGACTTTAAACCTACCAACTGGAGGTCAGTTTGGACACTATAGTAAATAAATATAGTAAAACTCCATCTAAAAAAGGAAATTATTCCAGGGCTTAGCAGTTCGGAGAACCAGCCAGCTACTCTTCCAGGACTCACTCCTCTGGAGGTTTGAGTCCCTGCACCTACATGGCAGCTCACAGCCATGTAGAACTTCAGTCTCAGAGCCAACAACCTCTTCTGGCCTCCAAAAGCATCAGCAGTGCATGCAGTGCACAGACAAACATGCAAGCAAAACACCCATCCACACTAGAAAAACAAAAACAAAAACAAAACCCAAAACCACAAACAGTATCACATACCTTTAATCCCAGCACTGGGCACTGGAGTAGGAGAGGCAAGAAGACCTGCTACAATGCCAGCCTGGGGTACATAATCAGCTCCAGATCAGCTGGGGCTACATGAAGAAATGGTAGCTAAAAAAAATTAATAAAACAAAAGAAAAACCAATACCTAACGATTGTGTAGTGGTGCTTTTCAAGTGTATACATTTGGAGCTAAGACAGGCAGACCACAGTTCAAGAGTATCCTAGGTTATATAGAATGAGTTCTAGACCAGCCTAGAATAAACACACAAATTAACTTTAAAATTTACCCAAGCCAGGCATGGTAATTCAGACCTGTGATCCCAGCTCTTGTGAAACTGAAGTAGGATTACTGTGTGTTCAAGGCCAAGCTGCCTTAGTTAGGGTTTTACTGCTGTGAACAGACACCATGACCAAGGCAACTATTATAAGGACAACATTTAATTGGGGCTGTCTTACAGGTTCAAAGGTTCAGTTCATTATCCTCAAGGCAAGACCATGGCAGCATCCAGACAGGTATGATGCAAGAGGAGCTGAGAGTCCCATCTCTTATTCTGAAGGCAGCTAGGAGAAGACTGGCTTCCAAGCAACTAGGATGATGGTCTTAAAGCCCATGCCTACAGTGACACACCTACTCCAACAAGGCCACACCTCCTAATAGTGCCATTCTCTGGGACAAGCATATACAAACCATCACACTGGGTTACATTCTTTCAGGCCAGCCTGAGCTAGAAAGTATGAGATCCTAGGAAGGGTGGAGAGGAACTCTAATTTTTCAGAGCTGATACTAAGATTCCAGATCATGTACAACCTTGGCTTTGGTAAAACCACAGCTTATATGGTCTAAGTACAGGTTGCCCTCCTACTCTGAATGGGTAAATGAAGCTCCCAAGCTTTGTACCAAGTGGAGCAGACTCCAACTCCAGTGCAGCCTTGCCTGGCTTGTAGTATCTTCTTCCATTGAACTTGGTCACATTTAAGAAACACATGCTATCAATCTCACTTGTCTAGTGTCAGGTGGTCTGTTTGGCAGCTCCTGTAACTTAGGCTGGGGAAGCCCTGTCTTATCAATGGGATAAAGAAGAGCCTTTCAAAACAAACATCAAAAGAGACTGGAAAAGAAGAAAGAATGAAGGAAGGGAGGGAGGGAGGAAGGGAGGGGAAAAGACTGACGATTGGGTCTGTATGGTGGCACGGGCCTTTATCCCAGCACTCTGTGGAGGCAGAGGCAGGTGGATTTCTCTGAGTTCTATATATAAATTTCAGGCCAGCCAGGGCTATGCAGTGAGACCTTTTTAAAAATAAGAACACTGATGTGGCTGGGTGGGGTCAGAGTAAGGTAGATCTCTGAGTTGAAGGCCAGCCTGGTATACAGATCTAGTTCTAGGACAGCCAGGGTAGCACACAGAAAACTCTGTCTAAACAAACAAAAACTAACAAACAAACAAAAAGTTAACAAATAAAGAGAGAAAAACAGAATGAAAACTAAGTTGACCACAGAAAACTGGATAGAGAGAATGACATAACTGGTTTTCTTGAAAGGAATATAGTTCTACCCTGTATAACCTATATTGGAGTTCTAAGCCTCCAAGCGTAATAAATCTGCATTGGGCTGTGGCTATAACTCAGTGCTTACATGATGAAGTCCTGGGTTCGAGCTCTATCACGATATAAAACCGAGTAGACAATACACATCTATCCTTGTGAGTAAAGCAAGAAGTTCAGAAGTTCAGTGTCACCCTTAGTTATAGATGGAATTCAAGGTCAGCCTAAGAATCAAGAGATCCTGTATCAAAATAACTGTACACATAAGAAATAAATCTGGAGCTGGAGAGATGCCTCAGCGGTTAAGAGCACTGACTGCTCTGCCAGAGGTCCTGAGTTCAATTCCCAGGAACCACATGATGCCTTACAACCATCTGTAATGGGATCTGATGCCCTCTTCTGGTGTGTCTGAAGACAGCTACAGTATACTCACACATATATAAAATAAATAAATCTTTTTTTCTTCTTTTTTTTAGTTTTTCGAGACAGGGTAGCCCTGGCTGTGTAGCCCTGTGTAGCCCTGGCTGCCCTGGAACTCACTCTGTAGACCAGGTTGACCTTGAACTCAGAAATCCACCTGTCTCTGCCTCCCAAGTGCTGGGATTAAAGGTGTGTGCCACCACTGCCCAGCTAAATAAATCTTGAAAAAAAAAAAAAAAAAAAAGAAGAGAAAAGAAAGCAAGCAATTTGTGTTGTTCCCCAGCACTTGGCTCTGGTAAGATGTCACAGTAGCACTGGAGAGCAGATGCAGAAGGATCATCATTGTTGGTGAATAAAATTACAACCCAAATGTCTACTGTGAAGTAGACAACTTCAGTTTCAAAGAGGAATGCGAGGCTGCTTTTGTGGAAGAACTGTGCCTCTGAATGCCAAACTGTGGTGGATGATGAACTTCAATTTACTTTTAGTTTAGATGTTTGTTGTATAAAGCTGGTGCACGGTTTACGTGGAGGTCTGGGGAACATCAGGCACCTCCCCTGCCGGCCTCCCACCTTGCTCACTCTCTACCTTGGTTCTTGAAACAAGGTCTTTCACTGAAGCGCATGGATTTGGCTGGACTTACCAGCCAATGGTGTGTAGGCCATATTCCTCACACACACACACACACACACACACACACACACACACGCCAATTACAGACATATTCTGGTACTTGGCATTTATATTGGTGCCCACTGTGTACTTTACTAATTGAGCCACCATCCCAGCTCCTGTATTAAAAAGTCTTGTTTTCAGCACTTGGGAGGCAGAGGCAGGCGGATTTCTGAGTTCGAGGCCAGCCTGGTCTACAGAGTGAGTACCAAGACAGCCAGGGCTACACAGAGAAACCTTGTCTCAAAACATCAAAAAAAGAAAAAAAAAAAGTCTTGTTTTAAGACAGGGTTTCCCTATGAAGCCCTAAATGTCCTCGAAATCGCTCTGTAGACCAGGCTGGCCTTGAACTCAGAGATCCACTGCCTCTGCTCAAAAGTGCTGGGGTTAAAGAGATGTGACAGTTTTTTTAATTTTTTTTTTTAGTATAGAATAGAGTTTATTCAGGGCATGGGGAGGGGAGTTAAGAGGGTAGCAGAGGCAGAGAGGAGAAAGTAGAGAAGTAGGGCCGACCATGACCACGTGGAGAGAGAGGGAAGGGAATGGGGAGAGGGGGAGAGCAAAGGGGCAAGAGGCAATTGAGAGAAGCAGGAGTAAGAGCCAAACTATTTTTTTTAACAGCAGTGCTTATTTAATGAGGAAAACCCTTTAAAATTAGACCAAATGTTTATGAAAATGACCTGTAAAAGTCCTTAAGATGGCATAGACCAAGGCTGGAGGGATGGCTCAGTGGGTAAGAGCACTGACTGCTCTTCCAAAGGTCCTGAGTTCAAATTCCAGCAACCACATGGTGGCCTACAACCACTGCCAATGAGATGGACGCAGTGCATAATAATAAAATAAATCTTTGGGTTGGAGCAAGCAGGGACTGAGGGAGTAGGGCTGGAACAGAGGTCCTAAAAATTCAATTTCCAACAACCACATGAAAGCTCACAACCATCTGTATAGCTACAGTGTACTCATATACATAAAAATAAAAACATCTTTAAAAAAAGATGTCATAGACCAATATAAAAAATATAACTGAAATGTTTATAATCCAAGTATGATGAGGTCTTTTGTTATATAATTGATTACATGTACACACAGTCTATGAAACCCAAAAAGTAAAATGTCAAACTATATTCATGACTGTTTTCCTATCACTTTTTTTTAACTAACTGTATGCCACACCCAAAGAAGTTAGTTTACATTGGTGTTTTACCTCCATATATGTCTGTGTGAGGGTGTCAGATCCCCTTAAACTAGAATTGCGGACAGCTGTGAGCTGGCATATGGGTGCTGGGATTCGATCCTGGGTTATTTGGAAAACCAGCCAGTTCTCTTAACAACTGAGCCATCTCTCCAGCCTCCAAAGTTGACAGTTTGTTTATACTTTTATGTTCCCCAAGGTCTCAACATCCAATGTTGTTTTTGTTTTGGGAGTGGTGGCTCATACCTTTGATTTCAAACACTGGCAGAGGCGAGTAGTCCTCTGTGAACTCAAAGCCAGCCTGGCCTACATAGAGAGTTCTAGGACTCCCATGGCTAGCTACACAGTCAGACTTTGTCTCTAAATAAATAATACAACAATAAAATAATTGTTGAGTTATAATACTAAGGAGCCACCTGTACTTGATCACTGTAAACTTCTTTGTAAGATGCAAACTAAAAAGAAATATCAATCACTACCCTAAGTAAACTCTGTACTATTTGTGAAGCAGAAGAGGTTTTTTGGTCTTGTGTTGAAGGAAAAGTCTCTAGTTCCCGCACTGACTAGAGCCTCCTACGTAGCCAAGGAGGGCCATGAGCTCCTCACTACGTAGCTCCTGTGTGCTGGGATTACACAAGAGACTCAACCAATTTCATGGAAGCATGCATACTTTTACAAAATGGCTCTCATTTTTGCAATAGCAAGAACAACTGATCCAGCTCAGAGTTTTCAAACACTTGTTTTACATAATTATTATAGACATGCTTGGTGATGACCTAATGAAACGTTTATTATCTGCCTTTGTCTCTCACTTTGCCATGCCAGTATCTCTTCTCCTGAGCTGTCACCCAGGTGAGACTGTAACTGAGTTGTGGAAACAACTTCCTGAAGATTATGGGCAATATGCTCAATAGTATCTCACTCATGAATTTGTATTTGTTACTCTAGTCTATTTTGATAGGAGACAATATGCACAAAATAGAAGGACATTAAGGCAGCCAGGCAAGATCAAAAGTTCATGGCTACTGTGATGTTTTGAATGACATCGATTCCCACAGGCTCATATATTTGTGTGCTTAGTCTCCAGCTGATATCAGTGATTAGGTGTGACCTTGCTGGAGGAGGTGTGCCACCCCAGGCTCAGTGTGTCTGCCTGTCTGTCTCTGCCTGCTGACTGCTATTAAGGATGTAGAGCACTCAATTACTGCTCCAGTGCCTTTCTGCCTATTGCCATGCTCCCCACCATAATGATAAGAAACTAACCCTCTGAAACTGTTAGCAAGTCCCCAATTAAATGCTTTCCTTTATACAAGTTGTCTTGGTCATGATGTCTCTTCACAGAGCAATACCAAAGTGACTATGGCAGCCAGTAGAGTCTACATAGTGAGTTCCAGGGATGCATAGACTAGACAGACAGAATGAACAAACAAAAAGGGCCGGGATGTTCCTCGGCACAGTGCTTGCCTGTATGCACAAGGCTTTGGGTTCAGTCCCTAGCACCACATAAACTAGACATGGGAGCACATGCCTCTAATCCCAGCACTTTTCATGGTAACAGAAGGATCAAGGTGGTTCTAAGTTATATAGCAAGCTCAGAGCCTGCCTAGGACATGAGAGACTTTGTCTCAAAAAACAAATGGGGCTGAAGAAATAGCTCAGTAGTTAAGAGCATTTCCTGCTCTTCTGGACCTAGGTTTAGTTCCCAGCTCTCACATTGGGTGGCTCACAATCATTTATAACTCTAGTTCCTACGATCTGACACCCTTCTTGGATACTTGCAACCAGATGATACACACACACACACACACACACACACACACACACACACCATGACATTGCCAATGTAGTGGCTTAAGCCTTCAATCCTAACCCCCAGGAGGCTGAGTATATGCACTTGGTCATATTGGCAGAGTAACTGTTTATTATATCAAAGGCATCAAGTTGGATATCCATCATCAAAATGAACAAAAACCAACCAATCATGCACACAGACTAGCACCATTGATGTACAACATATAACGCTTACCTAGGTACTCATTCTTGGCCCTGTACTAGATATGAATGGAACAAGGCTCTTTAGGACCTCTCTTTTCTTTTTAGGTGCTGGGGATAAAATGCAGAGACTCACACCAAAGTACTCTAATACTGAATTACATTTTCACATCTACAGATCAAAGATCTGTTCATGGAGCCAAGTATAGTGGTGTACAATGATTCCAGTGTTTGGAAGGCAGAGACAGGAACTTTGAGAGTTCAAGGCCAGCTTAGGTTAGATCTTAGTAAAATCCTGTTTAAAATAGACAAAAATTAGATTTGTTGATTGACTGTAAGATCAAGCCACCATTGGGGTGCTGAAAACCTAGCCATTAGACTAGCACTGAAATACAACAGACAAAAAGCATCGCACATAAGAACATGGCAAGTAATGGACTGTGAAATGTTTGCTTCAGCTGCTTATAAGATTTACGTGATCTACATGAGATCCTATCTAGAAACAGAGACAAGTGTTTAAAATATTTATATATTAACTTTTTGTGTGTGGTGCTAGAAATCAAGCATGAGACTCTATATGAGCTATATCCACAGCCCTGAGAATTTTTAATTAAGTACTTAGAAATCTTAAACATTTAATGTTTAAAAATTAAATGTACAGTACTTGCTGTGCTGGCTGGTTTTGTGTGTCAACTTGACACAGGCAGGAGTTACCATAGAGAAAGGAGCTTCAGTTGGGGAAGTGCCTCCATGAGATTCAGCTGTGGGGCATTTTTCTCAATTAGTGATCAAGGGGGGAGGGCCTCTTGTGAGTGGTACCATCCCTGTGCTGGTAGTCTTGGGTTCTATAAGAGAGCAGGCTGAGCAAGCCAGGGGAAGCAAGCCAGTAAAGAAACATCCCTCCATGGCCTCTACATCACCTCCTGTTTCCTGACCTACCTGAGTTCCAGTCCTGACTTCCTTTGATGATGAACAGCAATGTGGAAGTGTAAGCTGAATAAACCCTTTCCTCCCCAACTTGCTTCTTGGTCATGATGTTTGTGCAGGAATAGAAACCCTGACTAAGACACTTGCAGCCTAGCTGTTCTGGAACTCACAATGTAGACCAGGCTGGCCTCAAACTCAAAGACCCACTTGCCCCTGCCTCCTGAGTGTGGGACTAAAGGTGTGTGCCACCAGCCCACTTTATTCTTCAAGTTTTAGCTGACTAGTTGTGAAAGCAATTTGTACATGTTTAGTGAACTGTTAGCTAGCTACTTATTATTTAATGAACTGTTCATTTAATATGTTTATTATATTAACAGATTAAGTACTAGATAATGAATACATAATGCACAAAAGATTATATGCTTTTAGTGGGGCTGGAGAGATGGCTCAGTGGGTAAAAGCACTGGCTGCTCTTCCAGAGAGCCTGGGTTTGATTCCTAGAATCCAAATGGCAGCTCAAACTGTTTAAAACTCTAGTTCCAGGAGATTCAATGCTGTTTTCTGGTTTCCATGGGCATGTAGTACACACACACACACACACACACGAGGTTACAGGCCTTTTCTTTCACATCAAGACTTTTGGGACATCACCAGGCATTAAAGGCTGGGGGCAGGAACATAGCGCACATGCCTATCATCCCAGCCCTTGGGAGGCTGAGTCCAGAGCACCCTGAATTTGAGGGCTCTGCTACCATCTCAGTGCAGGAGTCCTGGGATTACAGGTGCATTCCTAGCTTTATATGTGGTGTCAGGGATTGAACCCGGGTCAATGTGTGCCCATGGATAGTGCTCTTACCTACTGAGCCATCTCCCCAGTCTTCACAATGTAGTCCGGGCTTTCAGCCTTGCTGCCACTGGCAATCTCCTGCTGATGTACTCTGATGGTATCAGGATTCTGCTTTAACTTGCTTTGTGTGTAGTTTAGCAGGAAAGTACTAAGAACCCCACAGGTGGATCTAATGTATAACTAAGAAGCCACCGATAGGCTGATTCTACTGTCAACTGTGTCTCCTACCGTCTCCTACTGTGGTCATCTGCATTTCTTCCTCTCTACAAAGACTAGGCTATAAACGGCCTTACCAACAACACATGCAGCTCGTTCCATTTTCTTTATTCACTGACTACAGTGCCTACTGTCCCAAAAAACAAAGGAGGCTGTACATGTTGGTGCATGCCTTTAATTCTAGCACTTGGGAATCAGATCTCTGAGTTCAAGGCCAGCTTGGTCTATAAAGCGAGCTCTAAGCCAACTAGTGAAATATTGCCTGAACACACACACACACCAAAGTAACGAACAAGGGGCTAGAGACATGGCTCAAGTTAGGAGCATCAGCTGGTTGCTCTTCCAGAGCACTCAACAACCCACCTGGTGGCTTACAACCCTCTGTAACTCTAGTACCAGGGATCTCATGCCCTCTTCTGGACTCTGGAGGCATGCACATGGTGCACACAAATCCGCATGGGCAAAAACACCATACACATAAAATAATTAAAAGATGTGTCTCATCCTCAGCACAGTATGCTGCCCACCGCATGCGCTGCCCACCACATGCACAGCCCACAGGAACCTGAGCAAATGACCCTACAAAAGTTACACATCTTCCGTCCCACACCCACTTCTGAGCATATGTTCCTCATATCCTGTAGTGGGTAGAATCATCCATACCAGCTAGAACTTTTTCTTATCTAGGATTCAGGGCTGAGTTCATGTGATGTGCTGTCAGAACTATACCATCCAGCCCAACTGGGCCTTCCTCCTCTCCCTGTCTCATAAGCAGCCAGCCAGTCTTTCTTCCAAAGACCTCCCTTTCAGAGGTACCTATGTCTCCCGGTCTCTATCCTTGGCATTTCTCATTAACTCTTCTCCCCAGGGTTCTTAGCTTACTCAGAACTCCTGGGTCTATAAAAAAGATAGTGAGATTTCCTTCACCAACTGGAGGCGATATGGCCAGAGAGACTTCCCAAATATGCACTTTTCTCTGCCCATAAGAAGAGACTTATCTAGGGAGAGGGGCCTGCAGGGCACAAATACAATAAATGTGTTAAAAAGGTTTCTTGTGAAAACATGAATGGGACTTCTTGGCACCTCTAAGATAAACCCTGAGGTCTAGATTTTATCTGCTTATCTGAGACCAAAGGTGAGGCCTTCTACACACAGCTCAGCAGTATTCACAGGTCTTTAATCCACAAACTTTCTGATCATATTCCATCCTTGTTCCCAAGATGACAGGAAAGGATGAAGATGCATGTAGGCCACATGATACACTCAGGGAAGGACTGGAGTCAGACTGAAGCCTGGGCAGGGAGATCCTGGCCCCAGGAGATGAGGGAGTTGCTGGCCTGGGCAAGCTCAGTGATGGACACCCGGCCCCGCTGTCGGATGAAATTGGCCACGGCAGCCAGTTCCTCTGGGGTAATGTAGATAAACTTGCCCCGGTCGTCAATCACACCTGTGGGGACATGCACGTAGTAGGACTGAGTCCTCCTGGGCTTCCCCTACCTAACCTGAAAATTCCCATCTACTCCTTTATAAATTGATCTAGAGCCTTTCAGTTCGTCTGTCAGCCTTCCTGAGTATATCAAAGCCCATGTGGGTGAATCATACAAATCCTTTCTTCCCATTCCTCACTCCAAAGCTAGGTAGAGACTTCTGTGTCTTCCTTGTGACCAAGTCCAAGTCCTCAGTGTCCCTCACTGCATATCCCTCCCACCCTGGAGAGGCCAGGCTGCTTTTGGAACAAGTCTGCAGGCCTCTGTGCTCACTCAGCCCCATAGGCCAGGCCTGCTGGTAGGCTTGGCTCCCATTCTCACCTGTTAGAGTCCCCTCCGTCAGCAGGTCCTGGATGCGGTTTATGGCGTCCTATGAGAAAACCAAATCTCAGAGCTTGTTTTATGGTTCCCATGCCCACAGTCCCATCACCCCTCCTCTCCCTAACATGCTGATCCTGCCCTGACTGTGCTCCTTCTAGGAGGGAGTCTTGACTGAAGAGGCTCTGATCACTGGATCTGCCAAATCCCGATGAAAGCTCTCTTCCAGCCAGAAAAGGAATAGTGGAGATGTCTCATTGCAAAACAACCTTGTGAAAGAAGTAACTAGATTTGGGCTGCGCAGGTCACAGGGCAGGCTAAAGTAGGCTACTTGACGTTCCTTTTTCTTTCCTGTTCTTTTCATCTCTGTAGAAATGCAGGATTCCTGGAGTGCAAAGAAATCCCTACACTCTGTTCACTCTTGGTTGGGGACAGTCTGAAAGGGTATCAGGACTCATCATCTCAGGCCAGTCCCCTACTCCCTACTGGCCACAGACCCTGTAGCTATACTCCACATTGTGAAGCTTACCTGAGTCCTTAGGCCCATCTGGAAGGCCAGATCTTCCAAAAGCACAACCTTGGACTGCTACAGATAAAAGGAAGAGGAGGGAGAGAGATTGAGACCACTTGGCCAGCTCTATGCTAGTGAGATGCCCTATCTTAAAAAAAAGGTGGGTAGCCCTAAGAAACAACACACAAAGCTGTCTTCTGGCTTCTATAGTCATACATGCACACTCACACACATACACACACACACATATCACTTCTTTAAACTAACATTTTCTAATTAATTTTGTGTGTGTGTGTGTACATGTGCAACAACATACATGTAGAGGGGAAAACTTTCAGAAGTTGATTCTCTCCAATCACCATGTAAATCCCAGGGACTGAACTCAGATCTTAAGGTTTGACAGCAAGCGCCTGTACCTGCTGAGCCATCTTGCCAGCCCAAAAGTTGGTCTTTTGTTTTTAAGCCTTTAAAAATACAAAATGGTTACCTAAGCCAGGTGTTGTGGTGCATATCTGTAGCCTCAGGATTTGGCAGGTAGAGGCAAGAAGGTCAGGAGTTCAAGACCATACATTCACACATTTAAAGGGAAAAAAAAAATTGCAGGAATGGTAAAAAACGAGCCAGTTCCTACCCTTGAGCTAAAAGCCTATCTGGTGAAACAGACATACACAGAGCAGATGATAACAGGCCTGGGGTCTTTCACAAGGCCCACAGAGACTCATTCTCAATTGTGTTTGCTCCCCACCCTTTCGAGTAGATCTCCATAGTCCTGAGTGGTGTACACTTCTTGTCACTCAGCCTCTTCACACCCCTCTCTCACCTGGAATGGCCAAATAACTATCACTAAGGCTGGCAAGAACTATTACTTGCTGCCAGCCAAGTGCTTGTGCGCTTCAGAGGACTTGAGTCTAATCCCCAGAACTCACATAAAGAAGCTGGGTGCAGCTGGAAGTGGCAGTGCACGCACTCAGGAGGTGGAGGCAGATGGATCGCTGAGAGAGAGCTCAAGACTAGCCTGGTCAACAGAGTGAGACCCCCGTCTCAAAAACAAACAAGCAAGCAAGCAAGCAAGCAAGCAGCTGGGTGTGGTAGCACTGCACACTGGGAACCTCACTGCAGGAAAGGCAGGCAAGTAGTTGATTGAGCTCACTGACCAGCTAGGACAGCCTGCATGGTGAGTCCCAGGCCAGTGAAACAAAGTACATAACTCTCCTCCTTGCAAGAAAAGGTGGACAGTACCCGAGGAATAAACAATACCTGAAGTCTCCCAAATATGTGCATATCTCCATGCACACACACCAGTTCACAGTAGCACTCACACATATACAAACACACACCAAGTAACCCTCTGAACAGTGAACAGTGCTCTCTCTATGTGGTCCTGGGCCGTGTCTCATGTGCTGCTCTTGCACCCTTAGTAGAAACTTTAGCTCCTAGCAGCTCAGTAAAGGAGTCACAGCTGGGTCCACGCATGCATCTGCCCCCACCTTTGCCACATATAGCATACGATTTGAGAGAAGGCGGTCCTTTGCATTTCTGTGAATCTTCCACAGCAAATGAGCTGGGGGAGTAATGACATGGTGACACCTCCTCAGCTACATATGGCATGTGACTTGTTGGAATGCCAATCTGTATGTGCAAGCAGGGGTGCAGGGTGGGGGTTGGAGGGTTGGGAAGGCTACAATCAAGAGGCAGTTGGGCCAGGGAGTGGGCAAGCGCAAAATGATCTGGCCAGCAGCTTCTACCTAAATAAAATAAATAAAATAAGTATTTATTTTTTTTATTTTATTTTAGTGCCTGAAATAAACCAGGCCCTGGGCTTTCAGTAGTCCCTCTCAGACCAGAGTTCCCTCCTGTGCTGCCTGGTTCCTGGGGATCTAGCCTGAGGCACTGCTGGAGTCAAAGTGTATTTGCACAGATATTCCTAGCCACAGTACAAAGTGGAACAGACATCCTTACTGTTCACATGAAGTGAGTTCTTCCTCCAGTTCTGAAATTCTGTCTAAAGGATCAGCTCCCTTGGGGTGAGGAAGGTGGATAGAGTGAATTTCAGAAGTCCTCTTCCTTCCTCCAAGATGGTGGTAGCTCCAAGAGTTTGGAGAACACCAAGAATTTGGTGATTCTTCAGGGAACCACCAAAAGCAAGAGCCAGAACTACCTGGGAACTTTCTTCTGGCCCCTGCAGAAATGAGGGCAATGCTGCAGCTGACCCTTAAATCTACCTGGGAGGCCTCATGAAGGAAGTATTTTAGGCCCATGCTGCTTCCCACTGTACAAGTAGGGACGGCAAGTTTTCAACGACAGGACAGCGTGGAAAATTACGCTCAGGGCAGTGTGCCAGGGTGGAGAGTGGGCTCCATCAAAGGGGACTGCTCACAACCCAAGGGAAAAGGACCCTCTGGGAGATGCTATGGGATCTCCCTCTTAGGGATTCTGGACCCCAGACACGAGCCCAGCCCCTTGCTGCTGCTGGGAGATAGCTAAGCCCTGCTCTCTTTTCGGAGAGGTGGGGGAGGATTATGCAAGCCCCAGCTTCTTGGCAGCCCCTGGTGCCACCCCCAGCGTCGCCCCCGCTCCCTCTGCACTCCTTCCCTCAGCTGCCTCTGCACCTCTGAGCTGCACTTGAAAACCTCTCCCCTTCTCGCATCCTTTGTGGGAGACAAGTTGCTTAGCAGCAAAGCGGATCAGGATGTGCTTATGCAACCCAGAGCAGCATCCGGGAGGCCCGTGGGGTGGCCATGGATGGGGGGGGGGACACTGCTGACTGCTCAGGGATGCAATGGAAACATCATCCTACTTCTTCACGAAGGCCCAAGCTCCCAGTCAGGACCACAGAGCACGGGACATTTGTTCCAATTCAGCGGAACCTCAGCGGAACCTCAGCGTGACAGAGCTAACAGAAAACACATGTGAATTGACTTCAAAACACGATGACTCATTCAGCGTGGGGTCTGAAGAGCAGAGGGACTGTCATTCAAGTATTAGGAAGGCACTGGAGGCTTGAGCCTCCCACGCAAACCTCTGTCCTTCTCCACCTTCTAGGTCTGAAGAAAGGGGACTTTCCTGGCCAAAAATCAGCAGCCAACCCTTCTGGACCCCATGCCCATGCTGATCCAAGACTGAATAAGACAGACACCCCTGCTTGGTCCTGAGAACATATTAGAAAATATACATAGACACGTGTATACTCACATAGCAGGAAAAGATAACAGAATTCTCTGAGCCTCTTACCTTAATGTAATTGATGAATTCTGTCAGGAAGCTGTGAGACTAAAGGGCAGAGAAAGCAGTGAGTGCCACCCCTGGTTGGAGGCCTGCCCACCTGCATGGGGCCTGCCTGCAGCCTGTCTGGTGTTCCCACCCCATCACCTGCTTTTATGAGAGGTAAGGGCCTACCTACACTTACTGGCACCTGACTCGCTTCTCAGTCCACAGCCCCAAGTGTCTAAGGTGGTGTGGTTGGCCTCCGACCTAACACACACTACCCTCATGGCATAGATTTCCCAGGAGGATGATGGCTCACCTGCTCCTCAGTCAGGGTTTCACTAACACCTTCTTCTTCTACCACGAAGGCCTCCTTCAGTTTCAGGTACTCCTCGTGCTCCCGCCGGGCCTGCTCCTCCCGAGCCTTTCTCTCTTCCTCCTCCTGTAGACACAGAGAAAGAGGCAGGGATTTGGGGCAGTTGCCCACTCACATCTGTTCTCGTGTCTGCAGGACACAAGCTCCTACCCTCCAAGACTTTCACCCTTTGGTCTCAAGCTAAATACCAGGTGGAGGTTCTCCTCGCCTCCCCTATCATCACCCAGGCCACGCTGCCCACACCTTCTCCCTGTCCTCTTGCTCAGGAGATTAACTTAGAAAAAAAAATCTTGAAAACCTTGCCACAACTTCTTCCTGGTCATGTCCAGGTCTGAACAAGCAGCAGATTCTACACCCTACAAGCTGGCACATAGTCAGCCCACTGTCTCCTACCACCCGTGCACACAGCCAGCCCACTACAGACTGGCTTCTGAATCACCTGAGTAGAGAGTCTCACTGGAGAACTGTTCTGTTCTGATTGCCTTGCTTGATATGGAAAGGTCCCCCTTCTGGTGGCAGCCCAGATCAAAAGGGCAGGTCAGAAGGAGACTGTCTCGCCCCTTGCTCAGCCAGTCTCTCTGCTCACCTCCCTCTCCCATGGAGGCCAAAAGTGGGTACCAGATCTCGGGCTGGGATTGCCAGTGTTTGTGTGCCACTTGGTAAGGGTGCTGGGATCCAAACTCTGGTCCTCCCACAGAGCAGTGAGCCCTCCCACTGACCCACCTCTCCACTTCCTAACTGTGGCAGAACAGTGACTTATTTCCACACAAGTATGAGGAGATGGGGAAAAATAGTAAAAGTATACAGTAATAGTTCAATAGTGGAGCACTTCCTTGGAACACACAGGCTCTGTTTAATACTCAGTCCTGGGGATAAAGAAAACCGAACAAAGAAAAGAACAACAACAATAACAAAAAGCAAACCCCAGCATAACTCCAGATAAACAGTCATCCCAGGACTCCAAATGCATGGTAAGCAAAATACAAGTTCAAGGCCAGCCTGTGCCACAGAGAGTTTTAGGCCTATGTTTACCCTGTAAGACCCTGTCTCAAAAAACAAAAACAAAAAACAAACAAACAAACCACCATCAACAACAACAACAACAACAACAAAAACCCAACAAATTAATTAATTCAAAATAAAAATCAGAACAGGGTGTGGTGATCCTTTAGTCCCTGCACTTGGGAGGCAGAGGCAGGAGGATCTCTTGAGTTTGATCTCTAGAGTTGGAGACCAGCCTTATCTATAAAGCAAGGTCCAGGACAGCCAAGGCTATACAAAGAAACCCCATCTAAAATAAAACGAAAACAAACAACAATAAACAAACAAAACTCGGGGCTGCATAGGTGGCTCAGCAGTTAGAGCCCTGGCCGTTTTTGCAAAGGACCCAGCGTGGTTGTCAGCACCCACACGATGGCCCCTATTTTTTTTTTTTAAATCTAAAACACAAATAAAATAAAATAAAATAAAAATAAAAACTAGCCGATCCAAATCAAGTTACATTTTACAAACTAGTTTTCCAATATCCTTCAGGGCTAGTAAGAAGGAAAATCTGACAATTAAACCCACAGAGGCCTAAGAAAACATGACAAGTAACCAAAGCAGTATGTTAGATAGGACACTGCAAAACAAAAATCCCTGGGCTGGAGAGATGTTTAGAAGCACTGACTACTCTTCCAGAGGACCTGGGTTCAATTCCCAGCACTCACATGGGGGCTCACAACAGTCTCTAACTACAGTTGAAGGGGATTTGATGCCCTCTTCTGGCTTCTGAGCATATCTGCAGGTAAAGCATCCATTTACATAAAATAAAAATTAAATTAAAAAAAAATACTAGGGTGAGTGGGGATGCATGAAGCTCAGCTGGTAGGATTTTTTTGCCCACGAAGTTCTGGGTTCAATTCCTATCTAAATCAGGCATAGTGGTGCATGCCTCTACTCTCAGGACGTGGGAAGTGGAATCAAGAGGAAAGGATATCACTGGCTACACAGCAAGTTCAAGGCCAACCTGCTGCTTCAAAAAACTAGAAAGAAAGGAAGGAAAAGAAAGAAAGAAAGAATCTGAATAAAGTGTGCCACTTAATTTAAGAATGTGCTCTTGTGCCGGGCAGTGGTGGTGTACGCCTTTAATCCCAGCACTTGGAGGCAGAGGCAGGTGGATTTCTGAGTTCAAGGACAGCCTGGTCTATAGAGTGAGTTCCAGGACAGCCAAGGCTACACAGAGAAACCCTGTCTCAAAAAAAAAAAAAAGGATGTGCTCTTGTGTGTGAGAAATGTACCAATATCTGAAAAGCTCATCCTCTGTTTTAGAGACGAGTTAGCTAGTTAGTTAGTCCAGCTGTCCTCCTGCCTCAGCTTCTCAAATAATTATAGGTAGGAGTCACCACCATACCCAGTACCATGGCCTGTGTTGTAGGATGGAGGCATATGGGAGCAAGGCTAGGTGATAATGGGCCAGACAACGGGGTCCAGGATAAATCTTACCTTCTGTTCTTCCTTCAGACGGAGCCGTTCCTCTTCCTTCTTCCATTCCGCCTCACGCTGGGACTCTAGGCGTCTCCTTTCTTCACGTTCAGCCTCCTCTGCCTGGAGAAAGGTTTCTATAGCAATTTCCTCTTCCTCTAGTTAGTTTGCCCACCCCCTAGAGAGGCCAAAGAAAGCCATTGCCTGGGCCAGGACAGGGGCTAAGACTGCAGGACACCAAGCCAGGGAGACAGCAAATACCAGCTCAGCATAAAAGGAACCCCAAAGGTCTTCTGTCATGGGAACTAGAGATTGGTTTCTTTCCTACCCTCTGGAGCTATGCCCCAGCCTCTTGCTTGCCTCTCGCTGAGCCTTTCGAGCCTGTTTTTCCTCTAGCTTCCGTAGTTTCTTGGCTCCAATTTTCCCTGTTGGGTGAACTTCTGCTGGCTTCTCAATGCCTTCTTCCTCCTGGGCTGGGTATGGTCAAGACAAAGACAATCTAAGTCCTAGATACAGAAGACTCACACCACCCCTTGTCACCTTCTTCAAGGGATAGGTGGATGGGTAAGGGGTGGTTTCTACCTACCTATGCTTTCCAGAAGCATCTACCATAAATGTGCATGCACATAGCAGTGTGAGAACATACACATTATGTACTTGGGGGGTTGGGGGTTGGAAGGCCACTGGGGACAAATGAGACTTTAGGATACTGCACAGCTGTAAGAAGATGTTAACACCTGAATGTCTGAGGCTCACAGGTGTCTGTACCTGCTGAAGTCCCTAATTTCTGTCTCCGTGCCAAAGTGCCAGGGAAATTTATTCCTGCCATAAATCCAACATCCTGTTATGTTCTAGTCAGGATCTGATGAGTGTCTTGGACTCCTTCAACCTTACCTACGACCTCCCAAAACTTCCTTTATTTTAACAGAGTCAGACAGAAAAAAAAAAAATAACTCTAACCTCAGGACTACTCCAGGGCCAGCTGAAAATAATTGATACGCTGATGCCTGAGCCCCAGAGTATAGGACCCAAACAGAGAGGGCCTCTTTGTTGTTGCTGGCTGCTGCTTTTGAAACAGCTATATAAGCCTGGCTGGCTTGAAACTTCCCATGCTCTTGCCTCTGTTTTCTGAGTGCAGGAATTACAAGCATGAACACACATCCACTGAAGGTCTCTTTATAAGCCAAAGGGGCTAATAATCCCAATGGCTCAAAGCAAAAGCCCAATTTCCCCTAAATTCTCTTCTTCATACTAAAGCCAGATTTCAAATACTAGAGAAGACACATTCTTTCCCACAATCATAAGGACTCTGTAAGATCCCAGTATCTGCTATGTGGAGGTAAATGTCAACAAAAATGCCTCTACTTCTAAGCACTTATTCTAGGGTTACAACTAATTGTACTGAACCAAGTTGAAGAAGAGGCACCCAATAGAATAGGGACTGGGCTAAGAAATGCTGACTTCAAGGACCAATGTCCTTTCTACACTGGCTTCATGCTCCTTGGCATATCTAGCTTAGGAGACTTCTTAACACCTTCAATCCAGCCCCCTCCCCCAGGCTGGGCCCTCTCACCTGGAACAGCAGGTTGACCCTCGTTCTCATCCCCTTCATCCCAGGCCACTCGCTGGGCCCGTCGCTGGGCCTGTAGACGGCTGCCCAAGTCCCTCCGACGCCGGGGCCTGCTTCCAGTTCTCTGCTCTTCAGACTCCGGGGCCAAAGAGCGGCCTACCTGGCCTGCTCCTGCCCTCTCTTCCTCATGGTGCTGTGGTTCTCCGTCAGCTTTGGGGAGGGAGGAATCATAACATTGTCAAGCAGCTCATCCTCAAGATAGTGGAGGAACAGCATCCTGGGAGTCTCACCCTCCCCTGCTCAACCTCCTTCAGACCATTGCTGCCCACAGCACGAAGTCCCAACTTAGGTTTATCAAGGCCTTTTTTTACGCACACCTTGGCCTGATGCTCATTTCTCATTTCCTACTTCATCTTCTTGAACTCAACCCACTTTCAGGCGACCTGTGAGGATATACCCTCACTCTGAGGTTTACAGATCTCACTCGATGCCCACTTCAAGTTTACATTTACTTCTTGCTATGTTATGATTTGATAGGGTACTCCAACCAGAGACTACATATCACAGACGGGGCTGGATCCTCCCCACCTTGAAGACTTGCTGGCCATCAGCTTTACCTCAGCTTGTCTCTTCTGCCCCTGGGACACAGAGGTACTCTGAAGTAGCTTACGGGGTCAGGCATCAGAGTTTTATATATATATATATATATATATATATATATATATATATATATATATATATAGAGAGAGAGAGAGAGAGAGAGAGAGAGAGAGAGAGAGAAACGCCTACGCATACATGAAGTGTTAGTAAGGGGGACTGTCAGATTATCTGTTGGTGCCAGGCCAATGACCTGGCCTTCTAATGCTGGTGGAGGCGAGGCAAAGTAGTATGGGTGCCCTCTTTGGCAGAAGATGCCTTCAGAGTTTCCTGAGGCTGCCTAGCCCTCCTACTCCTGGTAGGACACACTGGGCAGGATTAGAAAACCCGCAGCTTCTCCTATTGGTGCTGAGTAGAAAGGCAGGCTTGGTTCCTAGGTTGCATCCCCAGCACAGGACTCGGCGCGTGCGCAAAGCTGACTCCGGCCAGCGCACTAGCAGCTCGTAAGCACAGGAAAGCTCGTCTGTGCATGCGCAGGAGTCGCGACGCAACGGCCTACCAAAGCCCAGGAACTCTGAAAAACGGATTCCTTCAGTCCTGAGACGGCGGCACCTCCTACCTGCTGCCGCCCGACCCCGGCTGCGAGTCAGGAAGAAGATCAAGCCGATGAGCAAAACCGCCGCCACCAGATACACCCAGGGCCCCACCATGACGACAGACAGCCTGGCAGCTCAGCCAGCGCGCCTGCGGGACCCGGATCGCCAGGCCCCGCCCACTCCCGTCCGCCCTGCCTGGCCGCTCGCTGAGCTCCGCCCCCGCCCTGGGCTTGACCTGGGCCTCAGTTAACTTCCGAGTCCCTGATGCCGCATTTTGCCTGCCACCCCAGAGCTCAGAAAGAGGAGACCCGGAGACCAGCATTTCAAGATCGTCTCTGGCTGTATGGCAACATGGAGGCCAGTCTGCAGTTAAGAACGCTGGCTGCTCTTCCAGTGGGCCAGGGTTCAGTTCGCAGCACCCACCTAGTGGCTTACAACCTATTGGGACTTCAATTCCAGGGGACCCAAAACCCTCTTCAGACCTCCTCGGGGCACCAGGCACACACGATGTACACAGATATGCATACCCGCGAAACACTCATACACGTAAAATAAGTGTTTAAGGGAAAAAGAAAGAAAAAAAGAAAATAGTGGGGCGGGCAAGTAGGGGATTAATTAAGCTGGGGTTGTAGAGTAGTAGTAGAACATTCATGGCCAAGGCCTTTAGTTTGATTTGGAGCTCTAAAAAATGCAACGTGTGTACGAATATCTTACTAATACTGCAACTTAGGCATTTATTGAATTACTTATTGTAAATCTTGAATATTTTGTAATTTGTTTCTCAATATTGATAAACCTAAGGCCTTCCAGGTGTCAGGCAAGTGCTGTTACAGTAAGTTTTCTCTCTAGCACCTACGTTCTTTCCATATATTTGGAGATTTAGAGCCATGTTTGCTGGCAGGCTAAGTAAGGCTTTGCTGGAATTTTATCTCAGCCCAGGCCCCCACTTTAGTTGTTGTTTGATTTTGTTCTGGTAGCCTAGGTTGGCCTCAAACTTGGTGTATAGCAGACAATGACTTTTACTTCTGCCTCCTAAGTGCTTAGATTACCTGGGAGTACAGGTGTGCACCCTGATGTCCGGATGCTCCTCCATCTTTTGTGGATGGGTTGTTTTGTTTTGTTTCTTTGAGGTCGAATCATATAGCCCTGCCTGGCCTAGAACATAGTAGTTAGACAAGGCTGGCCACAAACTTAGGGATCTTTTTGCTTCTGCCTTGGTTATAAGTAAAAGCACCTTGGTTATAATTAAAGGCATGTAGCACCACATGAGCCACCATGTGGCTCCTGCATTCTTAACAAATGTTATATGTGAGTGTAATACATATATATATGTGTGTGTATATACCAGGTACTAGAGGATGTCAGAACCAACCTGGGTCCTCCACAAGAGCAGTAAGCACTCTTTTATTATTTTTTTTAAGATTTATTTATTATTATTCATAAGTACATTGTAGCTGTCTTCAGATGTGCCAGAAGAGAGTGTCAGATCTCATTACGGGTGATTGTGAGCCATCATGTGGTTGCTGGGATTTGAACTCAGGACCTTTGGAAGAGCAGTCAGTGCTCTTATGCCATCTTGCCAGCCCCACAGTAAGCACTCTTAACCAAGGAACCATCTCTCTACCCAACATTAAAATTAAATTAAAAAATAAACCAAAAATGGCAGGATGGATATAATAAAAATAGATGTTAATTATTGAAAGTTTGTGCATATTAAGGGTTCATAATAATTTCCTAGGGTTTTTTTTTTTGTAAGTTTGAAAAACAAAGCCGGGCAGTGATGATACATGCCTTTAGAAATTAATCTCTGAGTTCAAGATCAGCCTGGTCTACAGAGAGAGTTCCAGGACAGCCAGGACTATACCTGTCTTGAAAAACCAAAAAAGAAAAAAAAAAAAAACAAGTATTTTGGCACATATTTTTATATTTCTGCCTATAACCATAAACAAATACTTAGATTTTCTAAATACTGATTTAAAGTAATAAACCAATGATCTGTTATTACTAACACAAAGTTACCATTTGCAGATAAGCAATGTTGAGATTATGGGTAGAGGTATCCATTAGAAAATCCCACCTGGTTCCAGCTTCATTGTGTATGTGTTTGTCTTTGCTTCAGTCCTTCACTGCCCTAATCTGGTTCTAGGAACCAAACTGCTCAGGATGTAGTATCTGAGGATCATTGACTTAATTGACTATACTACATGGTATCTGTCAGTGCTTATATCCGGGCCCATGACAAGCTCCTCCTAGGGAGAGACTGGAGCTGAGGCATTTAACATCCAAGAAGTCACCTTTGCTTTAAAAACTTCTACTTCTCCACTTTTCTGAGGATTCCCTTTAACTTCATGGAGGAGAGAGACAAGTGCCATGCAGGAAGGGCCATGTTACTCAGCCCAGCCTTTCCTAGTCAACTCTACAATAACACCATCGAGGGGCAGGGAAGGGGAAACCTATCTCCAAAGACACAATATACAGCAAAGCTTCTGAATTGTGTGGCACACAATATTAAGGCCACTGAGCAAAAAATTGTGGAGAATGTAGCTTTGGCTACTCTGTGAGGACAGTTCTAGAGTTTAAGAAAAATTCATTAGCAGGCTGGGTATGTGGCTCAGTGGTACAGTACTTGCCTAAATTCTATAAGACCCTAAGTTGCACCTATATTAACACTACCCAAAGCTATAAGAGGTTAATAACATTAAGCTAAACAACCAGGCTTGATTAGGATTCCGTTGTATGTGTGTGTGGTTCTGGGGTCCAAACCCAGGACTTTGGCCATGCTATGCAAATGTTCTACCATCAAGCTACATCCCTGACACAATATATAGCCTAGGCTAGCCTTGGATTTGTGACCTTCCTCCTTTACTCTCAGTGGTGGGATTATAAGTGTCCACCTCTTCTAGTTAGCACCACGTACTTTTTTTTTTAAAGATTTGTTTTTATATGTATGAATGTTTAGCTGCACATGTGTGCACTGCATTATATATGCCTGGTGCCTTCAGAGACCAGAAGAAGGCAATGTATTCCCAGGAACTGGAGTTAGAGACACCTGAAAGCCATCATGTGGGTGCTGGGAACACAACTCTGGAAAATCAGTCAGTGTACTTAACCGCTGAGGCAAATCTCCACCTTGTGCTTACAACTTTCAGAGAACCTAGATTCGGTTCCCAACATCCAGACCAGGCAGCTCAAAAGCACCTGTAACTCCAATTCCAGGGGATGTGACGCCCTCTTCTTGCTTTAGCGGGCTCATGCACGCACAGGGTCGGCCAAATAGGGTCACTCATCTTTCTTGTAAGTTCCCAATGCAGAGGCTGAGATGAAGGCATGGAGAAGGGATAGGGTTAGCTGGGTAAGAGAAAAGGAGTCGAAACACTAGCTACCAAGCCTAACAGGTAAAAGGCAGCTTGGTTATGCTGTTTTAAGTTCGCAGTGAGGTTAGGATAAACATCCAGGTTTAGAACCCTTGTCTAGGAGATTTTCTTGACAGAGTTGGAGGTGCCGGAGGGGCGCCATCACGCCCGACACAGGTCTGCAATTGGTTAGGGCGCCCCTCTCCCCGAGGGGCGTAGCAGAGGATCCGCGCGTTGGGAGACCTCTCCACCCGTCAGCGGGTCCCCAGCGTCTCAGGCAGCAGTTGCAGCGGGACGCTCATCCGCCGCGGCTGCCACCTCCCGGTGGCTGGCAGCAGCGGCCCGAGGCAAGCTTCAGGGCGGGAAACCGGGATACCTACTTCCGCCTCCAGCCGGAAGTGCCTTCCCGGCAAAGGGTTTCTGGGCATTCTGGACCGTAACCCTCGCTTGCAATGGCTGCGTCTTTGGTTGGGAAGAAGATAGTGTTCGTGACGGGAAACGCAAAGAAGCTGGAGGAGGTGGGTGGCAATGGAGACTGTCTCGGAAGCGGGTGGAGATTGGGCTGCTGGGCTTTCTTCACCGGAGAAGCATGGGAGAGAAGGCAGGAAACGTCTGTGGTTGTACCCTCGGGGGATGTGGGTTAGCCCCTTACTGTGTTGAAGGACTGGGCTTGGGGAGAGGCCGTCGTGGAGTGTGGCGCCTTAAGGGTCAGAGGATTTTGGTTTTTTGGTTTTTTGGTTTTTTGGTTTTTTGGTTTTAGTTTTTCGAGACAGGATTTCTCTATATATAGCCCTGGCTGTCCTGGAACTCAGTCTGTAGGCCAGGCTGGCCTCGAATTCGGATTCTTTATATCCGAATTTGGGAATAATGGCTCGTATAGACCAGGCTAGCCTGACCCTGCTGTGTAGCCGGAATTGACTTTATTCTTTTGACCCTCTTGTCTTCCAAATTTTGGGTCTGCACGCACGCTCCACCTCACGTGTTTCTAGATGAGCTCCACCTCCTGTGTTTCTAGATGAGCTGGTAAAGTCCGCGGGCTATAGGAGCTGGAGTAGTGGTATCTCTGACAGGGATAGATTAAAGCCCTAGATTTCAAACCTGAGTTCAGACACCTCCCCTCCTCAAAAGTAAAGGCAGTTTGTGTGTGTGGGGGGGGGGGGGCGGACGGGGTTGATCCAAACAGAGTATTTCCATCCACTCATTCAAGTCTGAGATGTGTAAGAAAGATGTGTAAGAAAGATGCGTAAGAATCACGGCTGACGCCGGTCGGTGGTGGCGCATGCCTTTAATCCCAGCACTTGGGAGGCAGAGACAGGCGGATTTCTGAGTTCGAGGCCAGCCAGGGCTACACAGAGAAACCCTGTCTCGAAAAAACAAACAAACAAACAAAAAGAATCATGGCTGACCACAGTATAACAAAAGGCAGGAGGCTGGAGAGATGGCTCATCGGTTAAGAGCGCTGACTGCTCTTCCAGAGGTCCTGAGTTCAATTCCCAGGAGCCATATGGTGGCTCACAACTATCTGGAATGGGATCCGATGTCCTCTTCTGATGTGTCTGAAGAGAGAGGGGCAGTGTACTCACTACATAAAATAAATACATTTTTTTTAAAAAAAGGCAGGTTGACAAAAGAAAAATGTGACAAGTTTGTCAAAACTTTACATACTACAGCTTTTAGAACAAAGACCCAGAGACTTTATTTAATTTTTTTTCTGACAATAGGTGCTTTGGATCTGACCCAGGACTTACAGCCAATGACTGTCTTCCTCCTTATTCTCTTGTGACAGAGTCTCAATAAACCTAGAGTGTGCTATTTGGTGGGGTAGCAAGCTCAAGCAATCCTGTCTCTGCCTCCCCCAGTGCTGAGGTTACAGGTAGCATGACTATCCCAGACTTTTATGTGGTGCAGGGGACCAGAACTCAGGTCACTACAGCACAGCATAACATCCCCAGTTCAAAAGTTTCTTACTTTATGAATTTGCATATATGTTTGCGCACCACATGCATACAGTGCTTGTGGAGACCAGAAGAGGGCATTGGGTGCACTGAGACGGGAGTTACAGGTGATTGTGAGCCACTCTGTGGGTGTTAGAAGCCAAATTGGGGTCCTCTAAGTGCAACAGGTGTCCTTAACCACTGAGCCATCTCTCCAGCCCCATGTCTCCCCTACCCCATTTTTTGAAATAGGGACTCTGTATCCGAGTTGGCCTTGAACTTCTGCTCTCCCCTTTTAACATGCCTAGGGACAAGGATTCAGAAGGGCAGGTGTGAGTTGCAGCACTCTCCTGACTGGATACTCAGAAGTTTCCTTCCACCTCCCTGCCTTTAAGAAAAAATGTTTTAATTATGTGTATGTGTTGGGGGAGGAGGGCATGAAGTCAGAGACTAACTTTTAGGACTTGGTTCTCTTCTTCCACCATGGCTTGCTTGAAAGCTCAGGCTTTCAGGCTTGTGAATGCAATGAATACTTTTTACCTGCTGTACCATCTTGATGCCCGCCCACCCCCTTCCTTCCAAGATAGGTTCTTGAACATACAATCTTCCTATCGAAATAGAAATAATAGTCTAATGTACAAAAAGAGTGGGACTTGGTGGTACATGTTTCTAATTTTACCATTTTTGGAAGCTGAAATAGGAGGACTTTGAGTTACATAGTGAAAGCTGGTCTCATAAAAGTGTGTGTGTCTGTGTGTGTGTGTGTGTGTGTGTGTGTGTGTGTGTGTGTGTTGGGAGTGGAGTGAGGGCCAAAGTGGTAAATGCCTAACACCACAGAAATACAAAGAAAACTATATTGAGGTATAATTTTCAAAACAATAGCTTTGTATACCTGGTAGCTCACCCACTCTAGCCCCTGAAATTTTTTTTTATAATTTATTTATTTATAAGTACACTGTGGATGCCTTCAGACACACCAGAAGAGGGCATCAGATACCATTACAGATGGTTGTAAGCCACCATGTGGTTGCTGGGAATTGAACTCAGGACCACTGGAAGAGCAGCCAGTGCTCTTAACCGCTGAGCCATCTCTCCAGCCCTAGCCCCTGATTTTAATAGGGTTAAGAGTCACTGGGAAGCTAGGCAGAATGGCATGTTCCTGTAATACTAGTACTGAGCTGAGGGGTGAGTAGTAAAGGCAGGAAATTGTCCAGGCCAGCCAGAACTATATTGTGAATTGCAGGTGAGCCACTACCCAGTGAATCCCAGGCCAGCCAGTGCAACCCGGTTAAAGAAAGAAGAAAGATCAGTCATGGGAGCTGCTGGTATAGCCTGGCTTGCTGTTCTAAGTTGAAAAGCGGTGACATCAACTGGGGGTTAGTGAAAATACAGAGCAGTTTTCTTTGCTGTTGGCTACTCTGGCTAAGCCTTGGTAGAGAATTCTGGACTAGGAGGGTGGGTGCCTTTTTTTTTTTTAAATATTTATTTTACTTATTTTATGTGTATGAGTACACTGTAGCTGTACAAATGGCCATGAGCCATCATATGTGTGGCTGCTGGGAACTCAGGACCTCTGCCACCCTGCTCCCTCCAGCCCTGCTCGCTCCAGTGTAATTCACTGTAGCTGTCTTCAGACACACCAGAAGAGGGCGTCAGGTTTCATTACGGGTGGTTGTGAGCCTCCATGTGGTTGCTGGGATCTGAACTCAGGACCTTCTGGAAGAGCAGTCAGTGCTCTTACCCACTGAGCCATCTCTCCAGCCCAATGAGTACCTTTTTTAGAGCACTGAAGGGAAAAGAGTATTCTAAGTAAAAGGGTGGGCAAGGGAAAAACAACCAGAGGTTGGAAGGGATGGGGTAAGGAGAAGGCATGCTAATTCAGTGGGCCTCTGAAAGTTGAAGTAAGGCTTATAGGCCCAATTTGATAAGCTTTAGAGGACTAATGGGGACACTATCTGATGAGAAAGGTGGGTGACACCTCACCTAACTGGGAATTAATGGGAAATTGTTAGCAAATGGTGTGACAAATGTATTTTATTTTGGAACAGGTCATTCAGATTCTAGGAGATAAGTTTCCATGCACTTTGGTGGCTCAGAAAATTGACCGTAAGTTTCTGTTTTATTTCATTTTTTCAAGTGGTTTGATTTGTCTGTCTTCCTGTGTCCTGATTGTACATCTGTCTGTCTGTTTCCCTGATAAGTGCCTGAGTACCAGGGAGAACCGGATGAGATTTCCATACAGAAGTGTCAGGAGGCAGCTCGTCAGGTACTTAGCCTTTGTGGACCCCGACACCCCCACCCCCATCCCCCCATCCTGTCTTCTTGTGGTACCTGGGGCCTGTGCCTTGTAGGGACAGGTGAGAATAAAATAATTGTGGCTTGCCCAGCAAGACTGCTTCAGTGGTTGCTTGAAACACTGCCTCTTCTGTTCCAACTCTCACCTCCCTGATTCTTACATCCATATATTCCAGCCATACATTTTCCTTCCACATAGCCACCTACACCCCATACCCCTGCACTTAACAGTTTGCAGAACTGGGAAGGAGCACATTATGGAGAGTCAGCATCCCTAGCTGATTCCTACTACTTCATTGCTCTTTGTTGAACAAAATTCATCTATTCCAGTGCTCTAATGTCCACATCTCTAAAGTGAAGACAGAGAAAGCTGAGTTGTATGGCTCTTGATGGACCTATAACTGCAGATCTCACCTTCACCCAGCTGTGGGCTAGGCCCCAGCCTGGGTGACTCAGGATTATCTTTGTGTTACAGGTACAGGGCCCTGTACTGGTGGAGGACACCTGTCTGTGCTTTAATGCACTTGGGGGACTGCCTGGCCCCTACATGTGAGTACTGCTACGATCATCTTTACCCCTGTAGGACTCCATCCACAAAACTACCAGAAGAGTAAAATGATTAGTTACCTGATACTATGAGCCATTCACTATCTTGGCGTCAGCACCAGGGAAAGATTGAGTCTACTAAAGCTAGGGTTGGAGAAGTGGCTCAGTGGCTGAGAGTTCTTGCTACTTATCCACTTGACCCAGGTGTGATTCTTAGCCATAAATCAGGCAGCTTACAATTGTGTATAACTTTAGCTTCGTGGAATCTGATACCTCTAGCTTTCTTGGGCACATGTTCTTCTCTCTCTCTCTCTCTCTCTCTCTCT
>NW_022196897.1:116242793-116268688 GCF_008632895.1 Mastomys coucha
CTCTGCCTCCCAAGTGCTGGGATTAAGGCAGGTGCCACTACCACCCAGCTCCATTTTTTCTTATAGATTCATATTTCTTTCTTTTTGCCTTTCCTTCTGTTTCCCTGGTTTCCCTGGCTCCCCTCCAGCCCCCTGCCCTTCCCTCACTTCTCTTTCCCTGTACTGCTGAGCTAGACTCCCAGCCTTTGGATGTTTTCTTAGTTTTGACTCGAGACATGCTTTTTCCTTTCTCTTGCTCCTGAGAATTCTGATCCCTGTTTGGTGCAGGGCAGAGCAGGCGATAGGAAGATTCTGCTCTTGTACCTGACTCTCCATTCTTTCTTTTGCAGAAAATGGTTCCTGCAGAAGTTGAAGCCTGAAGGTATGTATCTGTTGTTTCTTCCCAGGGGTCTTTTGGATTGAGTCTGGGAGTAGTCCCCACTTAGTAATCAGTTGCTTTTGGCCCTGCCATCAACCTCCACTTTCTTCTCTGTTTGTTTGCACACTGGTAGCCTGCAGCTCATTCTTTCCCTGTGCTCCAGAAAGCACTGAGATAGAGGGCTGGGATAGGTGGTAAAAGCTTTGAGCTGGAGGGACCAGGGGCTTTAGTTAGTGCTGGCTATCAAGGGACTTGACATTAATGACTGCTTGTGGTTCTTTGCTTCAGTCATGGCCTAGCCATGCGTTCAGTCCAGGAGTCTATATTTTCTCACTCAGGAGTGTATGCCAAAATGCCCCACATTAGTGCATCCTATAGTCTCAGAAACAAAAACAAACAAACAAACAAAAAACCGAAAACAGACTGGAGAGATGGCTCAGTGGCTAAGTGCACTTGTTGCTCTTGCAGAGGACCTGGGTTCAGTTCCCAGCACCCACAAGGCTGCTTACAACCGCCCATAACTTTAGTTCCAGACAGTCTGGCATTTTTCTGGCCTCTGTGGGCACCAGTGCATATAAATACAGCCAAAACACTTATATACATAAAGATAAATAAATTCTTAAAAACAAAACCATTTTGTTCTTTAGAACAATCTTTTTTAAAAAAAAAAAAAAAAAAAACACTTAAAGTACATGAGTATGCTGTACCTGTATTCAGACACACCAGAAGAGGGCATCAGATCTCATTACAGATGGTTTTCAGCCACCATGTCGTTGCTGGGAATTGAACTTAGGACCTCTGGAAGAGCAGTCAGTGCTCTTAACCGCTGAGCCATCTCTCCAGCCCCTCTTTGGGACAATCTTATCTTAGCAAAGTATGAGGTATATGCCTGTACTAGAGAGGCTCTCAAGTTTCAGAGAGGACTACAAAGCAGGAAATTGTTTTTAAAACAAAAATAGAGTCAGGCATGATGCTCTAAGGCTGCATCCTAAGAGCTGTAAATAGGAGGATACGGACTATAGATCATCCTCAGCCATATGATAAGTCAAGACTAGTCTGGACTACCTGAGAGCTTGGTCTCAACAACAAAGGCTTGGGATGTAGCTCTGTTGTCAGGATGCTTGCCTAGCATATATAAAGTTCTGGATTCATTGCCTAGTGTTGTGATGCATACCTGCTGTCCCAGAATTCATGGGGTTGTGGCAGAAGATCTTATGTTCCAATACAGCCTGGGTTACAGAGTGAGTTCAAGGCCAAGCTGGGCTATGTAAGACCTTGATCTCAACAAAGAACCTAATTTTAGTTTGTGTCAGATCCTGAAGAGAGGCTTCAGCTCCCCTTTGAGGACCAGAATACAACCTTTTCAACCTCCCAACACAATCCAGTGTGGAGAATCCCTCCACACCTTTGGATTTCTGGGGTAAGGGTGGGGACTGGACTGCATGGATTCACTGAGCCTCACTATGTGCCTGCAGGTCTCTACCAGCTCCTGGCCGGCTTTGAAGACAAATCAGCCTATGCACTCTGCACATTTGCTCTCAGCACTGGGGACCCAAGCCAGCCAGTGCTCCTGTTCAGAGGCAAGACCTCGGTGCGTACCCACCTGAACAGTTCTGCAAGTCACCACAGGTGCTGTGGCTTGAGCAAGTGGCTCATGATCTTCTCCAGGAACAAAAAAAAAAAGACACCAGAGCTAGCTGCTTTTTGTGTACTATGCTTGCTGTGAAACAATCCTAGACACCACAGTTAGAAAAATGTTAGTCCCTAAACATATTTGCCTCTTAACCTTATATATTTAGCTCTTACCATTGTAGGTCCCGGTAGGATGCAGATGCTTAAACACAAGGTAACTGCTCTTAAAGCTGAAGCTACAGGCCAGCTGCTGAGACTGCCTTGTTCTCTGCCAGGGCCAATCTCCTCCCCACTCAGGATTTTTGAGATAGAGTCTCTCATGTGTTTCAGGTTGTCCTTGAACTTCAGATCCTACTACCTTTACCTCCAAGTGGGGGATTGTAGTCCTGTGTCATTTTGCCGACTACGCAACACTCTCGGCCCCTGCTACCCCCATTTTTGCTTTGATGCAAGGTTTTTATTATGTAGGTCTCAAAGTCCTGGAACTTCACTCTGTAGGCCAGGCTGGCCTTCAACTCAGAGACCTGCCTGCCTCTGCCTCCTGAGAGTGCTGGGATCAAAGGCAGGCAGGCACCACCACCACGAGGCTCTTTCGCAACTTTTGTTCACATAGAATTTTAAAGTTTGTGGAGTCAGGTGGAGGTCAGAGCCTTTACATTCTGTGCAAATGCTCTCCCACTGAGCTACTTCTCCAGCCCAGAGCTTAAATTCTTACTTAAGCTTACATCTTGGCCAGTGACCATCAGCAACCCCCAGTGTTGCCTGTCAAACCTTAGGTGTAGAGCTAGTCAGGCCAGTGCCCCCATGTGCCTTTCCTTTTGCTCCGTGTCCCTTTAGCCAAGATAAAACCTAGTTCCCCAGTTGGGGTTGTATAGACACTTTCAATTATTGTTGGGTGAAAAGAAAGCACACAGAGAACACAGAGCAATCTTTTTTCTTTTAACTGTGTGTAGGTGTGTGTGTCTGCTTGTGGTTAGGTGCACATGCGTGCAGGTGCCCAAGGAGGCTAGAGGCATCA
This sequence comes from Mastomys coucha, assembly GCF_008632895.1. NCBI lineage: Eukaryota > Metazoa > Chordata > Mammalia > Rodentia > Muridae > Mastomys > Mastomys coucha. Next base: position 116,245,802 of record NW_022196897.1, read on the forward strand.
CATCCCCTGGAGCTAGAGGTACAGATAATGTGAGCTATCAGATGGTTCTGGGAACTGATCTCTGGTCTTTAGAAGGGCAGCAAGTGCTCTTAACCACTGAGTCATCTCTCCAGCCCTGACAAATCCGTCTTAACTATTGTTCAGTGTACAGCAGTATTAAGTGTATTTGCATTTACCAGGTCTGCAGAATGTTTTTGTCTTAACAGGTCTGAAAGTACCCAGTGAACAAATCTCTTTCCTTCTTCACCTAGCTCCTAGCTTTACTTAATACTTCTAAGAGTTTTATTACTTTACTATTATTTATTTTTGTTCTATGCATATGGATATTTTTGATCTGATCACCACATGTGTAACTTGGTACCCTTGGAAGTCACAGAGAGCTTTGATTCTCTGGAACTACACTTAGGGAGGGCAGGAAACTGCCTGTGGGTACTAAAAAGCAAAGTTAGGTTCTCTGCAAGAACAGCCAATATGGTCCCTTCTGATCTCTGTTCCAGCTTTGGCTGCTTGTGCACTTTGCTGCCTAACGAGCTCCCAACTCCTTGACGTGGCCTTGATTCCCCATCCTTGTTCTATTCTCGCTCATTGTCTTTGGTGTGCTTGATACACATTGTCCACAGTGGCTCCTGAAGAGCATTGCCCTTGTAATAGCTGTTGTCTGGGTGTGCTGTGACCTCAGGCTGAGAACGTTAACAACTGCAGGTAAGGCTCACAGGCCTCGGTCACATAGCTTCCCACTAGCAAAAGCATAATTCCCCATTGTCGCTGTGTAACTTTGGTACTTATTTATGGGCTTAATATTTATGACCTTCCTTGTCACTGTCCTGTGCCCTCTCCTCTCCCCTGGAGCTACCAGGTGCTGGGATATGAAGCCAGATTCTCTATATGGTAGGCATATACTCTACCACTTGCTATATTCCTGGCCATTTTTGCTGGGTTTTGTTTTGAAACAGTTTTGCTGTTGCCCATGCTAGTCACAGACTCATCATGTAGCCCAGGCTGGCTTTGAACTTGGAGTACCCCTACCTCAGCCTGGGACCTGGGCTTCAGGAGCATGCCACCATGCTCTAGGTTAGTTTTTCTTGTTTTGTCTTTGCTAGTAGGGGTGCTGCCACTGCTGGGGTCTATGCTAACCTAGTACTCCACCCTGAACTTCATCCCTGATCCGGGTCAGACCTTTTACTTGATAACTTGGCATTTCATGACACTGGTTTTTCTGTAATCTTTGTGACATTTTCTTTTCTTTCTTTTTCTTTTTTTTTTATTTATTTTTTTATTTTTTTATTTTTGGTTTTTCGAGACAGGGTTTCTCTGTGTAGCCCTGGCAGGCCTGGAACTCACTCTGTAGACCAGGATGGCCTCAAACTCAGAAATCCGCCTGCCTCTGCCTCCCAAGTGCTGGGATTAAAGGCATGCGCCACCACCACTGCCCGGCTCTTTTTGACATTTTCATGTTTGAGTTTGTGTGCCCAGCTCCCTCCTTCAGCAGTCTCACAGTGTAGCCTTGGCAGGCCTGGAACTAGCTCTGTAGATCAGGCTGGCCTTGAATTCACAGAGATCTGCCTGTCTGTCCCTGGATGTTGGGACTATAGGTACGTGCCAGCGTGCCCTGCTGGCCTTGAGGTCTCCTTGCCCCTTCTGTTTGCTGCTACTTCCCAGTGCTCATTTACAGGTGTGAATACTTTCTTATAGGCAGTCACTTATAGCTCAGGTTATTCTCAACCTTAATGCTGAGGATAGCCTAGAACTTGTGGTCTCTATTTCCCAGGTGTGAGATCATAGGACCTTATGCATACTAAGCAATCACTGTGCCTTTTAGCTACGTCCCCAGCTCGTTTCTATTTTGAGAAATATCGTACACAGTTTAGGATCCTTACCTTCCTGTTAACAGATTTTCTAAAATTTTTGTTTGTTATTGTGTGTGTGTAGTGTGTGTCTGTGTCACATGCATGCCATGTTGCATGTGTGGAGGTCAGAGGTTGACTTGGGAGTTGGTTGGCTCTAGGGAGTGAAAGCAGGTAGTTTGTGCAGCAAGCACTGTTACCTGCTGAGCCATCTTGCCAGACTGCGTGTTTTCTGTCAAATTTTCAAAGTTGGCCCTACTTTTCTTCAGTGAGGTTATGGATTATCAAAGCTATAGAAAGAGGGTTATCCCAGTGGTATTGATGGGTGATACTCAAATACAGAGTTCCTCTTCACAAAGCTGCTCCTGCATCCTTTGTTTGAATTTGTGTGTGCACACATGAACATGTGTGGACGCCAGGGGACAACCTCGGGTTGCTGTCCATTTTGTGGCATTGGTTCTTTGTTTACACGTTCTCACTAAGTAAACCAGGCTAACCTTGAACTCTTAGAAAGCCATGTGACTCTGACTCCTTCCATCTTGGGTTTTTTTTATTTTTTGAGATGGGGTTTCTTTGTGTGTCATAGCTGTTCTGGACTCATTCTGTAGACCAGGCTGGCCTTGAACTCACAACAATCTTTGTGAGTTCACAAAGATCTGCCTCCTGAGTGCTTAGATTAAAGGTGTGTACCATCAAGCCTGGATTTTTCTGATTTTTTTTTTTAAAGACAGAATCTTTTTGTTTGTTTTTGTTTTTTGTTTTTTATTTTTTGTTTCTTTTCGAGACAGGGTTTCTCTGTATAGCCCTGGCTGACCTGGAACTCACTCTGTAGACCAGGCTGACCTCGAACTCAGAAATTTGCCTGCCTCTGCCTCCCAAGTGCTGGGATTAAGGGTGTGCGCCACCACCGCCCGGCTACTAAAGACAGAATCTTGCCATGTAGTCCTGACTGGCCTGGCAACTCAGCAATCCTCCTGCTTCGGCTTTCTGAGTGCTCTGATTCCAGTCTTGCCCCATCTCACCCAGTTGCCACTCTACACCTTACTGAGGTGTCTAACATATTTATAGGCACTGTGGATCCTTTGAACTACATTTTGAGTAATTGAGGTTTATTCAGATTCACAAACTATCCGGGCAGTGGTGGCACATGCCTTTAATCCCAGCACTTAGGAGGCAGAGGCAGGCAGATTTCTGAGTTCAAGGACAGTCTGGTCTACAGAGTGAGTTCCAGGACAGCCAGGGCTACACAGAGAAACCCTGTCTCAAAACATAAAAAACAAACAGATTCACAAACTAGAGAAACTGACTCTAGTCTAGTACATCTCCAGTTACACACTTGTCTTCCCTCTTCCAGGGACAGATTGTGATGCCACGAGGCAGCCGGGACTTTGGCTGGGATCCCTGCTTTCAGCCTGATGGATATGAGCAAACGTAAGAAGCCCAAATTTCCTCTCTGGTTCCTAGGCTTGAGCGGGTACTTTGCAGTCACGTGTGCAGTCACGTGGACATGGGTGAGGCAGACTCTTCTCCAGCTGAAGCCATTTCTGCTGGAGTGGACACAAGGAATCCAGGTTACCCAGTTCATGGCAGGGCAACACAGGTATCCTAGGTTCTATTTCACACTCTCGTTTTGTGGCTGGTTGACACTCATTCTCTGGCCCTGTCTATCAAGATGTATAAACCTTGTGTTTTATGGGATGATACTAGATCCATCTGGACTGGGAGAATGCACAGCTTTGTAGCTCTGAGTAGGCACATGAAACCCACACAGTAGAACATTAACTGCACCCTCTTACTTGCACGTAGTGGTACATAGCCATAACAGGACCAGGCTTCCCAGACCATGGCTCCCTTGCCAGCACCTCATAGGGCCAAGAACACTGCAGCAGCCCTGGTTGGCATGTCCGTGGCTGTGAGGAATGTCCTCTGATGTACTCCCTGTTGGGTGGTCACAGAGCACTTGGAATCTAGTTAGATGAGGAACTGAGTTAATTTTTATTCTGTTTATTTATTTTATGTTCATGGGTGTTTTGCCAGTGTGCATGTCTGTACACCAGATTAGTATACTGGCCAGAGGTCAGAAGACACTGTTGGATCCCAGGGACTGGTATCACAGCAGGTTGTGAACCAACTTGAGCCATCTTAATCACTGAGCATCTCTGCAGCCCCGTTTATTCAATTGTCATTAACTTAGCCACCTGTAGCTACTTCTGAAGCCTTGCTCTGAGGCTGCTGTTTGATCTGTCAGGCTCCATTGCTTCCCATAAACACTTACCTCATTCTTGTTCCCCAGCTTCCTTAAGAACCTAGGACACAGTTGAGCAATTTCAGCTTCTCTCCAAGCCCGTTACTGTGAATTTAAAACTGTCTGATTTAACGGGCTGATAAGCTGGTGTCCCGTAGCCAGCTTTCTTAGCTTTCTCCTGTTGAAAGGCCATTTGCTTGGGCTCAAACATGGTGTGCTGGGGTCTGTCTGCCCTTTGTCTGTTGGTAGGTTCTGGATATAGTTTTTACCTTCAGGGGAAACCCCCAACATCCCCACAAATAGAATCATTAAGATTTGGGCTCCATTGCAGGGAAGAGGGTGGTGGGAGGGATTGATTGTAGGAGCCAGAAGGGACAGGGACACCACAAGGAAAAACACAGAATCAGCTAACGGGTTTATAGGGACTCACAGAAACTGAAGCAACAAACATAGATTCTGTATGGGTCTGAGCTAGGTCTGGGCATATATGTTATGATTGTGTAGCTTGATGTTCTTGTGGGATCCCTAACAGTGGGGTGGGGTTGTGGGATCCCTAACAGAGGGGCTGGGGTTGTCTCTGACTCTGTTGCCTGCTCTTGGGACCTTTTCCCTCCTACTGGTTTGCCTCGTCCAGCCTTAATACAAGCGGATACGCCTCATCTTATTGAAACTTGATATACCATGTGTGGTTGATATCCCTGGGAGGCCTACCCTTTTCTGAAAGAAGAGTGGATTTGGGAATTTGGTGGATGAGGGAATGAGTGTGAAGAGAGGGGAGAGGGGAAACTTCAGTTGGGATGTAATATATGACAGAAGAATAAATGAAAAAAAATTTGGAGGCCGGGCAGTGGTGGTGCTTGTCCCAGCACTTGGGAGGCAGAGACAGGCAGATTTCTGAGTTAGAGGCCAGCCTGGTCTACAAAGTGAGTTCCAGAATAGCTATACAGAGAAATCCTGTCTCGGAATTTTTTTTTTTTTTTTTTTTTTACTAAAACAAAAAGATTTGGGCACCAGGATGGCACTTAGGTGTCTGTTCTCCTGATATCTGGGTTCCCTATATTCTGAGCTGCTTCTCTTTCCTGTTAGGTATGCAGAGATGCCAAAGTCTGAGAAGAATACCATTTCTCATCGGTTCCGGGCCCTGCACAAGCTGCAAGAGTACTTTGGTGTGACTGCTGGGGCTGGCGACCACTAGGACCATGGGTAGGGGGTAGTGTGGACCTCCCCAGGAGGCAAGAACTCCTTCGAGGCTTTCTCTGGGTTTCCCTCTGCCAGGGGATCCAGGCAGCTTCAGCAGCCAGTTCTTGGAAGAGCAATTGGCACTGTGTAGGGAAACTCTGGGCCAGTTGATACTAAACTCTTGCCCCTTGGGATTCAAGAGTTGCCTTTGGTCAGACATGGCAGTGCACACTTTTAATCCCAGAATTTGGGAAGCAGAGGCAAACAGATCTTTGTGAGTTCAGGGCCAGCCTGGTTTACGTATTGAATTCCTAAACAGCCAGAACTACATAGTGAGACACTGTCTCAAAAACAAAACAAAGAAACCAAAACAACAACAAAAAGTTGTTCTTGCAGCCTCTGGCTCTGAGATCTTGAGAAAATTTTGGTTGTTTGAACTTATCTGGCTGAGGATTTGACAAAGAAACACATGACTTTTGATTTTAGAATGTAGCAAATGTAAATTCTGGAAGACATTTGTTTCCAAAATAAATGGTATGTCTGTTTTGAGCCTTGTCTGTCTTTTGAGTTTTCTTTGACAGGTGGGAAACCTTTTTTTTTTTTTTTTTAATTTCAGCCAGCAGCTGGGCAGTGGTGGCACATGTCTTTAATCCCAGCACTTGGGAGGCAGAGACAGGCAGATTTCTGAGTTCCAGGACAGCCTGGTCTACAGAGTGAGTTCCAGGACAGCCAGGGCTATACAGAGAAACCCTGTCTCAAAAAAACTAAAAAAAAAAAAAAATTTCAACCACCAATGGTGTTTTATTCTGGAAGTTTCTGTGTATTACATAAGTATTAACACCCTTCTTGTCCCACCCCCTTCAAATCCAAAGAGTAAAATGTCTTACCCATTTTCTCTAAAGCCCTAAAACGTGTCACTTCCTGTGGGGAGGGCCCTGGAGGCCTGGCCTTGTGCTCACTAGACTACCACACCCTCCTGAGGGGAAATAGCCAGCGCTCCTGCTTCCTCTCAGATTCATTGCCCAATCATTACTCATTATCATCCCTACTTGACACCTTCTTAGCAATTTGATTGTTGGATGCATTTTTCATTTGGCAACAATTCAGTATGGCTTTGCATGGGATGTTTAGTGTCAGAAGGAGCAGTATTGATGCTCAGGCTCAGTGGAAAGAGAGAGAGAGAGAGCTGTGCATATTCCTGGAAGAACTCATGCTGGAGGCTGAACGGGGCTATGCAGCTAGCACGTTCATCAAGTCGGCTGGCTTTTCAAGTCTGTGACTGTCATCCAGAGTACAAATGTCCCCAGAGACGACCCCTCTACTTCACAGTAGGTATGCGTGACACTGAATCATGCAGCACCCTATGTCATCTGGAAAACAGCTCACTAGGACCTGGGTGTGCCAGAGACAGCATCCCTTCTACCCAGAAGGATATGCCTTAAGGATCTTCACATCATCCACAGGATGGTCCTGGAAGTTTGTTTCCACCATGCCCACTCGATTCACCATCCCTATATCCTGGCACACTCGGTCAAAAATGGTATGTTTGCCGTCCAGCCATTGCGTGGGGGCCAGGTTCACGAAGAACTGGCTGCTGTTGGTGTGTCTGGTCCAGCCTTGGCCACTGCACGAATCCCAACCCCAGTGAACTCCAAATCTGGATGAAGCTCATCCTTAAGCTGTTTGCCATAAATAGATGTACCACCTTGACCTGTGCCTGTCGGGTCACCACCTTGGATCATTAAGTCCTTGATGATCCTGTGGAATTTGGTGCCATTCGTAGTAGCCTTGCTGAGCCAGCTCCGCAAAGTTCTTGCAGGCCTTGGAAGCATGCTTCCCGTACCGCTCCAGAACGATGATTCCCAGGCTACTCTCCAGGTAGGTGTTGGGTGGCTGCCAGGTGTCTGGGGGAATCTCCGCCATGCTGAGTGAAGGTATCTCCTAGCCAGTAGGAAACCATCTCACCGGATGATTGGAGGGGTGGTACTCACCTGCTTGCATGGCTGGCATACTCTCTACTTGAGTTCTTAGAGTCGTCAGTCATGGACTGGCCTCTCTTCTATGTCAGATTAATGGTGGGGCAGGGGTTGAGGTGTCACAGTATAGAATGCTTTACCCTATGCTCTTGGATAATATGGGCTGACAAATGACCCGAGTTCAATCCCCAGAGCCCACATGAAGAGGGAGAGAATGGACCATGGAGGTTGTTCTCTGACTTCCATATATATGCCATACAATGTACCCTGCCCCACCTATATAAGTAAATGTTACAGACCTTTCTGTCTGCAGAAGCCCTACAGGAATCTTGCTTACGCTGCCTTGGACCATGATGTGCATCTCCTCTCCCTAAACCATTCCCTGGGAGGAGCTTCAAGGGCCAGTGCATGCCCTGTCATTTCTTGATGAGGAGGGATATACTCAGAAAAGATGAGGAAAGAAAGCAGGTTCTTGTGTCCCAGGTAGTTATGTAGACATTCCCTCTAGATTTAGGCCCCCAAACTAGGCAAGGTGGCCCCCGGTTTAGCCATGTGATAAAGGCATTTCTCCTGATACCAGGCAGGAAATGTGGGTAAGTGTAGAACACCTTTCTTCCCCTCCTGTCCCCTACTGCTTTCCTGTCCCGGCAGTCTGCCTGGCTCCAGTAAGCATGGAGGGCCTCTCTGCCCCTTGCCTGATTCTGGGCATGGCTTTCCCTTCGGGGAAAGTCTATGCTGCTGAGGATATCCACACAGGCAATGTGTTTACTGCTCAGTCCTACCTGAATCTTCCCTATCCCTATAAATAGCCATGGAGGGCATACTGTACCTGACCGCCTGATGCAGAATTATACGTAGGTCCACACCCTGCACCTATGCACAGGCGTACCACTTTCATCCTAGCGAGTTTGGCCTTACATTTGCCAGCTCAAGTCTAAGGTGGATTCCCTTTTGACTTACATTTCTGATTTTGTGTTCCCAGTACAGTGGGCAAACTCAGAGCATCCTGCATTTGAGGCTTTCTGTACAACCCTACCCCCAGCTCTACCAAAGGCTTTGAGCATCTCTTGCTGTTCCTGTCTCCGTTCCTAGTGTACAGGACTGATGTCCTAGTATGGAAGCATCTTCTATTTTCTCTGTAGTATTTTCTGGCATTTACTTTTTATTTTGTGGTGCTGGGAACCAGATCAGAGTTTTGCACAAGTCAGAAAACTAACACCAAGCTGCTGTACCTACAGCCCTGGTTTGTCTGCTGTTCAGTAGGGCACCTCCAGTGCCCACTCTTGGCAGTGACAACTCAAACATGCATTGGCAGTTCTGGATGTTGCAGCCATTGTCCTGTCCATCGTCAGAATAAAGGGTTTGTTACACAGAGGTAACAACTCATTGAAGCGATGTGAGTGTATCTGAAGAAGCCACCATAGCAAATTAGTTCATGAAGGGTGCAAAGGTCGGGTATTGCTGTGGAATTTGTGAGTGGGGAACCGTATGGTTGGGTAAGGCACAATTACTACCCACCAAGGTGACTGGGAAAGGTTTACAATCACCTGTGTTTGAAAATGTTATAGAGCACATGAAAGACAAAACCAGTCATTCCTGGAAGCCATAGGTCATTAATTGGGAATCCCAGTGCTAGAAGTGGGTAACCCCCAGGGACCCTGGAGGTTCCTAAAACAATAAAGGCTTTTGCTGTAGTTACTGATTGTCTTCTAGAACTTAATGGCAAGACTCTATTGTGGAAGAGGTTGCTGCTTGGAAAAGAGGTGGTCTGATTAGAAAAATAAAGCTAGGACTGGACTGGAAGTATCCCCTCCCTGAGAGTCAACTCCTGTAGTGTCAGAAGCTGCTGCCAAGGCTGCTAAGAATGGAGCCTTTGCTCAGCTACTGATCCTGCATGCTTCATGATGGAAGTGCCAGGTAAGATGCATTGGTGGATATAGTGCACAAGCATGGAGAGAACCAACTTTCTGATTGGACTGGAGGCCTGCTTTGCAGGGAGGAAATTCACATCTGGCATGGGGAACTTAGATGACTTGTGACAAGGGAAGTCAGAGGTGCCAGTGGAGAAGCAAGATGCTCACCCACATGAGTTTACTACTATGGGTTACTACAGACTCCATTCATTTCGGTATTCTTCTGTATTTGTCAAGACCTGCCAACAGATGTGTTCCAGAGACAGAGGAATGACCAAAGGCAGGAGGGTTCAATAATTCGCTGGAACTGGAGAACAGTCAACATCCAGTTCTCCAAATCACATCACCAGGCTGTGCAGGGCACTCCTGCTCTCATCCCTGGCCATATCCTGCAGCTACTTTCTTCATACACCACACAGCACCTTGCTCTATCCAAACCCTGTCTCCTCTGGATCTTGGTTCCCAGAATGCATCCCTTGCAGTGGAGTCTCAACGGGATGACAGCATGTGGAAGGTACTCAACATTGGTCCCTTTTATTTGCCCCACAGTGGGTTTGATTGCTCTTCCCCAAGTCTGGAGGAGTACCAGGAAGGATGGCAGCATAGAAACAAGACTTTTATTCACTAATGTGCACAACTGAGTTCCTTATACAATCAAGGAAATGGGCTCTCTCCTGGGCATCAACTCTTTTATCAAAAGAATATCCACTCTTCTTAGCCCCACCCGGACAGTGTTTCTGACCCCAAACTAAATGTCAATGGGGTGAGAAGTGAGCACACACCTCTGAAAACCACAATGCCAAGGGGCTTTAGGCCACAAGACAGCAATGAGGATGGGCCAGAGCCACAGCCAGCTTATACTCCTCATATGTTGCCACAGAGCAGGCCTGAAGGATGAGGAGGGTGATGCAGGTCAGGGCCTGTGCTCAGCATCCATGACATCCAAGTACTTGGCCTCAATGATCCGGGGTAGCAGATTGTAGCTGTGGAGTAGAGAGAGAGGTAAACTGAGTGGTGGGTGGTTATAGCAGGCACCCACTGAGCCCAGCCCTCGGCTGAGCCCTCCTGACAGCTGCCCAGCCTGGTCATACCGGATTGGAATCATGGCAATCATGATGAGGGGAAAGACCATCTTCATGTAGGGCAGGGAGCTCATGCCGAAGGCACAGAGCAGTAGCAGCTGCAGAATCTGCAGGCCCGTGAAGTAGTGGATCTTCCTTTGGGGCACTCTCCGGATGTAGTGGGTGGGTGGGTAAGATGTCTGTGGGCAGTAGCAACCAGGCAGTCAGGGATGGTTGTGCTCCCACACCCCCTCCCTGGTCCAGGCACCCACCTGCTCCTTGAGCAGCAGGGCCACACGCGAGAAGAGCTGGTTGCCATCCAGGGAGGTCAGCGCAATGTAGAGGAAGAGTCCGTAAAGCACAGGCTTGGGGATCCACTGCAGAGGAAACGGTAGCAGCAGCAGGGACAGACCTACCAGGACACTGGCGCCCAGCGCGGTCAGCCGAGTCTCCTTAACATTCACAATCCTGTGGGGGCCCAGAGCACAGGGCTGCATTGCCTCTGAGCCTATCTCTAAGCCACATCCTTCCCTACGGTCACCTACAGGCTAAGGTTGTACCCCTCTGACCTTCAGATCCACCTAGCTCTTGACCTAGGACTCTAGAGACCATTCATACTCACGTTTCATAAATGTGCCCATTCTCCACGCGTTCCTCCACTAAGGCCAGTGCCCGTACATGCAGAGGGGAGTGGGGGTAGGCGGCGTGGATCCAGGGTAGCCCAAACAGAGACAGCCCCGTATTGATGATGGCAAGTAGCAGGAGGTCCCAGTGATAGGCAGTGCCCTTCACCAGCCTGAGGTAGGTAGGTAGGCACACACGGAGAGAGTCCCGTTGGCTGTCAGAAGTCTGGGACCTGGTCCCACCCTCCCATGGCCCTCAGTACCTGTTCTCTGGTGCATTGACCAGGGCCGCCACCAGGTTCTGCTCAATGAAGAAAAGCAAGGAGAGCAGGAAACCGAGACCCATGGCACTGCTGATGGCCTTGAAGGACAGAGAGTGGATCTGTGCCACCTCAAAAAGGCTCTCGCTGGGGTTGTACCGGAACTTGCTCACTGCAACCAGAGACAGGCTGGGCCCACAGTTCCCAGGGAGCCAAGCCACACACCACCCCCAGCTCGTCCCTCCCATTCCAACTCACTCTCAATTTCCTGGAAGCCATAGGAGCTGATGAGAGAGAAGGAGAGCACTGCGATAGGCAGAGCACAGTCAGACAGGGTCTCACGCACACACGGGTGCAGGTAGGGGCTGGAGAGAACGGACAGGCGTGTCAGCGTGGCCCGGGGCGGGCTGGCTCTTACCCCACCCCGTGTGTGAGCCCCCTCGTTTCTTTTGAGGAAGTCTTGAAGTAGAGTCTATATACCTTAGGCTGGCTTCAAACTTGAGATCCTCCTGCCTCCACCCCCTAAGTACTGGGATCAAAGGTGTCCCCTTACCTTTTCTTGAACTGGTAGAGGGTGTAGCCCAGCCAGAGTGTGCCCAGCATGATGAGGAGGCTGAGCACTGCTGTAGCCTGGCCGGAGTGTGTGCTGCCGGGGCTGCTGGTTGTGGCCATCTCTATGGGGCTGGCCAAGAGGCTGGTGTTGAATGCAGTATGGAGACTGCTGTTGGAGCTTCTGCCAATGTCCAACAGGCTCACCAAGGAGGAAGTCCTTTTGGTGTGGTAGTGGTGACCATAGTAGTACTTCCAGAAGACTGTGGGACAGGTCAACAGGCCTAAGCCATCTGGTATTTGGGAGGCTGTAGCTTAGCTTCTTTACAGATATAGGACGGAGGGGTATCCTGAGGGAGGTAGGGATGCTGAAGGGAAGGGGAGGGGCCGTAAGGGGAGAGAGGGCTTCTATGGGGAGACAGAAGGAATAGGAGAGAGCTCTGCCTTTCCCAGTCGACCAGGAGCTACCACTTGTCTATCTTTTGTCTCCCAAGTCTCTGCTGTACCCGACATCCCATCATGCCTGGCACCTCTGTCCTATCTCTGGTTTTGCCTGGAGAAGTTATTCCCCTTCAGCAACACATAGTGCTGCTGCTCTGTGTCAGCCTCAGCTCCTACAGCAACTTTGCCATGGGAAGAATAACCTTAGCTTGATACTGTCTCCTCTGCCCCAGCAGACCACAGCTGAGAGATCCCATCTCCCGAGCAGGTCCCCCTTCTGGGCATGTACTCACTTTTTTTTTTTTTTTTTGAGACAGCCTTAGCTGTCCAAAAACTCAGAGATCCTCCTGCCTCTGCTTCCCAGAGTTAAAGGCATGCACACCACACCCGACTTGTACTCACTTTTGACCATGCCCTTGACAGCATCCAGCACAAACGTGATGGAAATGAACAGAGCAATGATTTCCTCTGTTGACCTGCAAAGAGGTGAATTGCCTCAAATGTGTGTATGGGTAATTTTTGAAGAGAAGTCTTCCCTGAACTCCTGCGTAGACCATCCCCATGAAAGAACACTCCGCAGTGGGACCATCCCTAATAAGGCCACCTCCGCCTCTTGGAGAACATGGCTATCCTGGGGTTATAGGGCTTTGGCATGAGGCTGACCCACATCTCCAGACCCTGTAGCCCAGGACCGATCACCTCTTAAAGAGATTCATAAGCAGGCTGAGGTTGAGGAAGGCATAAAGTGCAAGGAAGAAACTGTTCCACAGGCCTGTCCACGCATAGAAGGCATTGAAGTCCAGGTTGTAGTCATCACAGATGACTCGAATCACTGTAAACCACAGGGTAGGATGAACAGTCAGGGCTGAGGTGGGTTCCGGGACCATTTCCCGTTTCAACCCCACTGTACCCTGGGTGTAGATGGCGAGGGGCGCAGTTGTCAACAGTATCACCAGGGGCTGCCCAGAGAACAGTGCATACAAGAGGCCACCGATGCTCTGTCCAGCTATGGTCTTCTGCACATCTGTAGAGGTGGTAAGGTCAGAGGTCACCACTGCCCAGAGTCCTGCCTGGCACATCCCGACCACGCCCAGCCCCTCACCGATGGCCCCGTTTGTGTTCTCATCGTTGAGGGATCCAAAAGCAATGGTCGGTAGGAGGCAGGCGAAGTAGAGGAAGAGTGTGGTGGTGACATACTTGCCCACGCTCTTGCCTTTCCCAATGATGCCTAGGAGTGCAAGACAGACAGCATTTGCCGAGGATCTAAGGCAGGCACACGTGGCCTCTCGGCCTGAAAGGCTTGAGTTCCGGCTGGGCACACACCGTCGGTGAAGTCCAGTGGGTACACAGGAAACCTGCGCATGATGTCCACACAGATGCCCTTTCCAAAAGGGAAAAAGTCCTTGCACTTCGGGGGCTGGGAGAAAAGACAGAAGGAATTAGCCCTGGTTGGCCCATGGCCCTCCCACCACGCCACCTCTCTCTTGTACCTGAGGGTGTCTGTGAGTATGGAGGGAGCTCATGCTGTGCCCTGTGGCTCTCGGCATCATCACGGTGAGCAGCTGTCTCTGATGCACCAACGCTTCCTTGAATTCCTCCTCTGTGCGGGTCTTCAGGAGCTTCTGGCGGAAGGTGATGTCTGAGAACATGGTGGCAAATGTGCGTGCCACCTCCATGGCAGTCTTGGTACTTTTCTGGGGACAGAGGATGGTACAGGTACAACGTCAGCTCCGTGGCAGGGGAAACCCTGTCTTTGCCAAGTGTGGTCCCACACAGGCAGCTGGCAGTGGGTTCTGTAAGCTTAGGCATTAATGTACCTTGCCACTCTTCCCCCTGGGCCAGTAGGGCCCCAGAACCACCATGGATCTGGTGGGTTTCTTCCCTTTCTGTTTGAGATAGGCTCACACTCACACTTGCTTAGGACACTAGCATTGTCTTAAGCAAGAAGAAGGATTGAGCACTGGCAAGAAGTGACAATGGGGGGCTGGAGAGATGGTTCAGCAGTTAAGAGCACTGACTGCTCTTCTGAAGATCCTGAGTTCAAATCCTAGCAACCACATGGTGGTTCACAATCACAATAATGAGATCAGATGCCCTCTTCTGGTGTGTCTGAAGACAGCTACAGTGTACTTATAGATAATAAATAAATCTTAAAAAAAGAAGTCACAATGGAGCTTAACACATCCCTAGCCACATTTCAGCAGGCCTGGGTCTCTGGTTTGTCTGACTCTGAAAGGGGTCCAGGCCCATCGGACCTTATTCTCTTACCTGACATGGTCAAGTGTTAGGGTCTGGGTATGAAATGTCCCCTAAAGACTCATGTATTGAAAGGCTTGACCCCCAGCTGATGGGTGTAGTCACTGGGGGCATTAACTGGGTTCTGAGGGCTCTGACCTCATCATGGAGTTGCACCCTGACACAGTTACAATTTCCCGGCATGACTGAGAAGTAGTGGAAATGACAATGTGGGCCTGGGCTGAAGAGCTAGGTTATTGGCAAGTACTCCGTAGAAGTGTATATATCCTGTCCCAGGACCCTTCCCCCACTTTTTGTGAGGTGCTGAGGATCAAACTCTGAGCATCACATATGCTATGCCAGCCTGCTGCCACAGAGCCGGAGGCAGCTTCTTGGTTGCCACGAGGGCACCAGCTCTGTGCCCCCAGAACAGCACTTGCCATCACGATACTCTGCTCCAAAGCCACAAAGCCAGCCAGCCACAGGGTGAAACCCCGAGCTGAAGTAGATCTTCTCTCCTTCAAGTTGATTCTCTAAGTTACTCATCACAGTGACAGCTAACACATGGCTTGTTCACTCCCTCGCTCAAGTCTCAGGAGGCCACTCTGTCAGACTCTGAGCGACAGACAGTCCTGGAGGTGCCTACTGTGTGTCCCTGAGCTCCCTCCATGCTGGGTGCAGCCCAACTTCCTCAAGGTGATTGATCTGGCCATACTGGCAGCACCACTCCCTGTAACTCGGGAGGTACTCTCTTTCCTTCTAGCACAGAAATGTTACAGGTAGCATAACTATAGGACTACTCAGGGAAGCCCCCCTATTCCTGGTACCCAGAAAATCCAGAGAAGGCAGTCTGCACCAGAGTCAGGCAGAGTCATCAAAAACTAATGAAAAGTGGATGCTGTTGGGGATGGAGAGATGGCTTAGCGATTAAGGGCACTGACTGCTCTTTGAGGGGGCCTGGGTTCAATTCCAAGCACCCATATGGCTCATGACTGTCTGTGACTACAGTTCCAGAGGATCTGACACCCTCACATAGATAGAAGTACAGATGAGACACCAATACACATAAAATAAATACAATTTTTTAAACAAATTTAAAAAAAAAAAAGAAATGAAAGGAAAGTGGGTCTCCTGGGAGAAGGCCAGCATTGGAAGGGAAGAGGATGTGGAGTTCAAGGCCAGCCTCCGACCTGTTTCAAAATAACTAACGAAGAGTAGAGGTGTGGGTCGATGACAGAGCACTTGCCCAGCTAAGTGTGTGTGTGTGTGTGTGTGTGTGTGTGTGCCCTGAGGTCCATCCCCAGCAGAGAAAAATAAAGAGCACAAAGAGCAAAAGCTAATCAAAGCTTAACTATTAAGGCCCGTCTATGGCTTTGGGAGGGTGGCTTACAGTTCCCCATTAGAATTTTAAACCTTTTCCTCATTGAAAGAATTCCCAGACTGGACCAGCTTCAGCCCCATACATGCTGAGCACGTGCCTTGCCACCAAACTACACTGCCAGTCACCCGAATCAGTAATTGTAAAAAGCATTTCATTTCCCTGGAAATGCCCACAAGCATAGGGGCTTTGCAAGAATATCTGTAATGCACATCGAATAGACAGGAAGAACAGGTATGAGGTGGCCTGTAGCTAGCGATGCTCCCAAGGAGAGGGCCCCACCTGGGGCCCTGCCTCACAAGGCACCCACAATTGAAACTCACCATCTTGGGTGGGGCCAGCACCAAGATGACAAAGCGAACCTCACAGGAGTTCTCCCCCCAGTTCTGTGGTCGAACCAGGCGGCTGATGCACACATGCCGTTTCTGTAGGGTCTTCATGGTACAGCTGCTCAGGAGAGAAGAGCCAGAGGCTCCGGCCACCCCGCCGAGCCCGGGACAGAGGTTACCAGGGGAAACAGACAACAGGAAGGCTGGAGAGACAGCTTAGCAGTAAAGAGCACTGGCTGCTCTTGTAAAGGAGCAGAGTTCAACTCCCTGTACCCACATGGCAACTTATAATGCACCAGGAACTCTGGCATATGGTGTACACACAACACCCAAACCCATTAAAATAGAAGATCAGATGGGACAGAGGGTTCATATCCTGTTTTCCCACGTTGGAGATGCCATTACAGTTGTCTCCCTTGGGTGAAGGCCAGTTTCTCCAGGGACATGAGATACCTGGGCTAGCTCCGGATAACAGTAGGGGACCAGGCATAGTGGTTGTAGGATGGCAACTCACATGATGCAGAGCCATGACTGCTCGTACTGCACCCCTCTGACAGTGGCGGTGACTCCCTGGATGGTATCTGACAGCAGGTGGACTGAGGACAGAGGAAAGGATTCAGGAGAGTCAGCCACTGCAGCCAAACCATCCCGTGGCAGGGAGGGAAACAGCCTTACCTTTACTCTCCATGGGGGCTCCAGCATCTGTAAAGAGTTTGGCCATGAGCAGGTCCAGGTCACAGTCAGGTTCTGCATGGTTGGGGTCCTGGGCAAAGCGGTTTAGCATAGTCCGGAGCACATCATCCAGCGAGGTAGCTGTCTCATTCAGGATGATGCTGGCCTGGGCCAGGAAGCCGTCCAGGTCCCGGTGTGCACGGACCTCTTCCTCGAAGTTTTTTAATTTTAGATACTGTAGGGACCCCAGGTACAGAACCACACAGGCTGTTAGACCCTTGATGGCCCCTACCTCCACTCCACAATGGTCTCTGAATATCCCTGCCCACCAGGAACCATATTCAGGAGAGAAGACTCAGGCTTGGGCTAGTTTGAGATCCCTGTTTAGGAATGCCCAGGGAACATGGGGACATCATAGCAGATATAAGGGAATCAGATCTCTCCTCACCTTTCGGGAGGTGTGTAAGAGCACACAGCCACCAGTTGCAGCTTCTATGTCTAAAGGAGTGGGAAGAGAACTCAGTAGGCTGTCCCACCCTCTCAGGGCTCCTCAGCAGAGCGGGGGCCCTCTACCATCCCCATACCAGATTTAGAGGGCTGCATTTCAAGGTTGACATTGACAAAAAACCGGATGCTCTCGCCAGACACAATGGAGGAGTTGACGGTGTCAAAGACCTCATCCCCCAGGCTGTCTTCCCGGACTTCAGGGTTATCCTCCATGTTGTTCTTGAAGTATCCCAGTGTGGCGGCTGTCACCAGGAGAGACCCTCTATCAGTGCTACCATAAGAAGGGGCTCTCAGCCCAAGGCAGGGGTCCCCAGGCTCCATCTCCGGAGTGCACTCCTTGATGGTAAGAGGCCTCCCACCAGTCGAGAGAGCTTTGGTTTAGGGAGGCAGAATGGCTGGTCCTGCCTGGCCTTACTCTAAGTGTGGCTGCTAGCTCACAGAGTTGAAGCCCCTGCTGGGTGATGTACTGTACCCCCTTTTCAACTTTAAGAACCAGGGCTCTGTACTATTCTGACCCTTCAGCTTAAAAACAGTAATGTTAGGTCAGGTCAGATGGCACATTTAATCCTAGCATTTAAGAAGCAGAGGCAGATGGATCTGTATGAGTTCAAGGCCAGCCTGGTCTATGTACAGAGTTACAGGCTAGCACATGCCTATAATGTAAAGCTCAGGAGGCTGAGGCAGGACCATCAAGAGTTTAAGGTTAGCTCGGGCTACACAATTAGGCCCAGTCTAAGGAAAAACAAAAGCAAAAAGCAAACAAACACTTTGTGCAAGAGGTTCATTCCTCAGCCTCACTCTGGAGGCTGAGGCAGGATTACATGAGTTCTAGGCCAACCTGGGCTTTAGTGTGACTCTATTTCAAAATATAAAAAAGTTAGGCTGGTGAGATGGCTCAGTGGTTAGGATAAGCACGGGCTACTTAATCACCAGGATAGGAATTCGAATCACATGCAGCACCAATGCTGGGCTCACAAATGCTCCTAATGGGAGCTCCAAGGGAGCTGACACCCCCTTCTGGCCTTACATACATATGCTGTTACACAAACACATGCTCGAATAAGAAGTCTGTATTGGCTCAGGCTGGGAACCCCATGGAGGTGAAGCTGCTGCGGATCCAAATGGCCCCCACCTCCCTTGCCTCACTGGTGCAGGGCTTAGAGCCCTCCTCCCAGGGAGGGCAGAACATCAAGGCTGAGACTCAGTTCAGCAGTTGAGTGAGACCCAGGAGGCAAGAGCGCCTGTGAAACAGCCGGAAGGTGGAAGGCCTTAGTCGGCTCTCATCGCCCTTTCCAGGATGCAGCAGGAAGGGTTCTGTAGAACATGGAAATATCCCTTTTCCCTGTAGCCCAGGAGAGCCAGCCTGCTATTCCTTCCCTAGCCCTTGGTGCCTCTGGTCAGTCAGACTGTCTCTGTCTCTCCTTGGGCCAGACAGCTAGGGCCATAGGCATGCCCACTCTTGCCCTGTAAGCCAGCAGAGTGTGTCTATCCCTCCAGGGTCATCTTCAAGCTCATTTGACCTTGAACTTGGCCTTGAATTTCCTAGAGTCCTCTTTTCCAGCCCAGCCAGAGTCTCTTTCAGACTGCTGTATAGCTCCACATCTGTGGGCACTTTTAGGAAAGAGGCATTGTACTACATACAGACCCCACTAATGAGTGACACACACCTGCACAGGGACAGGGACAGGTCAGTGGCATGCCCACACCTGCCAGACAGTGATTCACCCTGACTCATTTCCACCCCTGCCCTCAGAACACCCCAGGCCTTTTACCTCAATATCCTAAGCTCTGGACCTCACGGCACCCGCAGGCCTGGAGAACCACTGAGCCAAAAGAATCTCCCCTGCTTTTATTGTGGAGACATAGCAACCGCCCTCCTTAATGTGGGCCCGCCTTATTTAAAACTACTTGGGCTGCCGGGCTGTGGTGGCACACACCTTTAATCTCAGCACTTGGGAGACAGAGGCAGGCAGATTTCTGAGTTCAAGGCCAGCCTGGTCTACAGAGTGAGTTCCAGGACAGCCAGAACTACACAGAGAAACCCTGTCTTGAAAACAAAACAAAACAAAACAAAACCAAAAAACAAACAAACAAACAAACAAAAAACTACTTGGGCTAGCCAGGCGGTGGTGGCACACACCTTTAATCCCGGCACTTGGGAGGCAGAGGCAGGTGGATTTCTGAGTTCAAGGCTAGCCTGGTCTACAGAGTGAGTTCCAGGACAGCCAGGGCTACACAGAGAAACCTTGTCTCGAAAAAAAAACTACTTGGGCTGGGATGAGAGCCAGGTACCACACAGGCTTGTTGAATAGGCAAGAGTTTCAAATGTTCAACGTTATCCTTAGCTACATAGTGATCTAGAGGCTAGCCTAGGCTACATGAGACCCTGAGTAATTAATTAAGTAACTTCACTTGGCTCCTCCAGCAGTCAGGCTCAGTCTTGCTTCTGCTGCCACTTCCAGCCTGGTACATCTTTCTCTTCCTGGGCCCTATCTTTTCTTAGCCTTGGCTCTTAGACCTCTTAGGTCTTCTGCCATGCTGTCCCAAGTAGCGTAGACATAAACCAAACCTGCCAGCTACCAGCCTGACTCAAGCAGCCCTCACACCCAGTGGATCTGGGTAAGAACACATCTCCAGGACGCCTAAATGCCACGCTACTAAACAACATGGGAAAGCTAGGGATGCAGCTGTGTGTAGAATATGTGCCTAGCATGTATGAAACCCAGAGTTTAAGCCCCAGTACCCCTGTAAATCGGGTTTGGTGGCACAAGCTTGTGATCTTAATATTTGGATATAATTGGAAATTCAAGTTCGTATTTGGCTACAGTTTAGGAGTTTTAGGCCAGCCTAGGCTACATGAGGTTTTTTTTTTTTGTTTTTTTTTCTTTTTCTCAAACAAAATCAAATGAAACAAAACAAAGAAACAAACAAAGGGTAGACAGATAAGCAGCATGGAGCCAAATGCAGGGAAGGTGCTAGCCAGTTGAAGCAGGGACAATTGCAGCCTCTCTCCAGAACCAAATGAGGACCGAGCAGTCAAGGCATACACAGCACGTAGCCCAAACTGGCAAGATATGAAGGGCCCTGGAAGAGCGAACCACAGGAGAAAACTGTAAGCGGTACTGGTAGCCATCTGCCATCCCAGGACCTCAGCACCCGTGGTTGCTTGCCTTCGGCCAGTCTCATCAGCTGCGCCTACTTGGCAAGGCACATGGCCTTCCCACAGGTGGGAGCTAACCACTCCAGCACTGGGCTGCGGACAAGTGGCTCTGGTCAGTGGCTCTGCCCTGCGTTCATTGGTAGGCTGAGTTCCCCAGATTTTCTAGATACACACCTGAGAAGTATTCACTGGAGTCCTGACATTGTTCATTCTGTGACATGGCCCAAGGACAGTTTTCTACAAGAGAAGCCAAAGAATAGTCACCAACCCTGTGGA
Source organism: Mastomys coucha (assembly GCF_008632895.1). Lineage (NCBI taxonomy): Eukaryota > Metazoa > Chordata > Mammalia > Rodentia > Muridae > Mastomys > Mastomys coucha. The sequence goes on from NW_022196897.1 coordinate 116,266,450, forward strand.
TGACAGCTCCTGTGTCTTAGCTCACCCCATGTCTGCTGACTCCTCATTCTTCCTAGCAACACATACAATCCTACTTCAAGAGGTAGGGGTCAGCGTACTATGAAGAGGAGCCTGCAGTGCCCGGGGGACCATCCTTACTCTACGGTATTAAATCCCTTAGTCCATCTACTGTGGGGGCTTCCTATGTGTGCAAGGGAAGTGAAGAGTTCTTTCTCAGGTCATTTTATCACTAAATTATCATCAGTACTCAGCTCATTAACTCAAGGTCTCTGACTGAGTCCCATTCAGCTCTGGATGAAGGCAACTGGAAATCGCCTCCTCCCTGGATCCAGCCCAGCCTCGCCCAGCACTTTAAGGTGGGGGTGTGTCCATGAGCCTCTCCTCAGATCTGCCCTGGTTGCCAGGGGCCACACATGCCCATCTCAGACGAAGTTCTTCCGATCTCTTCAATGGCCTAGGGATCACCCAGGGCACCGACCCAGCAACTGCCTCTATCCCAGGGTTTCACCGTGTCCTGGGATGCCGGAAAGAAGGAGCCATTGGCCCAGAAAGAAGGGGTAGAGTGGGTACACACAGAGATTGGAGGTACGATCCGGGATGTTTGTACAAAGAAGGACGCACGGGCGGAGGGGCCTGTACGAGAAAAGGATGTAGTTCACACTCGCAGACACTGAGAGTGAGTAGATGGGCAGGATTTGGAGGCAATCCCGGCGGTAGCGAAGGGGAACAGACCACACCCACGTGCAGGTGAGTGGCCAGATACACCGGCTCTGATGGATCATAACTCTAGGCGGCGGCACGCAATCCGGTGCTGAGGACACCGAAGCGCCTCCCTGCCGACTTTCGAGCTCCCTCCCCTCCCCTCCGCCGGTTACGTTACATCTTTCCTTCAATTGCTGAGGGTGTGTCAAGACGGCGAACACAGAACACCGACAGGATGCCCACAGTGTACGCGGACGCCCCTTACCGCGCGCGCGCGTGCGCGCGCACTGGCATTCGAACCCCTCCGGAGGCGCGAAGCCCGCACAGCCTCTCGCCCACCCCAGCCTGAGCGGCCGGCGCTGGCATACACGCCTGGCGTGGCCATGGCCGGGCGGGCCCGCAGCGGGAGCTGGTGACACTCCTGCGAACCCCGCCGCGCTCCTAACCCCGCGGCATGAGGCCGCTTCCAGCCGAAGTCGCGCCCTCACCCGCGAGGTCTGTTCTGGATCCGAGGAGGCTCGCGTGCGCAGGCCTGAGAATCGTGGGGTGCCGGCCTGGGAGGGACTACGAAGTTTCAGAACCGTGCTGGGAGACTCAGCGGAGCCCCGAGGGCACCGGCGCGCCTGCTTTAAAAGCTTGAAGGAACTCCGCCCCCACCTTAGCTGAGCGCCACTGCCAGCCACGCCCTCCGGCTGCTGAGTCGCCCCCAACTCGCCCTCGCCACGCCCCTTTGCCCTCGCCACGCCCCCGACCGCCAGGCGGGCCCCAACACCGGCCCACGCCGCTTTCTGCACTTGCCCGTGGGCTAGCGCCCTAAGTCGCCCACGCTCGCGCGTGTTCACCCGCTGGCGCGCGCCCTCGGTTCCACATCCCTCTCCCAAGTTAGGAGGTGCCTGGGTCTCTGGAGAGCGGCTTGTGCTGAGTTCTGATAAGTGCGATGAGCATTTCTTTCCTCAACCCTCCTAGTAAGTGATTCTACAGACCTTGAGCCTCCTATTGTCCCTGAAGCACACACTTAAGCAAAGTACTATTCTCCAGCCACTCCTTCCCACTCCGTGATAGCTTCCATATAGTTCTTTCCGCTGTTGCTCAACCGTGATAGAGGGTGGGTGAGCTGGGCAGGCATTTGGAGTGTTGTGGGAATTTGTATATAAATAGGCATGATGAGCCAGGTTGGCATTCGGATTGAAGGTATGGAGGGTCCTGAAGTCTCCCTTACACACACACACACACACACACACACACACACACACACACAGACGCGCGCGTTATTCCAGGATCCCTCCCATTTCTAAGAACCCTGATGACTCAGAGACAACCACACGCTGCCTTTGTTGGGGGTAAGCAGGCTCTGAGAGGAGAGGCGACATGCCATGTTGTTCCACCTAGCTCTTAGGAACTCCTCTTAGAATCCTAGCCCTAAGCCGGGCAGTGGTGGCGCATGCCTTTAGTCCCAGAATTTGAGAGGTAGGTGGACTTCTGAGTTTGAGGCCAGCCTGGACTACAGAGTGAGTTCCAGGACAGCCAGGGCTACACA
>NW_022196897.1:116268698-116275159 GCF_008632895.1 Mastomys coucha
CCCACAAAAAAAAAGAATCCTAGCCCTATACGTGCTTGTGGAGTTGCAGGGTGGAGGTTTAGGAAAGCTGAAAAGCCAGGCAGGATGACTGACTCAGGGGCAGGTCCTTTCACCCCAGTCTCTCAGTCTTGTCTTTTGCACTGCTTTTTGGGGTTCTTTCTAGTAGCACCCCAATACCTGGTTAGCCCAACCCTTCTTGTTCCAGAAAATCTCTGGAGAGTTAAGGAAGAACTTCCCCAACCCTCCCTCTCCTTATTGAGGAGAAAGGAGCCCAAAGTACCCTCACCCCACCCCAGTCTATGGACTCCTGTCCCCATTGTCTGTCTCAGAGTACCCGAGGAGAGTGACCTTTCCCCCTTCAGCCCTTTGGGCAGTGTTTAAGGACCCATTTCCTTCGGTTTCCCACTTGCCCCGTGCTGAAGTCCTCCTCCTGCCTTTGCGTCACTGAGTGATGACTTGAGCAGGCAGGCTAAGGGACCCCACCTATGTACACACCTCCCCTCCAGGCAGTGTCTAATGACTTTCCAAGTACCTTTAAGTTCTGCCCACCCCGTGTCTTTTAGAATCTGGGGTGAGAAGCAACCATTTAGTATCTCATTGAAAACATGAACTAAAACAAGGCAGATGTGGCAGCACGTGCCTTTAATCCTAGCACTCTGGAGCCAGAAGCAGGCAGATCTCTCCAAGTTTGAGGCCAGCCAGATCTACAGAGCAAGTTCCAGGCCAGCCAGATCTACTTAGTGAGACCTTTTCTCAAAAGCAAAACCAACCAACCAACCAACCAACCAAACAAACAAACAAAAAAAACCCACAACAAAATAGAAGGGTGGAGAGACTGCTCAGTGGTCAAGAGCATTTTCTGCTCTTGAAGAGGACCTAGGTTTAGTTCTCAGCACCCACATGATGGTTCAGAATCACCTGAACTAAACTTCTGGCCTCTACAGGCACATACAGTGTACATATGTAATAAGTAGACAAAACACTCATACACATAATATAAAAATGAATTGATCTAAAAAACACCCAAAACATTAAGAACTTTTAAAATGGTGTGTGTAGAAGGGGAGGGGCTGACAAGATGGCTCAGCAGGTAGAGGTGCTTGCCATCAAGCCTAACGACCTGAGTTCGCTACCAGGAACCCACACTGTGGAAGGAGGGAGCTTACTCTCACAAGCTGTCCTCTACCCATGGGACATGTGCTCCCAAAAGTAAAGAGCTTTAATAATAATTTTAAAAGGGGGGTGGCCTTCAAGATGATTCAGTGGGTAAAGGTGTTTACCATGCAAACCTAGGTGACCTGTCGTCAATTCCTGGAACCCACATAAAGGTGAAGGGAAAAGATAAAACTCCATAGAATTGTGCCAGACAGGCATCCAACTCCTTTGAACCAGAAAGTCACCTGGCACGTCCACATCAAATCCAGGAACAAGTGTTGCTTATTCCAAGCAGAGCTTGAATTGGCTCATTTGCGCCTGCAGTGTGTCTATGTGGCCGTCTAACCAGCACTGCCACCATCTCTCCACAAGCCACTTTCCCTTTCTGGCGGCTTCCCTCACACTTAGCAAAGAGAATCACATCTGTGACTAGTGGAAGTGGAGCTGCTGTTCAAGCTGGCTGTAGCCTGTCTCTGGCATCCTCCTTATACCTGCTGCTCCACAGGATGTTCCTGCAGGGACTCTCACTGCCCCTCCACCCTGTAACCTTGGGAGCTTTGACATGAACCCATCTCACTCTTCTTGCCCCAAAGCCTTCTCATTCCTCTGACCTCCTGAAGTTAAATGCCTGCTTTCCTTGGCAGGCTCGCATGGCTCCTGAAGTTCATTCAGGAGTTCTGAAGTTCATTCATAATGCAGTTCATTCTTTCCCCTGCTGACTGGTTCCCCAGCTTCCGGCTAGATATGAGCACCTGACAGCAGGACTGTACGCTTGTCCTTCAAGGGTACAACATTACATGTATAATAAAATATATGTAATAAACTGGGGCTGTTTTGAACACCAATCAGTGTCTTCTAGATGCAAATTCAATCTCATGTTGGACTTTCATGTCCAAAAGGCTTGTTAGGGAAAGAATCTAAACAAAGTGAGACAGTTCTGGCCCACACATGTTATATATACTTGGTGGTATTTTAAGCCACCTGTACCCCAGCTGTACCCCAGGCAGAGGCTGAGGCAGGAGGATTAACAAGTTCAGGGTCGGGTGGTGAGATGACTTAGCAGGTAAGAGCACTGACTGCCCTTCCGAAGGTCCTGAGTTCAAATCCCAGCAGCTACATGGTGGCTCACAACCACCCGTAATGAGATCTTATGCCCTCTTCTGGTGGGTCTGAAGACAGCTACAGTGTACTTATTTATAATAATAAATAAATCTTTAAAAAAGGGTCATCTTCATCTACACAGAAAGTCTGACATCTTCCTGAAATACCTGAGACCCTGTCTCAAAAACAATGTGAGCCAGGCATGTTGGCACAGGCCTTTAATCACAGTACTATGGAGGCAGATACAGGCAAATCTCTGTGGATTCGAGGCCAGTCTGATCTACTAATAAGTTCCAGGATACCTGGGGCTATCCAGGTATCCTGAGAGACAGTGTCTCAGAAAACCAACCAACCTAAAAACAAAACAAACCAAGACACAACAAAATCACAAAAACCAAAACAATAATGCAACAAAACCCCAAATAAATAAATAGAAGCAAAGATATTAAAATGGAGGTTTGTGGGGGCAGGGGTATATGTGAAGTTGTACGGACAAACTCAGGCCAGAGGCCACCTTGCCTGCTGAACTCAGGTAGTCTACCTTGTCTTTAGAGACAGGTCTCTCATTGGTACCTGGTCAGGATCTCCCAGCCTCAACTTCCTTTTTGTTTTCTTGGTGGATGCTCCAGCTAGAACCCAGGTCGGTCCTCAGCAAGCTCCTCACAAACTGACCTGTCCCCGGAAATGAGTCTTTCTAGCTAGAAAATTCCATGAAGATTTAGTCTCAGACTAAAAGCTTTCCTTATCGTCCCATCTTTCCTGTTTCCTGTTGTCCTTATTTTTCTGTTATTTGAACGTTCACCCAGGCGTGAAATTTCAGAGATGTAGTTTCTGAAGATACGAAAGCGAGAGGAAAAACTTCAATTTCTTTACTGATACAGGAAACTCGGCTGTCACTGTGTGGTAAAGGAGATGTGTGCTCAAAACTGTCGGCTTAGTTCTTTCCTGCTTTGCAGATTTATACTCATTAATATGAAATAAAATCTTTGAGCCACATACACTTTTTGCTTTAAGCGGATCAGTTTAGCCATTCAGAAGCCTTGGAGGGGGAAAGGAGAATAATCTGTTGATAAACACATTTCTTTTTCTTTAGAGTTTTGGAGAATGAGACATTTTTGGCATTGTTTCAGAACATTGGGTTTTTTTCCATCTTGGCTTTTTCCACTTTTACCTCCAAGTTATCCCCTGGGCTCTATCTGGCTAGCCATTGTCTTGTCTTGTCATCAACTGTTCCTTCAAAATGGCTCTTTGGTTGGTCTGGTTTTCTTTTCCCATCACCAACCCAGAGCAGCAGCCCTGCTTCACCCCAGATAAGTAAGTATATTTTAAAGAGAAAAAGAAGATTGTCAAATAGACTTCCCTGGTACACTGGTGCACAGAGGAACTACACAGCCTTCTCTCTCTCTCTCTCTCTCTCTCTCTCTGTGTGTGTGTGTGTGTATGTGTCTGTGTGTGTGTTGGGGGGTGGTGGTGAGTTATTTTGAGTGTCACGGGGTCTATGTAGTCCTGGCAGGCTGGAACTTGCTATTTACCTGAGACTGGCATCAAACTTTTATTCATGCCTCCCAAGTGCTGGAATTAAAGACTTGTGCCACCATGTCTAGCTAGTTTTAATGTACATAATAATTTTTATATTTACTGTATATGGAGTATTTGCCACCATGTATATCTGTGCATGTTGGAGACTGGTGCCAGAGAAGAGAGTTGTGGCCCCTGGAAATGGAGTTATGGATGCTTGTGCGCCACGATATGGAAGCTAGGAATGGAACTTGGGTCTTTTGCAAGAATAACAAGTCCTCTTAACTACTGAGGCATCTCTATGGCCATTACTATTTATGTTTTGAGACAGGGACTCATGTCACCCAGATTGGTTTAAAACTCTGTGCTGTTAGAAAGACCTTGAAATCCTGGTCTGCCTGCCTCTCCCACCACCCAGTGCTGGGCTTACAAGTGTGTGTCACTGTGTCCAGGTTATGCACTGGGGATGGGACCCAGGACTTCTTGCATGCTGGGCTAGTACTCTACTTAAGGCGCATCCCAAGCCTGAGAATTATTCTGGTATGTGTATGTGCCTGTGCTTATGTGCATGCATGTGTGTGTAGACCAGAGGACAACCTTCCTCTGTCAAGTTCCTCACTGTCATTCACCTGCCCCCCCCCCCAATCTCTTATCACCTGGAGCTTGCCAAGTTGGCTAGGCTGGCTGGTCAGTGAGCCTCGGAGGACTTACCTGGTTCCATCTCCAAGTGCTGCTATTATAAACATGCTATCATACCCAGATTTAATTTTTAATTTTTATGTGTTTGAGTGTTTTGCCTTTATGTATATCTGTGTACCTCTTATGTGGCTGGTGCGTGTGGAGGCCAAAGGGAGGTGCTGGATGAATCTCCTGGAACTGGAGGTATAGATAGATGGTTGTGAACCATCTATATATGTGGGTGGTGGGAATAAAACCCAGGTTCTCTGGAAGAGGAGCCAGTGCTCTAAACCAGAGTTATTTCTCCCTAGTATGCCAGGTGGCTGAAAAGTTATTTCTTCAGCCCTAGATTTTGTTTGTTTTGTTTGTGGGAGACAGGGTTTCTCTGTATAGCCTTGGCTGTCCTGGAACTCACTCTGTAGACCAGGCTGGCCTCGAACTCTTTTTGTTTTTGAAGACAGGGTTTCTCTGTGTAGCCCTAGCTGTCCTGGAACTCACAGAAATCTGCCTGCCTCTGCCTCCCAAGTGCTGGGGAAAAGGCAAGTGTTAGCATCACCTGGCTAACTTTTTTGTTTGTTTAATTGAGTTCTGGGGGTCGAACAGAGGTCTTGAAACTAATCCATTTCTCCAGCTGATAAATTAAAAATAAATAAATAAATAAATCCCTAAGACTTTATTTTCTGAGAATTTTAAACAATATATTTTGATTATATTCGTTCCCATTCCCCAACTCTTTCCAGCTATTCGCTTACCCTCCTACCCACTCAACTGTATGTTCTCTTACTTAAAAAACAAAAAAGAAGCTAGGCGGTGGTGGCGTACACCTTTAATCCCAGCACTTGGGAGGCAGAGGCAGGGGGATTTCTGAGTTCCAGGCCAGCCTGGTCTACAGAGTGAGTTCCAGGACAGCCAGTGCTATACAGAGAAACCCTGTCTCGAAAAAAAACAAAAAAAAAAGTTTTTTTAAGTTTTTCTTTCCTATGTCAAAAATCATTACAATCATTAACAATGAAAAAACAACCAACCAACCCCACCCTTCCTATAACTCATACTAGAAAAGACTCCAGAAAGCACTAATTGTGGAACTCAATCAGGAATCTGGCTGATGGAAAGCCCTGCAGGGGCTTCCTGGAGATCAGCCATGATGGGCTGGGAAGCAAGCCCCTGACATTCAGGAGCTTCCCCATAGATTCTTTGCAAGTCTGCCTCCAGATCCTGGGGTCTCCTGAAAAGACAAGCGCTTGGGCTTGTGCTCTGTAACACTCGAGCAAGTAGGCTTGCTGGGGGGGACAGGGTTACTGCTGTCACCTCTTTCCACATCTACAAACCGTTCCATGGAGTGTGGCATCATCTCAACCCCCAAACCCTCCCAGCTGCTTTAAGAGGCCTGCCCTTAGGTGTCTCTTCTTTAGGCTAACTCCCAAAGCTGCTCCTTGGGCGCTTCCTTTTGCCTCAGGTCCCTGTGGACTAGGCTGCCTGGAGTGCTGACGCTCTAGGATCAGCCCCTTCCCCTGCTCTCAGCTTTGGAGTTGGGGATGAGGGTTAAATGGAGCCACAGGGTGCAAGCCTCAGCCCATTTGTATGTTTGTTTTCTTCCTTCAGTGCTGTAAATACTTGGGCCAACTCTGGAGGCTCTTGAGGGTCTGCGTGGGACACTCTTCCGGATTTAACTAGGCCTGCCAGTGTCCCTAATGCTGTGCCAATTACTCTACCTGCTGGTGACTTAGTTGTCCACATTTATAAAGTGACACTGAGGGGGCAAACCCATAGAGCTTGTAAAAGTTGACCAATCCATGAAGACATCGTACCAATGGGAGCCTTGCCCAGCCGTCAGAGTAGGGGAGTAAGCATGGTGGCTCATACCTATTAATCTTCTACTTGGGAGAATAGATCAGGAGTTCTTGGCCAGCCTCTGTTACATACCAAACATTTTTTTTACTTGATATTTTCTTTATTTACATGTCATATGATTTCTCCTTTCCCAGTTTCCCCTCCAAAAAAACAAAAAA
>NW_022196897.1:116275436-116296778 GCF_008632895.1 Mastomys coucha
CTCCTTGGTTGGTGGTTGAGTCCCTGGGAGCTCTGAGGGTACTAGTTAGTTCATATTGTTGTTTGTCCACAGCAAACATTTTTAAAAAGATTTATTTATTGTTTTATGTAAGTACATTTGGGAAGGTCACCCTCTTCAACTTAGTGTGAAGCTTTGGGAGGGACACACATGGACTGGTGAGGGAGGAAGGGGACACCCACTTAGCCAGCCAGATCAGCCAAGTCAACCCTGATGATCAATGGGGTGACAGATGTCACAGCCAGATCATCCTCACATCCGGTTGCTAGGAACTGAACTCAGGACCTCTGGAAGAGTAGTCAGTGCTCTTAACTGCTGAGCCCATCTCTCTAGCCCCAGTTACGTAGCAAATTTAAGGCTAGCCTTGACTACATGACATCGTATATGACAACAACAAACAAACAAACAAAAAGAAAAAAAAAACAGGTGTTGGGAGTGGGGTTGTGAGCCCAACCTGAGCCTTGGAAGGGGGAGGAGAGAGAGAGAGAGAGAGACAGAGAGAGAGAGAGAGAGAGAGAGAGAGAGAGAGAGAGAGAGAGAGAGAGAGAGAGAGAGAGAACATGCCAGGGCGGGTGACTGTGTGATGTGATTTTTACCCTGTGAAGGAGTGCTGGGGGCTCCTCCCTCAGAAGTCCTAGCCAGGAGCATCAAAGCCAGACTGAGAAAGTTTCTAGTACCCAGGGTTCCACCCTCCAAAGCCACACCAGGGACACTGGGGGACAGGCAGAGACAGAGGCAGTTGTTGAGTGACAGTTTATTGGTCCTTAGCATTACATCTTAATCTCTGGAGTGAAATTCACAGACACAACTGCAGATAAAAACATGTAAAATAATATAAAAATAAATTGAAGGCTACTTTTATATATTTACTGAATTAAGTAGTGTAATAAATACTATAATAAGCAAAAAGTTTCAATCACACAATTCAGTTTCACTGAAGTTATAGTAGTGTTTGTAAATATGAATTTTAAATTTTAAGTTACAAATATTAAAGCATTGAAAAACTAGTATAAAAGTGAATTTTGGCACGTAAGTGAGCTCTTCATTAGTATTTGACGGTGGGACAATGAGAAAGCCACTCCCCACCTATTTTTTGAGGTACAGCTTTCCAACTAGTCAGCAGCGCGGCTGGAACACTTAACAGTTCACAGGCTTTGAACTGAGCTTTTCCCTTTTGAGAAGCCAGAGCTTATTACTGTGCAAAAATTCTCCAAAATCCTAACAGGATTTAGGAGGGGCGTTTTTATTCATCACAGCCTGAAGGGCTATGTCTAGGCCTCAGGTTAGAGAGCCTGAGGCCTTGGTGGGGCTAACTTGCCTCCAAGATTTGCTTTCTTTTCTCCCTCCAGTCAACAAAGGGGAATCCCGCAGGAAAACCAAACCACCCATAACTTCAGTGACTGCACCACTATCACACTCATTCTGTGATAAGAACTGAAGCTGCTAACAGGAAAGCCGGAAGAAAGCATGTAAGCCCGGGAGGGCTTCTGCCTGTCCTGGGAGCTGATCCCTAAAATCCTTGCTGGGTTCCTGATACCCACTTCTAAGATTAGAGGCTAAGACTATCATGGTTTTCCCTCTGGAGATAGCCTTAGACCACACTCTTTGACTCAGAGGAATCAAGTGGATGTTAAACCCCCGTCAAAGTCAAGGGACCTGCAGGTCACAGGGACCGGCACATGGGCAAGCAGATCCCCCTCCTAGTCCTCAGAACTCAGTGTGTGGTTACTGCCACCCAGACTTCTGAGGAGGCTAGGGAGCATCTATGGAGGCTTCGGCTAGCTTGCCCTCTTGGCTTAGAAACTGCTGAATGTTCCTTCTGCCTTTTCTTCAACCACAGTTTCATATTCAAGTTGAGGTAATCAGTGTTCCCTCTAACAACGAGAGGAATGGGGGCAGTGGGGGCAGGTTGGTGAAAGCACATGGCTATGGGACAAGGGTCAGAAACCAAGCTCATCACGTAGCACAGCCCCAACCCCTCTTTAAAAACTTTTTTTGTGCAGCAGCCAGACTGCCAGGCCAAAGCAGCCAGAGCTCTTAATCCAGAGCTCCACTGAGAACTTCACAGTAACTCTGCAGGAAATGAACTGGCCTGTGGTTCTTCCCCAACCCCCCAAAGGAAGTAAGATAGCTTGTGGTCCCCCCTTCCCTTTTCTAAGGCTGCTAGCTCAAAGTTTAGTTTTTAAAAAGAGCTTGGTGAAGATAAAGGGCGCTATAATAACTCATTGCTTATTAGTCAATTGCACTTAAATCTATGTTATTGATCCCCAGCCAGAAGTCAGGGCTCCCAGACTAGAGCTCAACAGGAGGAAGGGCCTTGTCACCACTGTGGCTGGGGCTGGGACTGAAGCATATGGGCCTGAGTTTCACAGCTTTTCTTAATGCAAGAAATCTTACCCAATGGGACTTGTAATTTAGTTTGCTCAGCTTCCAATTTTTTTTCCTAACATAAGTATATTTTACTGACGTCCTTGATTACTACTTTGCTATTTGCCCAAAGAGCGCTGCGTTACCAGGCACATGGACCCATGTGCTCCATCTTACCTCTCCTTTGTGCCAGGGCCCTTTCTCAAAAACTTCTCTACATTACAGAACACTATGCTGGTTTTACTATGTGCTTCTTCCTAAGGCATGCAAAAAGTATATAGACTCAGAAAACGTTTACAGTCCAGCAGCAGAGGCACTCAAGTCCTAGCAGACATCACCGTTACTGACCTTACTCCTCACACTAATTAGGATGGTCAGTCTTGGGAATGCATGTTAGTTTACCTTTGCTGTACTGTACGGTCCAACCTAAATCAAAACCACTGGAGGGCATTCTAATTTGGATATCAGAATTTTTCAAATTCCTGGTCCTCAGGAACCAAGTAAACAAATCCAGGGCCAGGGGCAGTTTTGGGAGGTTTTCTGAAATGTACTGGCTTCCATGGGAGAGGTGGGGAGGCTGGGTTCTAGAGACCAACAGCCCCCAAATGGTTAGACCCTGGGCCCAAGACGAGCTAGTTATTGGAAATTCACCTCAACCAGGAGGTGAGGTACTTCAAGGCTCGGGCAGCAGGCCTGCTCTTCTCCCTGAATTAGAGAACCAAGTGATGCCACAGAGGACCTCAAGGACCAACCTCAGGAGGTGCTGCTATTAGTGAAGGAGCCTTGCATTTCTAGAAAGCATCATATCTTACTTCCATTCATCCCACAGAGGTGCTCTTATCTAGAAGGCATTGTGGATCTCTGCCTGGTCACTGCTTAGGCAACCAGGGGTCCTTCCAAATCCCAGCAGCTACAATGTGCAAGCCAGAGGCTTCTCTTCAGCCTTACATGCTGTCCATCAGTGCAATGGAGTCTTTTACCAGATACCCACAGCTGCTGTTTCACAGGGCACTGCTAGCTACTCATCCTGTGCCCCGCCCTCACTCAGTGGTCCACACAATGCCTTTCAGGGTGCAGAGAGAAGAGAGAATAAAGACAACATGTACTACACTGGCAAGCACAGGCCAGGGAGGACAGAGCCAGCCCCTTCAGGAGGGGCCTCCAGGAAAGCTGGACACCATTCATTCATTCATCTCTGGTGGGCATGGGCCCGGCTATCTCTAGGGCTTCGGCTTCTGCTCAAAGAGGTCGCGGAACTCCTGCTGCTCCAGCTCACGGTTATACCGCTCAATCTCCCGATTGGCCTCTTCCACATAATCATTCATGAACTGGTCCATGACTGGTACCTAGTTAAGGAGGTGAGCTGTAAACCTGGAGGACAAGAAGGGCAGCTTATCCCAGGGGATCTTGTGGGCAGGTGAGGCATAGGAAACCAAAGTTCTGCCACAAGGTATCATAGCTACAATAAGGATAGCAGGTATCCTGAAGTCCTACACCCAGGCCCTTGGGTTTTATTAGCACACTGAAGCTCGTAGCCTTGCATCTCACCCTGTCCATCTCCTCACACATGGACTGCTCTAACAAATCTTCAATTTGTTTGTCATGACCCTGTTGTTACCAATGCTGCCTACAAACCACACTTCACAAAGTAAACATCACAACTGCTCGATAAAAGGCAGATTTAACACCAACATGGACTGTGTGCCTGTGGGTTTTGTCTGTGTGAGCCCCCCAGGACTGCAGACCCTGCCTGTTCCTAGGGTGTATCTATGGTGGTCCTAGCAGACTCCTGTTTTGCAGGAGACACTTTTATCTCTCAGATCTTCACATTACAGCCAAACTGTTTCCAAGGATACGTGGGTGAAAATCGGTCTTGTCCCCAAAGAAGTTAACAAACTGGGTGCCATTGTAAAAGTAGCCTGCAGGTAGAGGGTCCAAGTGGCGTTTCACCTGTTGGAAATGAATCCTGTTGCATTATCTGACAACTTTTTATCATTTCATTCATTCATTCATTCATTCATTCATTCAAAACAAATAAATAGTGCTATTCATGGTGGCCCACACCTTTAATCCCAGCCCCCTGTAGGTAGAGGTATAAGGATCTCTAGGAGTTTGAGGCTAGCCTGGTCTACATAGTGAGTTCCAGGCTAGCTAACTGCTTAGGTAGCTCAGTAGTTAAGAGTACCAGCTGCTCTTTCAGAGGACCCAGGTTTAATTCTATACACATACATGACCTGTAACTCCAGTTTCAGGGGTCTGAACCTTTTCTGGCCTCTTCAGGCACTAAGCATACTGCACAGACACTGGGACTAGTGACAGCCCATGATGGGGCTCTGGCTGTGGCTTTTGGTCTTTTGTCCCAGGACCCTTGATAAAAGACCTCCAAGGGCATGGGCTTGGGAAAGGAGCTTAGAAGTCAGACTGCCATTAGGAAGGTTCACCTAGAAAATCTCATCTTGGCTTTAGGATCCCATAGCCTTCCTATGAACATCTCTATCTACATAGCTTTCTTCTGGGCCTTAGATGACTTCTGTGTGGTTCATCTTAAGCAGAGATCTTGTAACACTACATACATGTACCAGATCTTTTCCACTTCACCCAAAGGTCTCAGCAGCTGTGGTCACTCCACCTACTGAAGCTACAAGGTTAGGCTCTGTACTGGCTGGTTTTGTGTGTCAACTTGACACAGGCTGGAGTTATCACAGAAGGGAGCTTCAGTTGGGGAAGTGCCTCCATGAGATCCAGCTGTGGGGCATTTTCTGAATTAGTGATCAAGGGGGTAGGGCCCCTTGTAGGTGGTGCCATCCCTGGGCTGGTGGTCTTCGGTTCTATAAGAGAGCAGGCTGAGCAAGCCAGTAAGGAACATCCCTCCATGGCCTCTGCATCAGCTCCTGCTTCCTGACCTGCTTGAGTTCCAGTCCTGACTTCCTTTGGTGATGAACAGCAATATGGAAGTGTAAGCTGAATAAACTCTTTCCTCCCCAACTTGCTTCTTGGTCACATTTGTGCAGGAATAGAAACCCTGACTAAGACAGGCTCCTTGACCAGCGCCCCACCACCCCCCTACCCCCCTGTCTCTTGAGAGAAGAAAGACTGCCAGGACATCCTACAAATAGGCCCTTACTCTGGGAACCCAAGACAGCAGAACAAGTCTAGCACAAGCCATGGAGGAAGCTAGAGCAGGGCACTCACATGGATGTTCTTGATCTCCTGCTGGGTCAGCATGCCTCTGGTTTTCAAAGCTTTCCTCTGAGGCCTCTATGCAGACATAGAGAAAACAGACATTTCAACAGAGCTGATGGAGCACAAGGGTAGCTGAAGGCTCCAAAGAGTTTGTGGCCAGTTACATATCAGAGACCCCAGAAGAGGGAAGAGTGTGTGAGCTGGCTTTCATGGACACACTATTTTGTTTTTCTACTCCTGAGGAAACTACTTTCCCACCAGAACTCTGCAAGATAGCCAGCACCAAATGTGGCCAAGCCCAGTGCTTTAACAAACGAGCACAATCCTGCCTCTTGGCAGGTTCTCATGCACAGCCCACAGCAATGGCAGATAATGCGCAAAAGCAGCCTGAAGTTCGAAGTCTAAAACATTTAAGACTGCCTAAACAGGGAGTCGTGACACATACCTGTAATCCCTGTACTTGGGAAGTTGAAACAGGAGGACTAAAAATTTGAAGGCAGTCTAGCCTACATAGTAAGATTCAGCCTAACGTTCACAGCTAAAACACTCAATCTCCTAAGAACACCTCCTTAAACAGAAGGAAAGGCAGAAGAGCTTACCCACACGAGGCAGCTCACAGCTCCTAGAAGACTATCACCAACGTATAAAAGATCCAGGGCCTAGCAACCCTACTCCTAGAGTAGGCTGATGAGCCAAACCATCAATATTTCTGTGCTAGGAGACTTAGCACCCACAGCTTCTAAAGAATCTGGGTGTAAAAACATATACAGTGTTGGGGCTGGAGAGATGGTTCATCAGTTAAGAATACTGGCTTCTCCTCCAGAGGACCTGGATTTGATTTCCAGTGCAAAAATTATCTGTTCTCTCCAGTTCCAGGAGACCTGGCCTCTTGTGGCCTCCACCAGGCATGCATGTGGTACAGACATACATGTAGGCAAAGCACCTGTACACATAAAATAAAACAATAAAAGCTACAAGATCACCATTAATCTCAGCACTCTAGTGGCAGGAGGAGTTCTGAGTTTGAGACCAGCCTAGTCTACAGAGCAAGTTCCAGGACAGCCAGGGCTACACAGAAAAACTGTCTTAGAAACAAAACAAACAACAAAAAACCCAAGCTGGGTGTAGTGGTGCATACCTTTGAACCTAGTACTAGGGAGGCAAAGGTAGGTATGAATCCTGAATTTGAGGCCAGCCTGGTCTACAGAGTTCCACAAGAGCCAAGGCAGAGAGAGACCTTGTTCAGAAAAACAAAACAGAACAAAACAACCACCCCCCGCCCCCGCCCCATTCAGTATTGCCATGTCTGCCTGGAGTTTCCCCCACGGCTTCGTCCTAATCCCAAATGTCCCTCAGAGTGCTGGCTGAGTCCTGAGGAGTAGACTGGGGGTGCCAGAGGGAGGGTGAGGGGCTCCATAGGGTGGGTTGGTCATATCCAGGCCCAGCAGTATACATTTTGCAAGTCACCTGCTTAGCTGACTGTCGAAGCCAGTCTTTGAGGCTGTCCTCCTTCAGGGAGCAGCCAATGAACACAAGGTAGCATTCCGGCTGCCCATTGTCTTGAGGGGTGCTTCTTGAGTTGGGGGGTGGCGTGGGTCCCTCCAAAACTGGCACAATGGTCAGAGAGTTGGTTAAAGTGTTGTGGCAGACCTCCATGGTCTTTTCAGAATCTGCACAGAGAACACATTTGTCCCTGAGACCAAATACCAAAAGAATGCTCCACGGAAACAGCGTTGGCAGATTGACAGGTTCCTAAGAACTGGCACGATGGAAAGGATGGGGTACAAGTTTATGGCTTGGTTGATGTGGGTGATCAGACACACTGTTGCCTGGGCAGAGGAACGTAAGAGGAAGGAAAGGCCAGGTAGGCAAGAGGAGAAGATGGACCATTCCCCATGGTATCTGCATTGACAGTGACACTCAGGGAAGCGGCAGCCTCTCCTCAGGGCTGGAAGGAGGGCTAGGAGGAGGCCATGGGTCGGGGTGCAGTTCTTTGGAATGTGGGAGCTGGAGATGTGAGTAAAGTAAGTCAAGAGCAGAAGGCAGATTCTCCACTGTGGGAAGACAGGACTGGAGCGGGAGGTCCTCAGAGCAGAGCAATGCCAGAAGACAAAAGACACCATGAGCTGTGAGTGTCCACACTACCAGGATTCACCCCATTTACCTGAAAACTTCACTTTGCCAAGGATATGGTAAATGTTTCCGGAGAAGGGACTGGGCTTGATGGAAGACTGAATTGCTGGTGGAGGAAAAGGACAGGGGTGTCAGATACAGGAAGCAGAGGTCAAGCTTAAGCCAACATAGCTGGAAAGGTCAGGGTCAAAGGAAGGGTTCAGGGTTCAGAGCTGCTATCTCCATCCCTCCCAACCAGGGCCCTGCCACTATTTCCATGGAGTGACCAAGGTATGGCCATACATGATCAGAAACAGGCATTGAGCTCATCAGACCCCCAACCTGGCTTTGAGAAAACACCAAGGACACTGACTGAAATGAGGCCATGGGGAAGGGACAACTCTTCTATCTGGGGTGAAACATGTCACAGCTCACCTTTACACTTGGTCACAAAGCGGGTTTTCTCCAGGGGACGGTCAAACCACACACAGATCTGAACCATTAGTGGGAAGACGGATCCAGCATCAAATTTACCTTCATACCTTAAAATATTTTTAAATATGTAAGTACAAGCATTTTTAAATTTATTTATTTATTTAATTTAATTTTATTTTTTTGGTTTTTCAAGACAGGGTTTCTCTGTGTAGTCCTGGCTGTCCTGGAACTCACTCTGTAGACCAGGCTGGCCTCGAACTCAGAAATCCGCCTGCCTCTGCCTCCCAAGTGCTGGGATTAAAGGCGTACACCACCACCACATGGCTCTTAATTCTCTTTTTGAAACAGGATTTTATATAGTGTAGGCGGGCCCTAAACTTGGTGTGTAGTTGAGGCTGACTACAGGCACACACCACATACTTGGGTTGTGTGGGGCTAGGTAGCACTCTATAGCCAAACTGCACCTCCCTGTTAGCTGCTTCTTAGATAAGATACAATAAGGAAGTGTGATATGACCAGTCAGAGGTTTCTTCTAAGAATAGGCTGAAAACTTCTGATTTTTAGACATCAACCTAAGATTATTTATATTTTGAGACAGGGTCTTTCTGGCTTAGAACTCATAGTGATCCTACTGTCTCAGTCTCTGAAATGGTGGGCAAGCAACCAAGACCAAACCTTAAACTAATGTTTTAAAAAAACATCCCCCCCCCCCCATGACTAGGTTTCTCTATGTAAGCCCTGGCTGTCCTGGAACTTGTGCTATAAATCAGCCGGGGATTAAAGGCATGGGCTACCGCTGCACGGCTTAAAAAATCATTTTGTCTTGTTTTACAGCATAGTGCAATCAGTTTTTAAATTCACATAAATAATTGGTGGTAGAAGGGTTGTGTCTGAATCAAGTAAGTAAGGATGGCAAAGATAATCTAGAAAATATGAGAGATTAATTCTGGCCAGATTTGAACTATTTTTTAACAAATCTTTGTATCCATTGTATACAGGGACAAATGCAGTCAGGGCTCAATAAAACAGGCTCTGAGGTGGGAGAGATGGCTCACTATGTAAGGTGCTTGCCATACCAATATCAGGACCCACATTTAAATCACCAGCAATCATGTAAACTACGTGTTGACATATGCCTGTAACCTTAGTGCTGGGATGAGATTCGGGGTGGGGGGAGGGTATCCTAAGGGCTTGCTGGCCAGCCAGTGTACTCAAAACAGTGAGCTCCAGGTTTACAGAGACAAGAGACATTGTCTCAAAATACAGAGAGGAAGACACCTGACATTGACTACTGGTCTCTATGTGCTCAGGCACAAACAAGTGCACTTGCACACACACACTTATGTTTGTTCAATACACAGAAACAGGGGAGTGGGGAGGATAGGTTTAGAGCTAGATATGGTGGCTTAATTCTGGAACTCAGGAAGTTGAAACAAGAGGACCACCATGAGTTCAAGGCCAGCCTAGGGTACATACTGAAATTCTGTCTGTCTGTCTGTCTGTCTGTCTGTCTGTCTGTCTGTCTGTCTCTCTCTCTCTCTCTCTCTCACACACACACACACACACACACACACACACCAAAAAGCCTGGCACAGTGGACCAAGCCTGCAGTCCCAGTACTTGATAGCTGAAGGCAGGAGAGAGCAGGAAAGGGTGTTCAAGACTAGCCTGGGAATGGTAGGACTGTGTCATCAAAGTGGGCTCTGGACTCAGGTAACCTGGTAGGAATCTAGCTCTTTAGGTTACTAGTTGTTCTCTTGGATACATGAGTGAACTTCTTGCTGCTTCTGTTATCTCATCTATAAAATGTGACAATAATGGCATTTATTATACATTATGCTGATATGAGAATAAAGAAGTGAAGACTGGCAAAGCTCTGAAGCAGCACTGCCCGGCAGAGCTTCCGGCCACTGTGGGAATGCTCTGGTTCTGCACTACAGGGCTGTGCCTACCAGCCACAGGTAGCCGAGATGAGCTCTACATTTTGTTTGAGTTTTACTAATGTATATTTACATTACACTCAGCAGCTGTGTGGCTAGTCCAGAGCAGTCTCAGAACAGTGCGAGTTCCGGGGACAGCTCAGGTAACAGTGGTGAGCAAGACTACAGTAGACTTTAAATGGCTCCTTTCCTCATTCCGTGGAGAGGCTGTGAGGCAGCTGTATAGAACAGCCCATAGACCTCAATAGCAGAAGCCTACCTCTAGATGAGATGGCAAGAGAAATGACTACTGGGCAGAGCGCTTTTCTACTTTGGAAGTTCAAGTCTTGGTACCTGGGCTGGAGAGATGGTTCAGAGGTTAAGAGTACTGACTCTTCCAGAGGTCCTGAGTTCAATTCCCAGCAACCACATGGTGGCTCATAACCATCTATAATGAGATCTGATGCCTTTTTCTGGTGGGTCTGAAGACAGCTATAGCGTACTCATATACATAAAATAAAATAATAATTCTTAAAAAAAAAAGTCTTTGTACCATGCCACAACGAGTTACTATACGTGGCGCCTGCAGGATGACCTCCTGAATGGCACCGTCCAGAGAGCCTTTGATGTGGGGCACCAGCCCGACAGGACTACTGGTGCATGGCCGGTTATCCCAGCTAACACATGTGACCCTTGGGAAGCATATCTGCTCTTCTCATTTTTGCTTTCTCTGCTGTAGATGAATAAGCCATTTGGCTCACATTTCTTCTTAAAGCTACAATTCAGTAAAGATACTTGCCAGCCGGGGAACAGTAAGTATCGAGAACGTAGCATCTGGGGACTTGAAAAACTATTTTCTGAGAGAATCAGCTCAATGTCTTCATTCCTTTAAAGACACAGAGAAGACAGGTTAATCAGGATGGTGTCAATGTTAACATGTTTCCTCCCCGCTCATGCATGCTTTTTTTTCCTGACACAGGAAAATTAGTTGTATGTACATCAGTTCACTTCTAAATACTTAAATACACATCCTCCAAGGATAGCTTCTCATAGGCAGAGGCAGGCAGATCTCTGTGAGTTCGAAGACAGCTTGGTTCCACATACACAGTGACTTTCAGACCGGCTAGACTACATAGAGATCCTGTGTTACAACAAACAAAAGAAAATGAAACAAAAAGGATACTTCTTCTTACAGGACCATGATATGCTATTACACCTGAGGAACTTAGTTCTATAACCAGCAGTAGTAAATGTAAAATTTTAGGCCCTTTCCCTAACTCACTGAATTAAAAAAAAAAAAAATTTTTTTTTTTTTTTGATAGAAGGTCTCCTGTAGCCCAGGCTGGCCTTGAACTCACTAAGTAGCTGAGGATGACCTGATCCTCCTGCCTCTCCTTTTTCAAGTGCTGATGCTGTAGTCATGAAGCACCAAGCCTGGTCTGTGTGGTGATGGGGATCAGGTGCTGGTGTCTTCACCAACTCACAGCAGAGAGACACATGACAGCAGAATGCCCCATTACTGCTTTTGTGGTTTAATCATTTGATCAACACAGTGCCTGCCAGATCTCAAGAATGTAAAGGTGGGGGCTGGAGAGCTGGCTCAGAACACTTGTTATTCTTACAAGGACATAAGTTTGACTCAAGGCTCTCCTAGTGGCTCACAACCATCCATAATTTTTGTTCCAGAGGATTTAACGCCCTTGTCTGACCTCCCTAGGCTCCAAGCAAGCATGTGGTACACAGAGTCATGTCTCCAGCCCGCCATCTTATGTCTCTCTGTGTAACTAGGGACTGGATCTAGGGTGTTGCCTAACGCTCAGCCTTTTTCATGGGTGCTGAGGGCTGACCTGAGGTCTTCATGCTTGTGTGGCAAGTGCTTTACTCACTGAGGTATTTCCCTGGATTCTAAAACTGTTTTCTTTTAAATTTATTTTTGTGGGTTCACACTTGAAGTTGACCTCTGTCTTCCATACCAAGGCCCACAGAGATGTACCTCCCAAATGCTGCTCAACGTGTGTGCACACGTGTAGCCATAGTATGTGTATGGATGTTATACCACAGCTGTGGGAGTCACTTCTCTCATCTGCAATGTCAATTCCAGGGGTAAAGCTCAGACTGTTGTGCTTGGTGGCAAGTGCTTTTACTTGTTAAGTCATCTTGTTTGCTGAGGCTGGTTTTGTTTGTTTGTTTTTGAAGACAGGGTTTCTTTGTTTTTTGTTTTTAAGATAAGGACTTAGCCAGGCGGTGGTGGCGCACGCCTTTAATCCCAGCACTTGGGAGGCAGAGGCAGGTGGATTTCTGAGTTCGAGGCCAGCCTGGTCTACAGAGTGAGTTCCAGGACAGCCAGGGCTACACAGAGAAACCCTGTCTCAAAAAAAAAAAAAAAAAGATAAGTTTTTAGTATGTAGCCCAGGCTGGTTTGAACTTGAACTCATCTTGGTTTCTCAAAGTTTGTACCAAGGCCATGAAGTAAAGCAGTCATTTCTCTCACGATTTTAATGCAGGAATCATCAGAGACAGTCCTGATTTCCAGTCTTCAATGTGTAAGTGACTCTGACAAAGCAAGCTATCTAAACAATGATAGCATGGTGATAAACGGGTTCTCCTTGGTGACTTTTACGGAGCATTAGAAGTACTGTAACATAGAAGAATGTAGTGGTGCTTGATTTTAGTACACAGCCTAGTAGGCTGAGGCTGGTCAGTCTCTGCGTTTCAAGCTACCCAGGGCTTTAGCAAACAAACAAAACTAGCACTTTACAGGGATGGAGAGCAGATAAGAGCACTAGCTGCTCTTCCAGAGGACCCTGGTTTAATTCCTAGCACCCACATAGTAGGTCACAATCATCAGTAACTTTAGTTCTAGAGTATCTGACACCCTCTTCTGGCCCCCACGGGCACCAGGCATGCATGTATGCACAGACATTTTTTTAATGTATATAGGCAAAATACCTACATACATTAAAAAAATAATAACACTTTTTTATATGTGTGTGTGTGTGTGAGTGTGTGTG
The DNA here is from genome assembly GCF_008632895.1 of Mastomys coucha. Classification (NCBI taxonomy): domain Eukaryota; kingdom Metazoa; phylum Chordata; class Mammalia; order Rodentia; family Muridae; genus Mastomys; species Mastomys coucha. The sequence continues at coordinate 116,288,482 of NW_022196897.1, forward strand.
TGTATGTGTGCTCACACACACACACACACACACACACCCCAGCATGCATGTGGAGGTAAGAGGACAATGTACAGTAGCATGTTCTTTCCTTCCACCATGTGTGTCTGAGGTTTAGTGGGAAGACCCTGTAAGCCAGCCAGGTGCTGGGCACTAGAGTGAAGTCTGGACAAGTTTACCTTGTGACAATCCCATTTTCTGCAAGAATGAAGGCTGCGTTAGGATTGGAAGCCCTGATGAGGGTCTGCAGCTGAACAAGGAGAGGGTGCCTCTGCTCCGTCGTGTGACTGGTAAACACCACATTACTCACCACGCCTGGAGAATAAAACAAAAACTAATCAGCCTTCAGAATCCTGACTGGGAATGTAGGCTCATGCAGACAGAGTGAGCCTCTGCTCCTTCCACTGACCAGCTTTTCTTGGTCACCTCTGCCCCAACAAACCTAGCCACCATTCTTTCTCCCTGTCTAGGAACTGCCACATCTTAAGATTATATGGACTTCACCTCTTAGTCCCTTCACTTCCTAATCTCATATACTTTGTTTTATGTTTGCTTAGCTTTTGTTTTATTTTTGAACCAGGGTTTCATATTGTAGCTTTGGCTGGCTTGGAACTCACTATGTAGAACAGAATGGCCTTTAAATTGTGATCTTTCTGCCTCTGCCTCTTGAATACTGGGATTATAGGTATGTGCCACCTGGCTGGCTTTTTGCTTTTTGAGACACGATTTTACTAAGATGCAGCTCAAGCTTACCTGGAAATCATAATGTAGCCCAGGATGGCCATGGATTCCCAGCAATCCTCTGACTCAGGGTCCTACATATTGGGATTATAAACTTGGGCCACAAAGCCTAACTGCTGTTCCCCTTTTTACACTCTCAAAATTTATGGTGCGTGTGTGTGTGTGTGTGTGTGTGTGTGTGTGTGTGTGTGTGTGTCTATCGTAAAAACTTGAGGGGGCTGGAGAGATGGCTCAGCGGTTAAGAGCACTAACTGCTCTTCTGGAGGTCCTGAGTTCAACTCCCAGCAACCACATTATGGCTCACAATCATCTGTAATGGCCATCTTCTGGTGTGTCTGAAGACAGCTACAGTACACTCACATATATAAAGTAAATAAATCTTTAAAAAGAAAAAAAAAAGAAAGGAGCTCATGTAAGTATTTGTAGAATGGATAACAATGCCATCACTCCACAACTTTTATGAAAATCTAATTGTCTACAAAACCATAACATAATTATACTTCTTCCAAACTCATACTTAATTTCACATAACTATAAACACTGATGTAGGGGCTGGAGAGATGGCTCAGAGGTTAAGAGCACTGACAGTTCTTCCAAAGGTCCCGAGTTCAAATTCCCAGCAACTACATGGTGGCTCACAGCCATCTGTAATGAGATCTGATGTCCTCTTCTGGTATGTCTGAGACAGTGTACTTACATATAATAAATAAATAAATCTTTTTTAAAAACCACTGATGTAGGCCACTTCTGCTATAAGATAATCTGCCTTTTTGGGGGTGGGTGGGTCAGGGTCTCATGTAGCTCAGGATGTCCTAGAACTCACAATGTAACTGAGATTGACCTCGAAGTTCTGATCCTCCTGCCTCCATCTCCTAAATTCTGGGATTACAGGGATGCACTGGTTTATGGGGTGTTAGGGATCAAACCCAGAATTTCTCAAATGCTAGGCAAGCACGCTATCAACTGAAATACATTTAGAACCTCTCCAATTATATTTTTGTTATTCATTAAAGTTGTTTTTTGAGATGAAGTCTCACTTTGTAGCCTTGGCTTGCCTGGAACTCATTATGTAGATCAAGTTGACTTTAAATTTACAGACCACTGCCTGGCTATCCAATAATTTTTTTGTTTGTTTCTTTTCATCATTCTTTTTTTTTTTTTTAAGATTTATTTATTTATTTTATGTATGTGAGTCCACTGTAGCTGTATTCAGACACACCAGAAGAGGGCACTGGATCCCATTACAGATGGTTGTGAACCACCATGTGGTTGCTGGGAATTAAACTCAGAACCTCTGGAAGAGCAGTCAGTGCTCTTAACCGCTGAGCCATCTCTTCAGTCCTATCCAATAATTTTTAATTAATTAACTAATTAATTTTTTAAAGACAGAATTTCTCTGTGTAGCCCTGACAGTCCTGGAAGTTGTTCTGTAGATCAGGCTGGCTCTGAACTCAGAGATCCGCTTGTCTCACAAGTGCTGGAAATAAAGGCATGAACCACCACTGCCTGGCTAAATAATTTTTATTTATTATCATTTTGTGAGAATTTCAAGCATAGGGGGGCTGAAGAGATGTCTGCAAATAGAAAAGATCTGAGTTTCTTAGCTGCTGGCACATCTCCATCAGAGTTCATGGCTACCTGGTCCAGCTTTTCTATATATGTGTTTGTTCTTTATTCATTCCCCCGATACCCAAGTCAGGTTCTAAGAGTGGGACAGTCAGGTTGTAGCACATAACAGATGATTTTTAAGACAATCTCACATATCAGTGTTGGACCCAAAAGTATGTGCCACATGCCCAGTGTAAAATATTTTATTTTACATTTTAAAGACTTTAATTTATGTATATGTGTCTGCATGAATTTATATGTGCCGTGTATCTGCAGGAGCCCAAAGAAGCCAGGTGTTAGAATACCTGGAGTTATAGGAGGTTGGAAGCTACCCTGTAGGTTCTGGGAACTGAACCTGGACTCTCTACAAGAGCATTAAGTTCTAGTAACTGCTGAGCCATCTTTCTAACCTCCCTTAAGTTTTAAATGTATGTGTTTGTGTCTATTTCATCGGTGTGCATATATATAGCTCATGGAAGCCAGAGGTGGTGTATTCAAGGAATTATGGAAGGTTGTGAGCTGGTATGGATGCTGGTAAACAATCCTGGGTCCTCATGGAGGAGCAGCAAGTGCTCACGATCTACCTCTCCAGTCCACTTCACTGATTTAAAAAAGGCTACTTACATTCCCTTTCACACTAAGATAGACTTTCCTCACTGCCAGTGCTAGGGAAGCCTCCAAGAGAGGGGACACTGGTGACATCTGTGCTTGGACACCTTTACTTGGGGATTGCAGGGAAACATGAAACATCACTGTGTAGACACCTATGCCTTGGTGCAGCCTCATTTTGTAGGGGTAGGATTCTAGGTCAGGAACTGGGCACAGAAAAGGGACTTTACTGCATAGTGAAAAAGCAAAAGGATTATCTTTGGCATTCCTTAGCCCAGCTATGTAAACTGCTACCTGCCAAGAGGAAATGCCGTCTGTGGGGCAGGTAGAACTGTTGTCTAGCACACAGGGCACACACGCCACAGTGAGGAGATTCACCTTACCGGGGTCAGGAGCCTCTTTCTGCTCTGCATCAGGAGAGAACACCAAGACTGACTAAGATTACCAGCTAAGCTATAAGCAAGCAGCCTAGTGTGGCCTGTTACCAAGAGCAGAGAAACATGTTTGAGGGCTTTCAGCAGCCTAGGAATAAATGAAACACTTTTCTTTTCTTTTTTTTTTTTAAAGATTTATTTATTTATTTATTTATTATATGTAATTAAGTACACTGTAGCTGTCTTCAGACACTCCTGAAGAAGGAGTCAGATCTCGTTATGGATGGTTGTGAGCCACCATGTGGTTGCTGGGAATTGAACTCAGGACCTTTGGAAGAGCAGTCGGTGCTCTTAACCACTGAGCCATCTCTCTAGCCTGAAACACCTTTCTTTTACCTCTATTCACTTTTAAAAGCAGGGAGTAAAAGCACCTTCACTTTGCTTACAGCATTCTTGAGCCCTGCTAACCCTGATGTGCGCCTGTGCTATCACCAAATGCTGCAGGATATTAAGCACAGAAACAGCACACTTCCAAGACAGCCATCTAGTCTCTAATGAGAAGGAACACACTTGATTGTTCTCATTTCCTGTCCATCCAAGGTGAGCCATATCAGTCAGCTCAGAGTCCTCAGGCCCAGACACAAATGGAAGAAAATTTACCAAGACACTACAACTCCTGAGTTCCTTGGCATTCAACGGGTCAAGATTTGGGTTGTGTGGCAGGGCAGTATATGCCTTTAATCCAGCACTAGGGAGGCATAGGTAGGTGGATCTTGTGAGACCAGCCTGGTCTATATACTAAATTCCAGGAAGCTAGGGATACACAAAGAGACCCTGTCTCCAAAGAAGAAAAAAGAATCAATGGATGGCATCAAGCTCCTCTTGCCTGCTCGTCAGCAAGTACAAACTTGGAGACACACTGCCGTTGAACAATGTGTCAGAAGGGACCATTCCCTTAGCACTACTAAGGGCTAAGGGAATTCAGCCTGGCTCAGCCTAGAAGGATGAACACTAAAGAGTTTTTCTGGTTGAGCTACCAGCCCAGGGCTGCTCCAGGTTTATGGATAATGAAGACAGAGCATTTCCTCAAGGCTCTCTGCCAGGGTACCTGACCATCTGTGCTTATGTTCCACAAAGAAAAGAGGGAAGATGCTGGGGGTGGGTGTGGAGGGGGACGGGACCACGGGACATCAAGATGTGGCTTCAACACTGACAAGAAGACAGGGCCAAGGCAGGTTACCACATTTTTTAAGTTTGTTTGTTTGGGATGGGATCTCTCTTTGTAGCCAAGGTGCCCTTGAACTTGGACAATTCTCCTGCTCCAGGCTCCCAAGTCTGTGATTGTCAGGTTAAGCCACAAGCCTAGGTTGGTCAGCGAGTGCTACCTGCCAAGTTAATACTTCTCAGCTTCCTCAGAAGTTATCACTGTCTAGTTGGCCTTCATTTCCCAGCTCTAGCTGTAGAATTTCTCAGATGTCTTCTATCAAGACCAGTGGCTTTCTCAGCCCATAGGCTTATTTTTCAGTGAATAATTTCAGAAAAATAAAACTTTTTTTTAAAAAGACAGGGTTTCACCTGGCAGTAAGTAGTGCTGCACGCCTTTAATCCCAGCACTTGGGAGGCAGATGCAGGTAGATCTCTGAATTCCAGGCCAACCTGGTCTACAGAGTGAGTTCTAGGACAGCCAAGGCTACATAGAGGAACTCTGCCTCAAAAACCATGACTGAATCAATCAATCAATCAATGAAGAAGAAAGTAAGTTCACGCCAGCCAGGGCTACACAGATTTTAGGTCAAACACAGATACAGGCATACACCACACACACACACACACACACACACACACACACACACACACACACACACACGCACGCACACGCATACACACACAGTCTCACTATGCAACCCAGATGATTTTACTACCCAGCCTGTGTCTGCTACTCTCTGAAAGAAATGGCAATTGTTTCCTCAGATAGGGTCTTATTATATAGTCCCAGACTGGCCTGGAACTTACTATGTCTTGCCTCTAACTCAGAAAGATCCACCCGCCTCTGTCTCCTGAGTGAGTATTGGGATTAAAGGTGTTAATCATGCCTTGTTAGAAATGACAGTTTCTGAAAGCATTCCGCTCCAGCTGTCACTGCTCCGATGGATGCCCTGACGTTGTTCCCACTCACCATGTGCAATGTCTAGCTGGCTATTCTGATTCTGACTTGCCTTCACTTCTGACCCGTCTACTCAGATATTCCTGCTGAGGTCACCAGCGCCCTTCATAGTTACAAAACTCATGGGTTGTTGTTGTTGTTGTTAAACTGTCTGTCCCTTGAGGTCTCTACAACATTAAACCTAACTAATTTTTCCTGGCCTTGATATTTGAAGTCCTGTTTCTTCTTGTTTCATCGTTCAGTCTCCAGGATTTCCCAATCTCCTTCACATCTCTAGTCTTTTAACCTTTTCAACTCCACATCTGGATACTGAATATCTTGTCTGTGCCTTTTGATCATGGCTTTCAAGTCTAGAACCAAGGACCAGAATGCCTCCCTCTTATCTCCTGTTCCAATGTTCTCTCTTGTGCTTTTTAGCCAAGTACAGAGCTATCTCCAGCCTTTCTAATCCTCTAAACTAGAAAGCAGAGGTATCCTGAATATCTTTTTTCCAATTTATGTCCTACAACTAGTTTGTCAACAGGTCCTACTAACTGAATCAGCCAGGCATGGTGGTGCATACCTTTAATCCCAGCACTTGGGAGGCAGAGACAAACCTCTGAGTTTGAGGTCAGCCTGGTCTACAGAATGAGTTCTAGAACCACTAGGGCTACTCTGACTTGAAAAACCAAACCATAACCACCAAACCCAACAAATCCTGACTCTACCGAGATTAGACATTATGGATAGATACAGACAACCTTCATTTCACTCTGCTGCTGAAGGCAGGCACAGCGGTTTATACTACTCTTGGCATGTGGGAGAAGCAGGAGGATCAGGAGTCCAAGGCTAACTTGGGCTACACAGTTAATTTGAAACCAGGTGGGACTACATGAGACTCTGTCTCAAAAAAGCAAAAGGGGACTGCCTCTACCTGGTATACCAAGTCCAACAGGAACATTCTTCCTCCTTAAGACTCCTGCCTATGCAGCAGCTAGCTCAGCTGTCTGCTAGCTTTGCTGTCCCTGTGGTCCAGCAATGGGATCAGCAGGGCACAAGTATGCTGGGGACACAAGCTGTTTTCTTCTATCAGATATTTGCTTGCTGGGCTGATTCAGAAAGCTCAACCCCAACAAACATATCCCCAGTCAGCACCCGCCCCCCCACTGAGGCACATGCCCCATCCTCCCCCCAGGCACATGCCCTATCCCCCCATCCCCCAGGTACATCCCTGTCACACATACCCCCACCCCACCCCCACCCATCCCCTGAGACCACTGAGCACTGCAGGGAATTTATAATTTATTCTGGATCTCCAGGACCCTTAAGGATCTTGCTGATTTAGAGGTTCTATTTACTGTCCGTCATCAAGGCCAGGGCAGAAGTTGCTGCTGCTGCTGCCACTACTGGAGGAGCTTTAGTACATTAAAAGAGAAACTCTGCTGTCTACCCAGCAGGATACAAGGAAGTTGCCAGAGCTTTCCCTGGAACGATTCCATATGCTGTAGTTTTCAGAAAGGCAACAGCATAAAGGACAGACTACTGTATTGGGTCAGAATGTGACAAGCGTATAAACAGGAAGTCCAATATATTGCTTACCTTGTGAACACTGGTCAAGACATTTAGGAAAGAGAAATCTAAAGAGAAAAAAAAAGTATTTCAAAACCATTTATTTCACAGTGATCATTATTTCCCATAAAAGCATGAATCTGGGAGATAATGCATGCTAGGTGGTACTAAGCAATGAGTAACCTATAGGTATCTAAGATAGTCACACAGACACTGAAGTTCCTATTCTACAGAAATCCCTACATGGCACATTGCAGGGAGGATCTCAGATTCTTCAGATCATAGGAAACAGAGAGAGAAGGCAGGCTGCCTCATCCAAGCTTCACCTTTGTAATTTCAGGGGGTCAGTGAAGCATTTATCATTGAATTCCTGAATTACAACCTCAGCCCAAGCTGGTCTTTTAGAAAAAATATACTGTTGGGCTGGAGAGCTGGCTTAGCAGATAAGGGCACTGGTTGTTCTTCCAGAGGACCCAGGTTTGATTCTCAGCAGCTCACAGGCATATGTAACTCTAGTTCCAGGGGATCCAACACCCTCTTCTAGCTTCAACAGGCACTGCATGCATGTGGTACATGTACTTAAATGTAGGCAAGCCCGACGGTGGTGGCGCATGCCTTTAATCTCAGCACTTGGGAGGCAGAGGCAAGCGGATTTCTGAGTTCGAGGCCAGCCTGGTCTACAGAGTGAGTTCTATGACAGCCAGGGCTATAGAGAAACCCTGTCTTGGAAAAACCTCCTATGTCTGCCTCCTTAGTGCTAGGATTATAGACATTCAGCCACCCCACTTAGCTTTCTCAGATTATTTCCTCCCTCCCTCTCTCATTTCCTTCCTCCTCCCCTCTTTCTGTTCCCTTCTTTCCTTTCTTGCATTGCTTGGGACTGAACCTAAGGTCCACTACATACACTTGGCAAAATCCACTCCAATAGATCCTTCATGAACACTTACTATGCACTAAGTACTGAAAAAACAAGGCTCCTGTTCTCACGGGGCTGAATGAAGCCTGTCTTCCATAATCTCATTCAATATGTGGCTCCACAAACCAAACATGTGGAAAGACCTGCCTCATTCTCATGGGGAGGGAAACTCACTACAGTTGACTTCAGTACCACATCATGGGCTGGAGGTGGTCCTAAGTATCTACCTGTGCTCCATGTAGCAGCTCAGGGGCTCCACACACACCGTGACAGCACCAATGATGAAGTAGGACTTGACGTTTGGGTCTGGGTGAGTCTGCAGGGCTTGCACAACATCAAT
>NW_022196897.1:116297909-116305341 GCF_008632895.1 Mastomys coucha
GAACATGCCAGGCATACCTCTACTCTGGTCCCTCAGGCTGGAATGCTTTTTCCCTCTGGCATCCACCTAGCTGACTTCCTTCTGGTTTCTGCTCAAGTGTCACTTTGGTGGGGTCTATGGTGCTGGGGATCAAACTCAGAGAGTTGTACATGCTAGTTGAGTGCCCCATCTCTGAGCTACGTTGAGTGGCATCTTGTGGAGACGTCTCGTGCCTTTACAGACACTGCAGTCATGGCGATGCTCCTTGTACCCTGTAGCTCCCTCCCACAGGTTCCTCTGAATACACTGACTGTCAGCTATGGCCTCTCCTTGCTGCTGTTTCCCTCCTGTGCTTCTTAGGCCCCATCTTTCCTCTGCAATAAGGTCTTTGTTCAGTGTTACGGTCTCTGAAGCCTAAAGCAATACAGATCAATAAACTGGACATTCGACCTCCAGCAGACGTTGGGGCTGCTCTGAGAAGGGGTCTCCTCACCCCACAGAGGGCAGCACTGTTCCACAGGACTATTTTCAAATGGTCTGAGTCTATGGAGAGACATCAAACCTGACGGCAGTCTGGCAGGTCAAGTGGACCTTCACCTGTGTGGATCTTAGGGAGACCAGTGGGGGGTGGGGAGTGGGCGTAGCCTGCCAGAACCATGTCCTGAGCTCCTAGGAACAATTCACCTGTAAAAAGACCTTGGCTTTATCCCAGATTGGAACATCCTCCTCAGTCTTGCCCAGTCATCAGAGCCTCAAGGAGAACAGGCTGTGCTAAGTTCTAGAGTTTCCCCACGGGATCTTGGCCATTCAACTGTTTCATTATTTTTCATTTTTTCATTTTAAAGAGGCTCTTGCTGTGGTGCCCAATGGTAGCTTGAAACTTGCTACCTAGAACATGCTGGCCTTGAACTTGTGGAATCCTGCTTCAGCCTCCAAAGTGTAAAGTGACAAGCCTGTGTCACTATGCCTGGCTTACACTATGGTTGGCTTGCTCAAGAAACTGCTGAGTGAGTCCTAGCTGGTTCCTGCTCCCCACCTTCTCTCCTTGGACCTGTGTGCACCAATATCCAGTGCAGTGCTAGTGTGGGCCTGGCTGCAGGACCCCAGGCACTGCTTCCATGGATGTGTGTATACCATGTGCATGGTATAAGGGCAAGGAATCTGAGATCTTTGTGGTACCACATTTGAAAATAAAGGATTTCTGAGGGGAAAGGACTTTTGTGAGTTTAGGGCCAGCATAGGTTAGGTGACAGGTGCCTGGTCAGCTAAGGCTATGGAACAAGGCCAATCTTTTTTTGTTTGTTTGGTTTTAGATGTTTATGTCAAGATGGTTAAACTTCCAAAAAAGAAGATCCCTTTTATAACCACATCTATTTCACTATCACTTACCATATCTCTAAAGGGTTGGCAATTATACATCTGACTCTTAAAAGTAAAAGAGCACCTAGGAGCTGGGGCGTGGCTTAGCGGCTAGAGTAGAAGCAATAATGTCAATTCCCTGTAGTAAACTGGGCCTTGTGACACATGCCTATAAATATTCCCTGCATTTGGGATGTAGATCACAAATTCAAGGTTATCTTCAGCTACATTTGAGATTGGCTTACAAGAAATGAGGCTCTGTCTCAAAAATGAAGCAGAAACAAAAACCCTTTACTTTCATTTTTTTCTTATTTCAAATTCATAGCCACTTTTTTTATTAGATATTTTCTTTATTTACATTTCAAATGATATCTCCTTTCCTGGTTTCCCCTCCAAAAAAAACTCCTATTCCCTCCCTCCTCCCCGATTATCAACCTACCCTCTCCTGCTTCCTGGCTGTGGCATTCCCCTACACTGGGGCATAGAACCTTCACAGGACCAAGGGCCTCTCCTCCCACTGATGACAGACTAGGCCATCCTCTGCTATATATGCAGCTAGAGCCATGAGCCCCATCATGTGTACCACTCTTTGGTTGGTGGTGTAGTCCCTGGGAGCTCTGAGGGTACTAGTTAGTTCATATTGTTGTTTATCCTAAGGGGCTGTAAACCCCTTCAGCTCCTTGGGTCCGTTCTCTAGCTCCTTCATGGGGTCCCTGTGCTCAGTCCAATGAATGGCTGTGAGCCTCTATATAATATATTCTGTATTAGTTGGGCACTGTCAGCGCCTCTCAGGCTCCTGTCAGCCAGCACTTGCTGGCATCCACAATAGTGTCTGGGTTTGGTGACTGAATATGGGAAGGATTCTCAGGTAGAGCAGTCTCTGGATTGTCCTTCCTTTAGTCTCTGCTCTATACTTTGTCTCTGCAACTCCTTCCATGGGTATTTTGTTCCCCCTTCTAAGATACTTTCATTTTTGAAACAAGAGTTCTCACAGTCTCTGAGATGGTACTAAGCTGAGTGGAAACATGTGACTTTGGAAACTAAAGAAAGCTCTGTCCTATATCACAAGTTTTTCTCTAAAGACTAAATAAGTCCTGACGATGGGGGTGGGGCGCTGGAGCTTAGCAGATGGGAGTTCTTGCTGTTCTTCTAGAGGTCCTGCGTTTGAGACTCAGAACTCACCCTGGGTAGCTTAGCTTCCTGTTAACTCTAGCTCCAGAGGATCTGATGTCCTCCCTGTGCCTCTGTGAACACCAGCAAACACATGACCTATATAGAGACTCACACATAAACAAAAACCAGGACTGGAGAGACAGCTCTGAGGTTAAGAGCACTTGCTGCTCTTACAAAAGACTCAGGTTCAGTTTCAAACACCTTCGTGGTGGCTTACAATAGTCTCTAATCTAGGGGAATCTGATGCCCTCTTCTGGCCCCCATGTGGACATTGCATGCACATGGTATACATACACACATACACAGAAGCAAAACACTCATACACATTAAAAAAAAATCTTCAAAAAAAAAATCAGAGATATACTGATGAAACCAGAAGCTGCATTTGAGAAACAAGGCAAATGTTACGGTGCATCTGCAATCCTAGCATTCTGTAGACTGAAGTGAGGATCACAAGTTTGAGGAAGAAAATTCTTTTTTTTTTTTTCAAGACAGGGCTTATCTGTATAGTGCTGGCTGTCCTGGCACTCACTCTATAGACCAGGCTGGCCTTGAACTCAGAAATCCACCTGCCTCTGCCTCCCAAGTGCTGGGATTAAAGGCGTGGTGCACCACCACTGCCTGGTCATTTTTTTTTTTAAATATATGTGAGTACACAGTCACTGTCCTCAGACACATTAGAAGAAGGCATTGGAATCCATTACAGATGTTTGTGAGCCACCATGTAGTTGCTGGGAATTGAACTCAGGACCTTTGGAAGTGCAGTCAGTCAGTGCTCTTGACTGCTGAGCCATCTCTCCAGCTAGAGAAAATTCTTTATGTAAGGAACCCCTGCCATCATCCTTAACCAACAACCTCAATAATGCCTAGTTAAATCTGTACATGCCTTAGTAAAGAGCTTCAGCACTTAGCTGCTATTCTCATATAATCCAGGCTGGCCTTGAACTCCTTATATAGCCAAAGGTTGATTCCATCTCCCAAGTCCTGGATTTGTAAGTATGTGCCATCATGGCTGGACATAGCTGTTACACTGACTGTAGTCCATTAGAGTATCTATTGATGTCCCTCATATCCTGTGGTATGACTAGTTGAATGTTGAGTCTAAAAGCAGACCAAAAGCAGGCACATGTCCAACATTTTTACAATCATGTAGTCAGGTAAGGAATCAATAATATTCTCTGAAATGTCAGATAATAGAAGAGACTTTATCTGTGTATACTGACAAGCTGGCAATTTCTCTTCCAGATCCTGACTCCCAGTGACTCTCAATTCTGGCAATGGCAGAAGGTAGGGATGCTGGGTTGACCCATTCCTCTGACTAGTACAAGCAACAGAAAACCTGAAGAAAACAAGCCAGATTCTCCCTTTGATGATCACATGACCTAAGGGCTGGCAGAAGGCCACTGCAGATGGGGTCAGACTGCAACAAGGCCTGTGAGTGCAGGAAAGCCCCAAGGATGTGCATTCGTCCCTAGCTCCTTCCTGGTCCCTTCATTACAACCAGGAGCCCAAACAGAGCTTTGGATCTGGGCCTATTCTTTACTGGAAACAACCAGCCTGCTGCAAACACCAATTATTGTGAGAATAGCACAAAGCTTCTTTACAACCATAACACTAGAAACAGGCCCAGCCCTGTTCTGATCTCCTGAGTCCAGGGGACAAAGGCTGTAAGGCACTCCTCCATGGCAGGGTGTAAACAGGAGTTCTCTGGAGCAGCAGTATACTCTCCAAATCTTCCCCTTGGCTGGGGAGAGGGCTCAGTAGGTAAAATGTTTGCTGTGCAAGCATGGGGATGAAGGCTGAGTCGCCGGCATCCAGGCTAGAAAAAGAAAAAAAGATATGGCTGTGCCTGCCTGTAACCCCAGTGCTGGGAGAGACAGACGGGAGGCTGCCAGCCTAGCTTCACCTTCAGTGAAAGACCCTGACTCAAAGGAATAAGTCAGAGATATAGCACGGACATAAGATGCAGTCATTCTATGTCCTCTTCTGGCTCCATGGGTGAGCACACAGGGATATACATATATACATACACACACATCCATCTACATACATAGTACACACACACACACACACACACACACACACACACACACACACACACACACACACAGAGAGAGAGAGAGAGACAGGAGATCCACATTCCCTCTGACAAGAATGGTACTTACCAGGGACTTAGGACATAAAGTTAGAAAGCAGAAACTCCCTGCTCAATTGTACTCTGCACATTTCTCACTGTGGGTCTCATGAAACTCTTCTGGGAGAGCTACTGGGAAATGGGCATGGTGCGTACAGACTACGTAGGTGCTAGGTCTGCAATTCCAGAAGAGGGAGGAGTAGAGCAGATGAGGCTCCCATGTCTAGATGGCAAGGTTAAATACTACTATCACTCTAAGAATTACTAGAGAACCTTTACCAGATCCCCCAATTCCTCATCTCTTAGAGATACTACAATATGGAAGCCAAAATCGAAACATGTAGCTATCAGTTACCCTTAGCCACAATATAACAACAGCATCTTGGTCTTTCTGAGGAGTGTCCACAGCATTAGGGCACATATAAAGTAACAACAATGACGAGGACCCATCCTCATTTCCGTGCCCAGGTCTCCAACACTCACCCTTGTAGGACTACCAGCAGCCTAGTCTTCTTGCGGATGTAAGCTGACTGGCGGGCAGAGCGGTTCTGCTGGGCCTCCAGGGCACTGGAAAGGTATTTTTGGAAGTGGGCAGCATGGAAACATTCAGAGCTGTCCATGATTTGGCGGTATACCATCCATCTGGAAGCAGCAAAGGTAATAATCTAAGCATAAGGCTCCATACAGCTTGGTCGTGAGAAGCTGTGTCACAGATGTATATGTAACCAGTATTTTCAAAGATATGCTGCCAATGACTACAGAGAGCTACTGTGGCATTACAGAAAAAGATTGAGGGAACTAGCTGGGCTGGAAGCTCAGTAACCTGAAACCCAAATCCATGGAGTTTTTGATAGGAAATATGCTTTCAAAGTGGGGAAAAGACAGGTAATACATGGCCAGAAAGCCTCAGCAAGGAGAAAGACTTCTGACCTGGCAGTTATTTTCTGAATAAAATGGCTTTAGTTTCATGTTCCCATAAAGCTAGTAAGAAATGGGAAAGTCAAGAATTCAGACTGTTTTAGAGTAAGAACCAGGAATGGTGATACATGCCAATAATGCCAGCATTCAGAAAGCACAAGCAGAAGACTGCCAATCAATTTGAGGTCACTCTGGTTATTATCTCAGAGAGACAGAGGCAAGGTTAGGGAGAAGGGGCAGGAGAGAGAAAAGAAGGAGAAGAAAGAAAGGAGGAAGAGGGAAAAGAGGTGGAAGGAGAGAGGGAGGACGGGAGGGAGGAAGAGATAAGCAAACACAAACTGGGCATTTGAAAGATGTAAGCAGAAAGATCAAGAATCCACAGTCACCTTCAGCCACAGCTACAGCAAGTTCAAGGCTATCCTGAAGTAATAAAATTCTACCCACCAAATAAAGAGAAAGCTTATAGGACAAAATCCTAGGTGCAAGCATCTGGTTAACTGCAAATACACACAGTGTATTAAATAAAGAGATAGTGGATGACAGCTGTGTCAATAACATCATTCTAAATGCCAGTAGATGTATACTGTTTCCCTACACCGGCGTAGGCCCAGGAACACGATCCTTTCCCCAAAACAAATGCAGACACCATACTAACCTGCCGTACTCTTTATGCAGAGTGACCAGGAAAGCACAGAGCTTGCTAGCATGACATCCTGGGAGACCAGTTACAATGCTGATGATGACCTACAGGAAAGAAAGCCATGTGGGTTTCTAACTCAACTGAGGAGCCCTGAAGAGGTAAAGAAACCCATGTCCAGAGCAAGGCTTTGTGGGTTTGAACCTCAGCACCACTGTTCATAGTTCTAGATTTAGAGTAAATGGCAAAGTCTGAGGTCCTGGGTAGTTCTCTCTCAACCTGACAGGAGCTAGAGTCAAATGGGAAGAGGTACCTCAACTGAAAAAATGTCTCCATCAGATTCTTAACTGCAAATTGATAGAATGCCCAGCTACTGGAGAGGTGCCACTTCTGGGCAGGTGGTCCTGGGTTCTGTTAAGAAAGCAGGCTAAGCCAGCCTTGAGGAACAAGCCAGTAAGCAGCACCCTCCATGGCCTCTGCATCACTCTGCCTTCAGGTTCCTGCTCTGACTTCCTTCAGTGGAGTGTGACTTGAGAGTCGAAAGCTGATTACTTTTGGTCCTGGTGTTTTATCACAGCACTAGAGACCTTCCAGGGTAAGTGTGAGCATCATGACATTCACTTCTGTAAAAAGTAACCCAGTTTCTCCACAGCATTTGTCCCCGGTCCACTTCAGCTATAGAGGTTTGGAGATTATATTGTAACAGCATCTCTTAGAGAACAGAAAGGCAGTCTGGGCACAAAGTATCCCAGCACCATTGGCTGGAAGCCTGGTGAGCAGGGAGTTATGCTGCCGGTGTTTCTGGGGGCTGGCTGTGCCTGCCAAGCCTTAAGACCTGTGCTGAGTCAGAACTCCCCTGCACGATAAGCTCTCTCACAGCCTTTCCTAGAGGAAGAGAGGAGCTGCGTTACACCAGCACCCGCAGGTTTTCCTCAGGTTGATATTCTAAGGCCAGCTCCAGAATTTACTGAGTGAGAAAGAGTAGCTGAGGAGGACAAGATCATGCGCTCACAGGAGAACGTTTATTCCAGTGGCAAGCCAAGGAAGGCCTGTCTGCTAGATGTTTTTCTTTCTCTTTTCAAAAAAAAAAAAAAAAGTTTTTGGCTAGAGAGATGGCTCAGTGGTTAAGAGCACTGACTGCTCTTCCAGAGGTCCTGAGTTTAGTTCCCAGCAACCACATGGTAGCTCACAACCATCTGTAATAGGATCTGATGCCCTCTTCTGGTGTGTCT
>NW_022196897.1:116305488-116306046 GCF_008632895.1 Mastomys coucha
CGAGACAGGGTTTCTCTGTGTAGCCCTGGCTGTCCTGGAACTCACTCCGTAGACCAGGCTGGCCTTGATCTCAGAAATCCCCCTGCCTCTGCCTCCCAAGTGCTGGGATTAAAGGTGTGCGCCACTACTGCCCGGCACAGGCTTCCCTTTCTTAACAACACATGGTGTCATCCACTAGTAGGTCAAGTCACTGTTACAACCACAAAGAACTGACAGCCTGAGAACATACAGTGAGCGTTTACAAGACCTGGAAAAGCAAGGAGGGTATGGCAAGATGTCAGGGTTGGGGCCTGTCATGGGGTCTGGTCTGACAGTGAACAAAGCAGGTGTCCTGTGTCTTATTCAAAGAAGGGACATTTAAGGAAGGACTTCCCTGTGCCCTGGTAACTGACAGAGGCCTGCAGAGTATCCCACTGTAAATTAGCACACACTTGGTGAACTACCTTGTCACTTTCTAATTCATGAGTGGGGCTGATCTCAGCTTGCTGCAGCAGGCCTAGGAGATGGGCTCGAATCACAGGCTCCTGACCAATGCTGCTGACGGCAAAATGCTGGAGA
>NW_022196897.1:116306056-116327512 GCF_008632895.1 Mastomys coucha
AAACCAACCAATTGTCACATCACTGTCACATGCCTTGCTTGACATGTCCACTCACATTAGTAACTTCTTGCCTAAGTGCTAAAATATAACCCTTAGAGAGATTCTATGACATGCAAGTGTGTGTGGCAGGTGACTACCCTTTCCAGGCATCCATAAGAAGCTAGAATAAAGGAGCTCAGAATGGACCACCACTGAGGTCTCCTACATTTCAAAAGCGGAAGCAGGAAACATCTAGAGTCAGATGCATAGAACTCACCGGTCCAGCTCAGGGAGTTTGGCTGAGAGCAGTTTCAGGGAGCTCCAGTCCTGTGCAGGAGGGCTCAGGGCACTGAAGAGCTTCTGTGCACTGGAGTGCCTAGATCACCAAGGGCTCAGATTAGTGCTGCACCTCCCACCACAAAGGCTCCGTACACGGCTGGTTCTGAGGCTTCCAAACCAATACCTCCAAAAACGAAGCACTGCACTGACTTAAACAAAGTCTGGTGTCAGTGCAACTGGCATGCCCACTCAAGGATGGCCTTGTTTTTTGACAAGGTCTCAGGTTTTAATTATGAGTTATCGTGGTTTGAAAGAGATGTCCCTTAAAAGTATGGGGCATTTGAATACTTAGTCCCCAGTTGGTGGCTGTTTGTGGAGAATAATGAAAGTAGTCTTGCTGGAGGAGGTATGTCATCGCTCTCTCTGCTTCCTGTCTATAATTCAATATGTGAGCTCTGAGCTGATGTTCTAGCCACCTGCTGTCCAACTCCACCATCATAGACTCTTAACCCTCTGGAATTGTAAGCCCAAATAAATCCTTCCTTCTGTAAACTAACTTGGTCATGGTGTTGTCACAGCATCAGAAACCTTGAAAAGACATCACCGAATTTCTTCTTCCCCCTTTACTATTTCCAGGGCCTCAAGTACCCTAGGCTAGCCTCCAACTTGTCACATAGCTGAGTATGAATGATATCGAGCTTCTCATCTTCCTGCCTCTACCTCTCAAGTACCGGGATGACAGGAATGTGCCACCATGCCACTTATGTATGCTAGGCAAGTGCTCTCCCAACTGAGCCACATCCTGAGCTTGGATTTCATCTGTCTGTCTCAATGACATGACTAGAGGCCCTTTCAGGAGCCAAGACCCTCTGTTACATAATGTGAGTCACCCTGCAGGGAAAGCACACCCACAAAGCTTAGGGAATCCAGCACAAACACTAGGGACAGCCACTTACAATCTCTTTTGTTCAGCAGATAATCCGTCCTCCTGGATCACTTTTAAAGAAAGCCCTGAGTTATCCTGCTGTTGCCAGGGGGAGAAGACCTAAACAAAACAATTTAAACAAAGAGCACTTTAAAGCAATAACAGGATATGGAATCCACATGGGAGCTGATGACTACTGAAAATCAACACTGTCTATGCAGAGAAAAACATCATCACAAACAAGTTTGCTTCAAAATGACACAGGAAAGCAATTCTGTTTAGTGTTTCTCAGAGCCGGAAATGCCTTTCTGGGTTCCTGTCCTCAGAGACTGTGACCTTCCAGAAGTAGGAAGCTTGGAAGCCTGTCAGGAACACTGTAGGATGCAAGAGCATGCTCCTCCCTGGTGACAGGATCAGAAGGCAGTGATGGCCTGAGGGGCAGAGGATACCTGAAGGAATGCCTTAAAGGCTACTTCTAGGTTCCCAGGTTAACCATAAGCACAGCAGGTGGCAGGCAAGATGGCCCAACACGGAGGGAGAGACATGGCCTGAGAGAACTCTTCAGCCAACAGTCCTTGTTCCTCTGTATTCTGACTGTCCTGAAGAAGGGACACTGCTCATGAGCTGATACACATCCTTCAATAAGTTCTTCTAGTCACGATCCTAGCCACTGTTCTGGTTTTGGCTATGGTGTGGTCTCACCCCTTAAAAACTCATTCCCTAAATCTTCAACACTGTTTTCAACCTTATTTTATTGTTATTTTTGCTTTTAGAGAGTGTCTCACATAGCCCAGGCTGGCCTTGAACTCCTGATCCTCCTGCCTTGGCCTCCTAGGATTACAGGTTTGCACTATCACACCTGGCTTCAACTATCACTTTAATGACATCATTGTTAGTTCTTTCTAATTAAAAAACAAAGCCCAAGCAGGTACAGTTATTTGTACAGGTGTTCTGCCTGTATGTTTGGTATCACATGTGTGTATTGCCGTCAGAGGCCAGAAAAGGGCATTGGATCCCCTGGACTGGAGTTATAGATGGTTGTGAGCCACAGCATGGGTGATGAAAATCAAACCACAGTCCTTTGCAAGAGTGATCTTCCCTACTGAGTCATCTCTACAGGCCTCTACTCTGTACTTGTTTGGGGTCAGGGTCTTACCATGTGGCTTTAGGTGGCCTAAAATTCACTATGGAGATCATGCTGGCCTCAAACTCACAAGAGATCCATCTGCCTCTGCCTCCCAAATGCTGGGATTAAAGGAATAATCCACTACTGGCTTTATATTTATATTAGTTTGTTCTAAGACACTATCTTATCATTTAAATTGCTATGAGAAAAAAAAGGTAGCTATTTTGCTTATTAATAACTGATATTACCTCTGAGTAAAATGCTTGATATATCTTTGATTTGGGAAAAAGGGCAATCATCAGGAAATTGCTTGATCCGTGGAAATGAACTGGGAGATGAGGAAGTATGGAGCTTCGGCAGTCTATGAGCAGGGCAGCCACTATGCTGGTGGAGTCCTGTAGCAAGAAGAAGGAGAAGCTTCAGAGAGAGCCATGTGCAGGATCTCAGTCCCACTGGCATCAGCACACACAGGACCAACTGCTTTCCAATTATCTCCACAGTTATTATTTAATGAATTGAACATACATGCTTTCCAGCTCCCACCTACAGGGTGAGGTAGGGGATGACCTGACCTTCTGACAGGCTTAGCTCACCTCTCCCAGGTGAGGTGTTCATTCCTTAACATATAAAGCGTCACTCAGTGGGTTGTTGTTCATTCTTCTGTGTCTCCTTTGATGCACAGAAGCTTTTTAAATTTATCTTTTTTTTTCTTTTTGAGGCAGTGTTTCTCAAAATTGGAACTCATTCTGTACACCAGGCTGGCCTCAAACTCAGAGATCCGCCTGCCTCTGCCTCCCAAGTGCTGGGATTAAAGGCATATGCCACGACTGCCCAGCTTTATCTTTATTTTTTTGAAAAGGGTCTTGCTATGTAGTCTTGACTAACCTGGAATTCACAGTGAGCCTCCTGCTTCAGCCTTCCAAGTGCCAGGATTAAAGGCAAATGTCACCAAGTTCAGCTAGCACACTTTTTAAGAATTATTTGAGCCTGTGAGATGGCTCAGCTGGGAAAAGTGATTGCTGCTAAGCTTGATAACCTGAGTTTGATCCCTGGAGATCTACAAAGTGGAGGGAGAGAATCATGTCCCACAAGTTTTTCTCTGACTTCTACACATACCCCACGTTAAATTCTACTCCAAGGAGCAGCAATCTCAGGGCTCACAGTATGATCAAATATCCTGCAACAGTGCTTGAACTCATGAAGTGCGTGATTAAAGGCCCATGCCACCACCATGCCCAGTCTCAGGTTAAGCAAGTACTTTAACCACTGAATCATCTCTAGCCCTTCTTTTAAAGATTTATTTGTTATGTATGTGAGTACACTGTAGCTGTCTTCAGACAGGTGCATTGGATCCCATTACAGATGGTTCTTAGCCACCATGTGGTTGCTGGGAATTGAACTCAGGACCTCTGGAAGAGCAGCAGTTAATACTCCTAACCACTGAGCCATCTCTCCAGCCCATCTCTAGCCTTCTTTAGAACTTAATTTTTTTTTTTTTTTTGATACAGGGTTTCTTTGTGTAGTCCTGGCTGTCCTGGAACTCACTCTGTAGACCAGGCTGGCCTCGAACTCAGAAATCCACCTGCCTCCTCTGCCTCCCAAGTGCTGGGATTAAAGGCGTGCGTCACCACCACCCGGCCAGGCTTAATTTATTTTAAAGACATGGTATGATATTTCATTTTTGTTTGTTTGAAACAGGGTCTATTCTATAGCCCAGACAGTTGTAGAACTAGCTATGTAAATGAGACTGGCCTTGAAATCACAGAGATCCACCTGCCTCAGCCTCTAGCATACTGGGACTGAAAGTTTGTGCCTCTGTGATGGTTAGTTTTTAATCTGACAATCTAGAGTCAGCTAGGAAGAGTCTTAATTGAGGAGCTGTCATAACAAGTTGTAGGTGTTTATAGAGGACTGTCTTGATTAGTAGCTGACGTGGGAAGACTCAGCCGAGTGTGGGTAGCCACCGTTCCCTGTATGTGTAGAAAAACCAAGCGAGCACTAGCAAGCAAAGCAAACAAAACAAGCAAGGATGAAGTTAGGTCAGGCTGGCCTATGAACTCATCTGCAGCGGACTGCTTTGTTAGTGGATGTAAGACCCAGCTCACTGTGCCGCAGAGGCATCATTTTCTAGGCAAGGGATCCTTAACAGTATAAGAAAAGTGAAGCTAAACAAGGAAGCACTGATGCATCCATTTATCTCTGCTCATGTTATTTTAATTTTATGTGTCCCAGTGCTTTGTGTGCATGTCTGTCTGTGCACTGCGTGTGTGCACTACCCATAGAGATGAGAGAAGGACACTGGATTCACTGGGAATGGTCATGAGCTGCCCGGTGGGTGCTGGGAATAGAGATCAGGCCCTCCGGAAGAGAAGCCAGTAATTTTAACTGCTCAGCCATCTCTTCAGGCCATTCTTTGCTCTTGACTATCTGCTCCAAGTTCTTACCACTGTGACTTCTCTTCCTAAATGAACTGTAACCTGTTACTCCTTTATTTGCTGAGTTGCGTTTTGTCAGAGTGTTTGTTACAACAACTGAAGGAAGCTAGTGCACAAGGTCTTTCTAACTAGTCCTGGCATCTGCTCCTGAGTGCTGGGGCTAGTTACATACCACCACCACACTTAGCTTTTAAATATTTCATAAGCTTAGCTTACTCCTGAACACTGCCCTCAGATCTCTATGTGTGTACTGTGTGGTGTGAGTGCGGGTAGCAGGAGAGACCAGAGCACAGGCTGAATCCTCTTGGAGTCTGAGTTAAAGGCCGTTGTGAGCGGCTCAACATGGGTACTTGATTCTACAGAAGAGCAGCAAGGACTTCTAACCACTGAGCCATCTCTTTAGACCTTACTTTGAATTTTATTGTTGTTGCTGTTTTGTGACAATGTTTATCTATGTATCCCTGGTTGTCCCGAAACTCCCTCTGTAAACCAGGCTAGCCTCAGACTCAAAGAGATCTACCTACCTCTGCCTTCCAAGTGCTGGGATCAAAGGGATGCAGCACCATTTCTAGCTAAATTTTTTAAATCATTAGATCAATCAATCAATTAGTTAACTTTTTGTTTTTCAACACAAGTTTTCTCTGTGTAATCTTGGCTCTCCTGGAACTCAGAAGCTAGGCATGGTAGTGCATGCCTTTAATCTCAGCACTAGGGAGGCAGAGGTAGTGCATGCCTTTAATCTCAGCACTAGGGAGGCAGAGGTAGTGCATGCCTTTAATCTCAGCACTAGGGAGGCAGAGGCATGTGGATCTCTTCCAGTTCAAGGCCAAGCCTCATCTACATAATGAGTTCCAGGACAGCCATGACTATATAGAGAGACCCTGTCTCAAGAAAATCAAACCAAGCAAAACCAAACCAAAAAACCCACTCCCCACAAGTTAGCTAACCTTGGTATTCCAGCGCTGCTTTTGCATTTTGTTTTAAAGATGTAGTTTACTTTATGAATTGATGGGTGAAGTGGAAATTTCTGGTTTCTTTGGAGACTCAGCTGTGCCATGTGATGTTTTTCTGGAAACTGTCTTATGAGAGGATGTTTCTGCTGAAGCAGACACGTGGGAGGATGCTTTGCTGAAGCAGACACATGGTATTTTCCTGGAGGCAGCCTGGTCAAAGGGCATGTGACATTCTGCTGGAGCAGATGCTTGAGAGGACGTGTGATGTTTGGAAAAGGTATAAGTATAACCTAGCAGACAGTGGATGATGCTGGATGGTATTGGTTCACCTTGCCACTCTTTACTGGTCATTGTTGGGCTTTGCTGACACTGGTCTTCACTGATAACGCTAGGTGGTATTGGTACATCTTACCATTCTTTGTTGGTCACCATTTGTTGTGACTCATAGAGAAAAACACACCAAAAATTTTCTGGTGGTGTTCTGATAGCTTCTTGAGGCTTCCTCAGATTAAGGCAGATTGGCAGAGCCTTGTGGTTTCTTCTGGATAGACCTGACATTGCTGATTCGTTAATGGTGTTTTCTGAGACCTGACACTGCTGATTTGTGAATGGCGTTTGTGAGTGAATTGAACTGATGCTGCTGACTCAAGTAAAATTAACTGCTGGTATCTTGACAACACAGATTGGATTTGCTCCAAAAAAGCAATGTCTAAACGGGTCCACATCCTCCTTTGCTCTATTAACTTTTCCTTTCCACTACCTCTAGTGAGTGGTGGACTAGGGAGGTTTAAGCATTTAAGAACCCTTATTAAAAGTAGGTTTTGAAAAATCTAAGCCTATAGTTGGGGGTTTATTTGGTGCTGCTCTGTATTCAAATACTAAGTTCTGTGACCCAAGATCTGGGGCCCCAAGACAAGTGAATTTTTATATATACCATCTTTTGTTGTGCATACCTTGCACCCCAACTTAGAACTATTGGTTAAATAAAAATGGCTACAGCCGACTACTAGAGGAAGTAGAGTTAGGTGGGTTTTCAGTTATCTGGCTCGGTAGTTATCTGGCACAGGTAGGGGAGAAAGGCGGAGAAAGAAGGGGGGAAGCACAGAAGAGGAGAAGACAGCGAGAACAGGAGGCTCCATCAGTCATGATGGACCAGCAGCATATGCCAGAGTGAAATGCCTCCCCAGAACACAAGACTGTTGGAGCAGAAGTAACCTAGAAAATTTCAAACAGCAAGCATTTGGGGAGCACATTTGGGAAGCTGGCCAACTGTTAGGGAATTAGATTAGGGGTAATCACCCAGTAATTGTGCAGAGCCTAGTAAATACATCATAGTATGAGTTTCATTCATTTGGAAGCTAGATGGAGATAAAAATAATAATATGAACTTACAATGAATGTTTTGCCTGAATATATGTATATATATACCACATGTGTGCTTGATAGCCATAAAAGTCAGAAGAGGACATAAGATCCCCTGGAACAAGAATTATTGATGGTTGTGAGCTGCCATGTGGGTGCTGGGAATTGAACCTGGGTTCTTTGCTGGAGCAACAAGTCCTTTTTTTTTTTTTGGAGACAGGGTTTCTCTGTATAGCCCTGGCTGTCCTGGAACTCACTTTGTAGACCAGGCTAGCCTCAAACTCAGAAATCTGCCTGCCTCTGCCTCCCAAGTGCTGGGATTAAAGGTGTGTGCCACCACTGCCAGCTTTTTTTTTTTTTTTAAGATTTATTTCTTTATTTTATGTATATAAATACACTGTAGTTGTCTTATCTTCAGACACACCAGAAGAGGGTGTCAGACCACATTGCAGATGGTTGTGAGCCACCATGTGGTTGCTGGTAATTGAACTCTGGACCTTTGGAAGAGCAGTCAGTGCTTTTAACCACTGAGCCATCTCTCTAGCCTCCTTAGCATTGTTTCTTTTTTCTTTTTTTTTTTTGTTTTTCGAGACAGGGTTTCTCTGTGTAGCCCTGGCTATCCTGGAATTCACTCTGTAGACCAGGCTGAACTCAAACTCAGAAATCCACCTGCTTCTGCCTCCCAAGTGCTGGGATTAAAGGCATGCGCCACCACTGCCTGGCCTTAGCACTATTTCTTAAATGACTTATACTTTCTTGATGATGAAAGGAGGAAGAAAAGGAGAAAGATCATGAAGAAGAAGGTCATGATGACAAATAGTTTTGTTTTTTGATTTTTGTTTTTGTTTTTGTTGTTTTGTTTTTGAGACAGGGTTTCTCTGTGTAGCCCTGGCTATCCTGGAACTCACTCTGTAGACCAGGCTGGTCTTGAACTCAGAAATCCGTCTGCCTCTGCCTCCCAAGTGCACCACCACCGCCTGGGGAAGAAGACTATTTATAAAAACTAATTTAATGGAAAGGTGGCTTTTAATGGAAAGGTGGCTAAGTGATGTAAGAGTGCTTGCTGTTCTTCCAGAGAACCTGAGTGCAAGTTCTAGCACTCCATGTTAGAAGTTTATAAACTCCCTGTAATTACAGTGCTGTATTCAATGCCCTCTTCTGCCTTTTGCAGGACACTGCACTCATGCACATATATACATATACAGACAACTTAAAACAAAACAAGAGAACAAGCCAGGTGGTGGCTCACACCTTTAATTCCAGCATTCAAGAGGCAAAGGGATCTCTGAGTTCAAAGCCAGCCTGGTGTACATTGTGAGTTCCAGGACAGCCAGAGTTACACAGAAAATCCTGTCAAAACAAACAAAAAACAAACAAAGGCCTCTCTTATCTAATAAGGTCATCCAATCTGCCTAGGATGCTCCTAAGTTTCTAGCAGGTTTTTTTTTTTTATAAAGACTTATTTATTTATTATATGTAAGTACATTGTAGCTGTCTTCAGACACCCCAGAAGAGGGCGTCAGATCTTGTTGCAGATGGTTGTGAGCCACCATGTGGTTGCTTGGATTTGAACTCAGTATCTTCGGAAGAGCAGTCAGTGCTCTTAACTGCTGAGCCATCTCTCCAGCCCCCTCTAGCAGGTTTTTGCTGAAGAAAGATTTGATCATGAAGTTATCTTTTGAGCCATCCAACCAAACCACTTTACTCCATGTTGTTCTAGTTGAGGCTGAGACCAGACCAGGTGGAAGGCCCACCCCTCTACTCCACTACTCCACTGAGAGAGACCGTCTATGTTCTTGTCAGTGAGTACGGAATGGGGAAAACTGGATCTACCACCTCCCTACGGGATAAGTAATGCTGGTGTAGAGGGTTCTTAGGCAGGGCATCTGTGGAGGTGGAGGTTAGACTTGATGTCAAACTCTCATGGAGGAGTGAGCAATTTTTACATCTTTGTTGTATGTATAATTCTCTCTTGGGGCTAAGGGATATGTTAGACCCATCAATTCCATACAATTCCTTCCAGTTCTGAAACATGTGAGCCCTGGGTTTCTGTGAGGAACTGCTCAAGGTCTTTTTCAGCTATTTCCTACGTGTCTTTGGGATCAAAGAATTGGCCATGGGGCTGGGCTGACTCTTCTGACCTGAAGGCCTTTCTGGTTAAGCATGGAAGTGTTCTGGGAGTGCGCAGGCTTCTGCTCATTCTCCTTGCTGGCTTGTTCCAATGGCTACCGTGGTTCCTGGCATTGCCACACAGTAATGGGAAAAGGAAAACGCGATGCATTTCAGAGTGCTAAAGCCAGGGCTGAGAGCCCACATACCCCATCATAGAAGGAGACAGAATTCATGTGGTCCTTGGAAATGACGATACTCCCGTGATGACGGTGAGAAAATAGAAGGCCACCAGAGAAGAAATACACATTCCCTAGAAAAAAAAAGAATGCTGGTCAGAGCTGGAGTGCTAGATCCTAGGGCTAGATCCTTGAGGGTACTAGAACGCTAATATAACCTTCCTGGAAGGAAAGGAAATAATCTAAAGAAAGACACGTATGTTCCTACTTTTGCTATTCTGACTATTCAAATAATATATCCCAAAGAATTAACATTTCCCAAGGAATCACATACTGAGAAAGGGAAAGACTACAGTCCTGAAAGCAGATTTCACACACTTCTGAGAACTTATCCAACAGGCAGGACAGAACAGAGCTGAGACAATGATGCAATTCACGATGAGTGTGATAGCACCTTGGCCAGGGCTCTTTACTCAAGCATTCTCCTGCCTCTACTCTTTACTTACTTACTTCTTCTTCTTCTTTTTATTTTTAAGATTTATTTATTATTATAAGTAAGTACACTGTTGTAGCTGTCTTCAGACGCACCAGAAGAGGGCATCAGATCCCATTATGGGTGGTTGTGAGCCACCATGTGGTTACTGGGATTTGAACTCAGGAACTTCAGAAGAGCAGCCGGTGCTCTTACCCACTGAGCCATCTCAACAGCCCTACTTACTTCTTTATTTACTTACTTATTTACTTATGATTTTCAAGACAAGTTATCTCTATGTAGCTCTGGCTGTCTTGGAACTCTCTATGTAGACCAGGTTGGCCCCAAACTCAAAGACCTTTTCCTTAAGGAAATTATTTTCCTTATTTCTCTCTTTCTCTCTTTCTCTCTCTCTCTCTCTCTCTCTCTCTCTCTCTCTCTCTTTTTCTTTCTTCCTTCCTTCCTTCCTTTTTTCTTTCTTTCTTGCACTTTTTAAAAAGATTTATTTATTTACTTATTATATATAAGTACACTGTAGCTGTCTTCAGACACACCAGAAGAAGGCATCACATCTCATTACAGATGGTTGTAAACCATCATGTAGTTGCTGTGATTTGAACTCAGGACCTCTGAAAGAACCGCAGAGCCATCATCTCTTCAGCCCTCCTCTGTCTTTCAGGTGCTGAGATTAAAGGTGTATGACACCAAGCCTGGCTTCTTGCCCCCTATTCAAACCTAAACTTTCAGATAGAAATGTAGCTCAGTTCTCAGAACCTTATAAAATTGAGTGTGGCAGTAGTCCATGCCTCTAATCCCAGGACTCAGAAAGTGAAAGCAGGAGAATTAGGGAGTTCAACATCATATTTGGCTATACAGTAAACCAAGGTCAATTTGTACCATATATTAGAAATGAAAAAACAACTAAACTAGTAATTCTAAAAACCAGCATGTAAAAAGACAAAAAATAAAAAAATAAAGACAAAAAATAAAAATAAAAAAAGCATGGACATACACACACACACACACACACACACACACACACACACACCACCTTCTCTCTAAAACAAAACCAATGAAACAAAAAACCAAAACCCCATCCTGTACAGAACCTGGAAGGCAGACTTAGTATCACTATACTCCATGATGGGTCATTTGACCTTTTCTTTTCTTTTTCTTTTTTTTTGTATTTCAGTTGTACTTGATAACTTCCCAGTTGAACTCACATTCCTTTCTGACATATATCCATATAAATTTGAGGCCCCTTTTCTGAAAATACACTAAAATTACTCATGCTTGCCTGTAACTTTGTAAACTGTTGATGAGAGAACACTTACAAACACATACCACTATTTAAGTACATTTACCTTTTTTTTAAAAAAGAATCAAACTGGCTCAAACAGGAACGACGCTCAAGAAAGTAGACACAAATCAAGTAAGACTAAAGATGTTAACTTTATCAGTCTGTTGCTCCCATCTATTGTTAATTTTTGTCCACTTTTTAGACAGGGAGTCACTGTCCGGCCCAGGATGGCCTGCTGGAGTCCCAGGACCATCAGCACATCCAGCTTCTCCTCTCTCAAATACCTGAATGCCCTCAGTGTGTCTGAGTTTAAACCCTTCCAGTGTTAAATGGAAGGCTGCCATGGATGGAGATACTGTCACAATAAGAGTCTAGAATGGAGAGGTATAAGGCAAGCGCACAGCACACTGGCTGCTGGCCATGCACACACTCCAGTTAGACCAGGCTGCCCAGGCTTGCTGGGCTCAGAGGCTGACCTGGACCTTGTAGGTCATTCTTATTTTATTGGGTTTTCTTTTGTTCCACATTTGCTTGTTCCACTATTTTGTAATTACAGCAAGGTCAGAGGTTTAGTTAGTCTAAGAATGCTTAGCCATACCTTGAACTGTATGACTCAAAGGTTTTTATCCTTCTGAACATATGCCTAATTTCTACTTACAATTATTTTAAAGATATACAGTAAATCAGCCGAAAACAGGGGTGGGATATGGGGGCTAAGGACTGCCACCACCCTTGGGCATAGCACTGATGAGTGAGTTGCTCAATGGTGGTTAGGACCAGCTAGTAAGTCTTCTCCAGGAAGGCCTTGCATCACCTAAGGCATTGCTGGTACATCCCCTCAAAGTCAAGAGTCATGCCATAATAGGGATCTTCAATAATGAGTTGTTTCTGTGGATCGTAGCTCCCAAGGAGCTCAGTTTTAGCTTTGCAGTTTTTAACTTGATTACTTCTTCTATTCAAATCTCTCAGATTGCTTTCATCCATACACAGTATATAATTGAATGTGGCAAAGTCTTCTTTTGTAATCTGTCTTGTCTTATGGGATATGCTAATGCCATGATTTCTTAGGTAGCTGACAGCTCTTGGGTCTGGCCCATGTTCCAGTCGGAAATGGCACTGCTGTCAATGGCCCAATTATCTGAAACATTTTCATCAGTTACCAATTTTCTGAACAATGCTTCTGCAATGGGTGACCAGCAAATGTTACTGAGACACACGAATAGCACTGACTTGGACCCAACCTCTGTCATGTTTCGGTCGATTTGAACTTTTTCTAATGAAACTACATGGGATCCATCTCTATTCTCTGCTTATCTATTTAACTGGTGTGTGTGGGTGGGTGGCCCAGCCTATCTTGTGTAGTAACTAGTTGTGTGTGTCTCTGAGACTCAGGGAAAAGAAAAACAGAAAACAGCCATACAGGGCTGGAGAGATGGCTCAGTGGTTAAGAGCACTGACTGCTCTTCAGAAGGTCCTGAGTTCAAATCCCAGCAACCACATGGTAGTTCACAACCATCCATAATGAGATCTGACGTCCCCTTCTGGTATGTCTGAAGAAGATACAGTGTACTTAGATGTAATAATAAATAAAATCTTAAAAAAAAAAAAAAAGAAAACAGCCATATTGCCATGTAGGCTAAGCAACGACCTTGAATGGACATGAAGCTGACGGCCCTGCTCTTTCAACCCACAAGAGACGGTGAAGGATGGTCAGAGAGGCCGCTGTGTAGTTCACTCTCTGCAGAAATGCTACGGAGACCTTGCAAAGAAATGCTTACAGAGACATCCCCAAGTGCCTGTCCCTTCCTCCTAGTTTTATTGGTTGTCTAAAGAACCAATAAGTTATAAGTCAGATTACACAGGAGACTGTAAGAAACATTAAAAAAAGTTGAAGCTTCCTATTAAACACTAAAACCTTTGCCTATGGGAAAGAATTAAAAACTTTTTATCTCCCCTGGTAAAACCTTCATGCTAAAGGCTTAATCCTCTCACTGGTAACACCTTTGTTTAGTTAGACAGAGGCTGCTGCTGCGTTCTCAGAACTTAAGTCACCTAAATATCCAAGGTCTTCCCTCTTTCTTTCCTTTCCCTTTCAATGACTGCTGTAGACCGCCCTGCCCCCAAGACTCCTAAGGATGTGCTCAGCATAATTAAGAGCTGTTTTTCTGAAGACGCCCCACCCCTTCATTGGGTTTCACTCTATAACTCTAGAAGAAGTAACTAAACACCACTATCAGGTGCACTTACACAACCTGCACGCTGATCCTTCAGGTCTGGGGAAGCTCAAATAACCTTCCAGAGCCTCAAACAGAAATGAAGCACAGACACGGTTTTTGCAGAAGAGTGGAGGAAGAGCAGGTATGGCTGCTCAGTGCGCTCCTGTGACACCTGTGGAAGCTGCAGGAGGACCACTGCTAGGAGTTTGGCTAGTCTGGGCTACTCAGAAAGAACCCTGTCCCCAAAAATCTCAAAGAGAAAACAAAAACAAAAACAAAAACAAAACAAACAACCCCCCAAAACAAAAACCAAAAGCCAACAACAAGCATACATATTGTCAGCTGATGTGGAAAAGCAAAATTTACAAAAATTACATTTACATTCCTTTATTGGGTATCTTCAAAGTAAATAGGTTTAAAACAATTTGGATATGTCTGCTCCAATTGTGTGATTTTTCTTTTGTTCAATCTCCCTTACCTTGTAGAACCTGTATGTAAATCTTTTAATCTTCCCTACCTGGTAAAACTTTTTTTTACACAGAGATCCTTCTGCATTCCCAGAACTTGACCCCTACCCCTTCTCTATCATTTCTTTTGTGCTGATCGTTTTCAAATTAGCCAATCTTGAAAGATTGTGAGGTTAGAGCCATGCCAATCAGAAAAGATACCCGTGGCCACCTGTGGTAGAATAAAAACCAAAGTAAGTCCTGTTAGA
This sequence comes from Mastomys coucha, assembly GCF_008632895.1. NCBI lineage: Eukaryota > Metazoa > Chordata > Mammalia > Rodentia > Muridae > Mastomys > Mastomys coucha. The sequence continues at coordinate 116,320,107 of NW_022196897.1, forward strand.
TTATCAAACCCAGGACAAGTCTCACTCAGTCCATGGCTCCTCCCAAAACCCCAGGCCCCACCCCTACCCTGAACCTGTCCTTCCAGTGGGCTTCCCTCCCCTGGCTTGCTCCCTACAGACCTCAGACATTTTGGTGCCTGGGCTGCCTCTCTTGGTTGGGGGCTCCTCTCTTGCTCTCCTTCCCCTATCTCCTCTCACTGTCTGGTTTAGTCGGCCAGCCATGTTCAGCTTGGACTCTGCCCACTTTCTCCTTACATCACTATAAAGTCTCCACGCTTTAGTCACCTCCTCCCACTTCATTCCAGTCTTTCATTCACTCTAGCCCAGCCTGGGTTCTGGTCTACACACCCCTTTTTACAAAAGGAAACTGCCTTGCCAGGTTACTTTTGCTTTCTTTGCATGGTCCTTTGTGCTACCCTGAGATTATTCTTTAGAATCTAACACATTGCTGAGTTCTCCAGGTTTGGCAGAAACTAGCTCAACCCTAAAAAGATCATATTGCTCATCTAGGGCCCAGAAAGATGCAACGGCCACAGTTACTTTACAAATACTTAACCTTTTCTTCCTCTCTTTTTAGATTTATTTATTTTATGTGTATGAATGTTTGCCTGCATGTAGGTATGTGTACCACACACCTACCCATAGTGTCAGAAGACGTCTAGTGCCCACAGACGTCAGAAGAGAGTGTCAAATATAACTGAAATTATAGATGTTATTAATTATCCCTGTGGGTGGGTTATTGCTCTAGTTTCTGGAAACATTCTTTTAAACTTTTTCTTTTCTTTGTGTTTTATGTGTATGAGTGTTTGCCTGTATGTATGTATGTGCACCACGTGTGTGCAGTGGCTCTGGAAGCCAGAGACCTTGAAGAGAGCTTAGCAAGACACTGTGAAGGAAGGTCAGGGAAGCTGCTACATAGTTCACTCTCTGCAAAAATGCTGGATGCCCTGGGACTGGAGTTACAGAGGACTCTAAGTCATCATGGGGAAGCTAGTAATTAAGCCCAAGTTCTCTGTGAGACTAAAGTAGAACGAGGCAGACAAGACCAATTATGAGATTCTGACTTGCTGACTTATTTGTGGTTTTAGAAGACAAAATGAACAAAGTAGACCCAGAACCAAGCCCTTTCAGGGGCTGCCCTGGCTTCTATCGGTCTTCCTGTGACATCTCCTATTTTCCACCCCTAACCAGTCAGTGTCAAAGTGTTTATTTCTAGAAAGACTGCCCCAAGGTCAAGCCAGTGCTCTTAACTGCTGGGCCATCTCTATGGCCCAACTTACTTACTTACTTTCTTTCTTTCTTTCTTTCTTTCTTTCTTTCTTTTTTTTAATCTGTCACCAGCCTCTTGTGGACATAAGAGAAATGAATAGGGGCAGAGTGAAGGCAGACCTTTACTGCCCAGATTATCCTGTCATTAGGTAAAAGCTTAGTCTCCAGAGTTTTCAAGGCCTTTTCACTGCTGCATGCATGTGAACTGCACCTCTGCTCCTCATTGCGGAACACACTAAAGAGAGAAAGGAAAGAAAGAAAGAAAGAAAGAAAGAAAGAGAGAAAGAAAGAAAGAGAGAAAGAAAGGAAGAAAGAAACAACAACAGCAACAGCAGCAACAAAACACTGTCACATTTAGTCACCATAGGAGAATGAAGGAGCAAGAAGCAACCATTCACTGAGCCTACAGGGAACAATAAGCCTACATATACATGGTCAGTTGATTTTCAACAAAGGTAATTAAATAAGTGCATTTTCAACAAAGACAAGTCAAGGGAGAAAGGAAGGTCTTTTCAACAAATGGTGCTGTAAAAACTAGATAATCATATGTAAAACAAGCATTCAAAAAGACCCCTTACATTGGAAATTCTACCTGCTGCCACCAGCCACAGAAGAAAATATCATTGTTTCACAGGAACAGTGAGTACTGAGAAGGATTCCAACTCGGGTAAGGCAAAATTCCTGTCTAGTGAACAAAGTTTCAAAGTCAAGTCAGACGTTTGGTGTGCGGAACCACACCTTTAATTCTAGCACCCAGAAAGCAGAGGCAGGGGATCTCGATGAGTTCTAGGCCAGTCTGGTCTACAGAGTAAGTTCCAGGTCAGTCAGGCTACCTCCTGAGAGCCTGTCTCAAAAACTAAAACAAAACAGAATCCCCAGACAAACAACAAAGACGCAGGTGAAAGGGCCAGGGAAAGAGAGCACAGAACAGCAGCAGAGCTGCAGCCACAGCACCTGAGCGGCAGGGCCTGACCACGGCACCTGAGCGGCAGGGCCTGACCAAGTCAATGACTATAACCATGCTCAAGGTGTTCAGGAATCTGGGGGAACTACATTAGCTTGGTATATAAAGAATAATTTTAAAAAAAATTTAAAATGAACTTTTACAGATGAAAAATACAGAAATAGACAACAGACAAGATTAGTTGCATTATGCATAAGTCTCAGGGGATGAACAGTTTATAGAACAAAGGCTATGCTGCTGCTCAAGGACAGATACTGAGGGGTTAGGCATATGGTGGTCACTCCTGCTCTTAACACACACACAATCTTCCTGGTCATTCCTCTAACCACTGTAGGTGAACAGCTATTTGGCATCTACATGGGGTTAAATAACCTGGAGCCTGTAGTACAGAAGCTGACAGTGCAGGTTTATGAAGGGACAATCCCAAATGTATGGCACTTAAGCTTCCTTAGGCTCTGATGAACACCGAGGGTTTTAGAACAATACACAATATGGAAAAAAGGACACAGAAACAGATACAAAGCCGGGCGGTGGTGGCACACGCCTTTAATTCCAGCACTTGGGAGGCAGAGGCAGGCAGATTTCTGAGTTCGAGGCCAGCCTGGTCTACGGAGTGAGTTCCAGGACAGCCAGGGATACACAGAGAAACCCTGTCTCAAAAAAAAATAAATAAATAAAATAAATGAAATAGACACTATACAACACAAAAAGCTAAGAAAAAAAATACTCAGAACAACTTCACTGAGCAAGAGAGAATGGTAGAATTTCAATGAGCCCAATGCATATGTCTCTGAGATGGAAAAGGGACTTAGTGGTGGCACTCTCCTGGAGGATAAGTCAGTGGCTAGTTTGAGGCTATCCTGGGCTACACAGGAACACTCTATCTCAATCCCTAACTGAAAGAAAAAAAAATAACAGAAGAGTTTCCCAATTCTATTTTGTGGAAAGTATAAATGTACTGATCCATAAAGTTAAGCAAATCCTGAGAACAAACAAATCAAGAAGCCCAGAGACAGTCACATCTAGACCAAACAGCCTGCATGTGAGTAGTGCAGGGTTTGCTAGTATGCACAAAGTCTCATCCCCAGCACCTCACAGAACAAAATAAAACAAAATAGGAGTCAGTGCTAAAATGAAAAGCTTTAAAACAGAGGGAAAACGATACCAGAATAGTATATTTCTGCTCAAGAACAGTGTTCTGAGAGTGTGGCAAACAGGCAGCCGCAGCATCAGAATATCCAGGGAAACCATGTAACAGCCCTCAGAGCTGTGTGCACAGCTGGATCTCTCTACTTTTTAATTTTTTTTAAAAGATTTATTTATTTTTTTAAAGATTTATTTATTATTATATGTAGTATGTGTAAGTAACTGTCTTCAGACACACCAGAAGAGGGCATGAGATCTCTTTACAGGTAGTTGTTAGCCACCATGTGGTTGCTGGGATTTGAACTCAGGACCTCTGGAAGAGCAGTCAGTGCTCTTAACCACTGAGCCATCTCTCCAGCCCTACTTTTTAATTTATTATTATTGACTTTTTGTTACAGGATGTTTTCATGTAGCCTTTTTTTTTGTCCTGGAATCCTATATAGCAGGTTGGCCTTGAACTTATAGAGCTCTGCCCTCCTTTGACTCCTGAGTGTTGGGTTTAAAGGTGTGTGCCCAGCTGGATAGTTCTACATTTTATTATTGTTACCTATTGCTTTATGTACATGGGTGTTTTTACCACATGTACACAGTGCCCAAGAAAGGCATAGGATCCCCTGGGACTAGAGTTACAGGTGGTTGCAAGCAACTATGTGGGTGCTGGAAATAGAATCTGGGTCTTCAGGAAGAGCAGCCAGTGCTCTTAACTGCTAAGTCATCTCTTCAACCCTTATATCTAGCTTTACAAAGCAGGAGAGAAGCTTTACATAAGCAGATAGCTAGAAGCAGAGACACAAAGAGGGGAGAACAGATGACACGGGAGGAAGCCCTTTCCCTAGCATCAGATCTGCTGAGTCGGTGGCATGGCAACCCTGTAACTCCTGTGGGACACTTTTGGAAACTTAAGAGCAAATGCCATCAAAATATATGCTGAAACCTGACCAAGACTTAGGACTGATCTAAAGACTAGAGAAGAAACTTTAACCCAAACTGCACAAGGTTCAGGAAGGTGGAATCCTGTTCAGAGTCAGAGGCTGCAGGGGAATGAAGACTCAGGCCCCAAGAGCCCTGGATATCAGGAAGGACTGGTGAGGCTGACATCTACAACCCAACTGGTGAAGATGGGACCAGGACCAAGGCCTTGTGAGGAGCTCTAAGCTCACAGTCAGCATTCACAACCATCCAGAGGTATCATTTGGGAAGGCCAGCATCTATAGCTTGATCTCAGACAACTTTCTGGAAAATTGCCCAGGGCCACACCCTGTCCCTAAAACTCAACTCTGATAAAGTACATTCAGCGGTGTGACAGGCACAGGGAACTGGGGAAGGAAATCTAAGAGCCCAAAGCCTGGAAACAGCAAGCAGGCCAGACAGCATGCGTACTCAATAGCCCCATCCAGCGGCCTTTTCTTCACATGCAGTCTTTTTTTTTTATTCATTTATTTTATGTATATTTTATGTAGTTGTACAGATAGTTGTAAGCCTTCATCTGGTTATTGGGAATTGACTTTTTTTTTTTTAGGACCCCTGCTCACTCCAGTCGGCGATGCTTGCTCTGGCTCAAAGACTTTTTATTATTAAACTATAGCTGTCTTCAGATGTAACAGAAGAGGGCATCAGATCCTATTATGGTGGTTGTAAGCCACCATGTGGTTGCTGGGATCCGAACTCAGGACCTTTGGAAGAGCAGTCAGTGCTCCTACCCGCTGAGCCATCTCATCAGCCCCACATGTAGTCTTTAATTATGCAATATCCAATGATAATTTAGCAGCCTGCTGTTTGTGCCCTTTTTCTGTCTCCTCTTCTTGCCCCAGTATTTTCCCTTTTCATAGACTTTTTCAAAGGACATTGGCTGGCCTTCTCTGTAGAGTCTCTACCTCAGACTTCCAAGAGCTGGGGTTTTTTAGAGTATCTGACTGAATTTTTTTTTACCCTTTTCTTCTACCTTTAGACTTAACTGCCTCACACCTCATATCCTACCATTCCCCCTTTCTATTTATATTTCTCTCATCTTCATCAGTACACATGAACTTCAGTGGTCTTGTAATTCCTAGCATGACTGGCACTTGTGGGATGATGCTTTTTCTTAGGCCATTTCTGTACTTCCACAGTAAATGCACCATCTGCTAGTGTCTGTAGACACTCTCCTACTTTCAGGTGAGCACTGGGGATCCAGCTTGTAACTCAGACACTAATCGAGCAGAGGAGAAGAGTGCCTACCCCACGACTGCCTTGAATATTGTAAGTATTTCCAATGAAAGAATTAAAAGAATTTTAACAAAATAACAGATATACAAGTGCCAAAGCAAAAAACAAGAAACAGGAAAAACCAAGGTCAAAGGACACCTCCAAAATTACTAATCCTGGTAATAAACGAAACTCCAGACAGAATGCAAGAGACTACTTAAAAGTATGTTTAAAGAAATCAAAGAGAAGCCGGGCAGTGGGGGCGCACGCCTTTAGTCCCAGCACTTGGGAGGCAGAGGTAGGTGGATTTCTGAATTTGAGGCCAGCCTGGTCTACAGAGTGAGTTCCAGGACAGCCAGGGATACACAGAGAACCTTTGTTTTGAAAAACAAACAAACAAACAAAAAAACCAAACAAACAAAAAAAGGGGAATACAAAAAAACTACTGGACAAATTCTAAAAACACAAGTAACAGCTGAATGAATAAATAAAATCAGCATAGTATATGAACACAGAATTCAATAAAAATACCAAAAAAAAGATCAAATTAAAAATGAAAAATTCAGTAATTCAAATTGAAGGTTCTATGGAGAGTTTTAACTATAGAATGAATCAAGAGAATGACAAGAAATCAGGAAAAATCTTGAAAAAAGACAAAGAGATCTGAACATTCAGACATAAATACAGACAAATTAATTAGAAAGCCTAGTCACTGGGAGGCAGATCTCAGTGAGTTCAAGGTCAGTGTGGTCTATATAGTGTTTCAGGCTGGTCTGGGCTATATTGTGAGATGCTGTCACAACCAACCAACCAACCAACCAACCAATATCAAAACAAAACCCAAAACAAATAAAACCCCAGGAGAATGAGATCCAAAAGAGCGTACCCTTCCTGTATACCCGTGTACACAGAGAAGTTGTTACAGCCTCCTATAAGCAAAGGCTAGCAGTCTCAAAACAAAACCTACCTTGTCTCTACTTTTAATTTTGGACTTCCTAGACTCTAGAATTGCCTAAGAGATTTATTATTTAAGTCAATGCCTTAGTTAGGATTTTATGGTTGTGAACAAACACTATGACTAAGGCAATTCTTATAAGGACAACATTCAGTTGGGACTGGCTTACAAGTTCAGATGTTCAGTCCATTATCATCAAGGTGGGAACAAGGTAGGAGCAAGGTGGGAGCAAGGTGGGAGCATCCACGCAGGCATGGCGCATGAGAAGCTGAGAGGTCTGTCTACATTTTCATCTGAAGGCCTCTAGGAGAAGTGTAACTTCCAGGCAGCTAGGACGAGGGTCTTAAAGCCCATGCCTACAGTGATACACTTCCTCCAACAAGGCTACACCTACTCCAACAAGGCCACACTTCCAAAAAGTGCCACTCCCGTGGCCAAGCATATTCAAACCACCAGAGTCACCCAGTCTGAAATGAGTCTAACTTGAGACAATATGTTGTCTTCTGAAGGAAAAATTGAATAGTGGAACAGAACAGAGGTGCCATAGAACAAGACTTGATTTAGGGGTTGGGGAGTTAGCTCAGTGGTAGAAGGTTTGCCTAGACTTAATTTATGGGAACCACTGGCATTTGCAGAGCAATGGGCAAAGAATTTTAGTTAAAGATTGTTTCTGGGACAGGTGCTTTTATCTCTATATTGTAAGTTGGTCTGTAATCACATACTACTTTCAAAGATCAGAAAAAATTTCTGACTTAGTGTCGGATCCAAAAGAAAACTCCAGTTCCCTCGACTCCAGAAGGCAGTGCAACAACCAGCAATGGGCTCAGTCTGGACTACAGAGGGATTTTTGGCAGTTAAATAAAAGCCAGCACTCAAAAAAAAAAAAAA
>NW_022196897.1:116328209-116338221 GCF_008632895.1 Mastomys coucha
AAAAAAAAAAAAAAAGCCAGCACTCCTCAGGAACCTGTGAAAGTACTTCTCTACCAAAAGGAGTCATTTCCCTTACCTCTGCAGAAGGTATGTATGTCTACCTGAGGCACCTATCAGCATATCACAGCCCATCCATGCTGGCTTCCAGGCTCCTCAGTACCTCAAGTAGCTGTTACACATTTCAGAGTCCATGCTAGCATCTTTTTACCTTCCTTCTCACCTCCTCCCCACCCTAAGCTCCCTCCAGCTCACAACTTCCCTTCCCAATTACTCATCCTCCTTATAACTCGGCCATTCCCACTGTTTTCTCTCTGCTCTGCTCCTGCTTCTCTGTTTCTCTCTGCTCTGACCTCTGCTGTTCTGTCTCTCAGGCAGCCCTGCCACGTCCAGTCTGCTGGCCATGTTCAGTTTACTTCGTTCTCTCTCTGCTCTGGACTCTTCCAGATGCCTCTGGCTGTCCTTTCTCGTATCTACAATAAAAACCTGGCCCTTACCATCTGTAATGAGATCTGATGCCCTCTTCTGGGGTGACTGAAGATAGTTTCAGTGTACTTACATATAATAAATAAATAAATCTTAAAATAAAATTCTAACAACAGGTCAGGGGGTAGTGGCACACTCCTTTATTCCTAGCACTGAGGAGGCAGAGGCAGGGGGATCCCTGTGAGTTTGAGGTCAGTCAGGTCTAGGATAGCAAAGGCTACATAAAGAAACCTTGCATCAAAAATAAAACAAAAAGAATTCTTAAGAACTGGCCAGTCCCTGGGTGGTGGTGACTCATGCCTTTAATCCCAGCACTTCGGAGGCGGAGGCAGGTGGATTTCTGAGTTCGAGGCCAGCCTGGTCTACAGAGTGAGTTCCAGAACAGCCAGGGCTATACAGACAAACCCTGTCTTGAAAAACAAAACAAAAAAAACAAAACAACAAAAAAAAAAAAACAAAAAAAAAAAAAAAAAAAAAAAAAAAAAAAAAAAAAAAAAAAAAAAAAAAAAAAAAAGAAAGAAAGAAAGAAAGAAAAAAAAAGAACTGGCCAGTCATGGTGGCTCACATCTTTAATTCCAGTACAAGGGAGGCAAACAAACTGAGTCCAAGATCAGCCACCCCTCCCCATCAAAGGATGCTGGTAACTACTTCTGCAGTAATAAAAAACAAAGCAAACTAAAAATAAATAATCACCAAGAGTAAAAATGAGGGGCTGGGAGATGGCCCCAGCGTTGGGAATACTTTCAGAGAACTTGCATTCAATTCCCTGCACCCATACGGCAGCTCACAACCATTTGTAACTCTAGTTACAGAGGATCTGACACCCTCTTCCAGCCTCCTGGGCATTAGGTATACACATGGTGCACAGACATCTATGCAGGCAAAACATCTATACACACAAAATAAAAATTATAAATGCCTCATTTTCATATAAAGGAATATTTTGGAGCTATGAAAATTAATGAACTATATGAATATGTATAGCTGTGAATGGTGAAAGTTTTAAGTATCTAAATTGAGTCCCTTTGTATCAACCCTTCCAATGGGAAGTAATGTCAAATTATAAAGAATTTTTAACCATGACTGCTTGATAGTGGCTAACACAGAAGAATGCAGAGCCACAGCTTGTACAGAGTCCACCGTACCCTTAAATTATAAAGTACTTCTAGGCTGCAGAGATGGCTCAGTGGTTAAGAGCGCTGACTGCTCTTCCAGAGGTCCTGAGTTCAATTTCCAGCAACCACATGGTGGCTCACAGCCACCCATAATGAGATCTGACACCTTCTTCTGGTGTGTCTGAAAGACAGCTACAGTGTACTCACATTCATAAAAAATAAAAAAGTACTTCTACAAGGACATCTACCTAGCAACTGTCTGTTTCACCTTAAACAGACAACAGGTTTTGTTATTAATTAGCAATGTCACAGTTAGCTTTGAAATATCGGACATAATCTTCATTTTTGTCATTAGAGATGGTTCAGCGGGTAAGAGCACTAACTGTTCTTCTGAAGGTCCTGAGTTCAGATCCCAGCAACCACATAGTGGCTCACAACCACCCTTAATGAGACCTGACGCCCTCTTCTGGTGCGTCTGAAGACAGCTACAGTGGAGCAAGCAGGCTGGCAGAGGTCCTGAGTTCAATTCCCAGCAGCCACACACATGATAGCTCATGGCCATCTGTACAGCTACAGTGTACTCATACACATAAAATACATAAAATAAATCTTAGAACAAACAAACAAACCAACCTTGCCCTTGTCTCAGCCTCCTTGGACACAGCAGCAGTCTGCTGCCCAAGCACATCCTCTCTGCAAGTTCTGCTCCCCACTACACTGCTGTGCTGGCCCCAAGTAAACACAACGCAATCTGGATACATTCTAGCAGCATAATATTGAACCCCAGAGCAAGCCTGAGGACAACACACATGCTGTGATTTTATTTGGGTTAAGTTAAAAACAGAAAATGTTTAAGGATAATGGTCTGAGGCTAAAGCAAGTTTTCAGAGATTAAGTACTGGGCAACCTGCCTGACCAAGGACACATGGGGGACAGGAATGACTGGAAAGCTCAACAGCAAGAAGTCTTATGACAGTAAAAGCCACTGGGCTAGGGAAGGGAATAAGTACTGGACTAGAAGCAGTTCAAGGAGCAGTGCTCCTTCTCAGCCATAGCACTCTGAAGGGCAGAACCACGGTCTGGATCTCAACTATCACAGATGTCTCTGCCAGCCAACTCCTACAGCCACAGGCAAGTGTTCACCTTCAACGGAGCTCAGGATCTAACCAATCAATGCTTTGATCAATCACACTAAGAAGCGCAAGATAAATAGTTTTAGGGATGAAACTCACCATATTCTAATTACAGGCTGATTTTAAGATACTAACAACATTTGAATTTCAGGCGTTTTATCTTTGCAATTCCCCTTCCAAAGCCTGTTGTTTGTTTGTTTTTTGAGACAGGGTTTCTCTGTGTATCCCTGGCTGTCCTGGAACTCACTCTGTAGACCAGGCTGGCCTCGAACTTAGAAATCCGCCTGCCTCTGCCTCTCAAGTGCTGGAATTAAAGGCATGCGCCACCACTGCCCGGCTTAAGATTATTTTTTTAAGATTTATTTATTATTATATGTAAGTACACTGTAGCTGTCTTCCGTCACACCAGAAGAGGGCGTCAGATCTCATTATGGATGGCTGTGAGCCACCATGTGGTTGCTGGGATTTGAACTCAGGACCTCTGAAGAGCAGCCAGTGCTCTTACCTACTGAGTCATCTCTATGGCCCCGTGTTATTTTCTTTTAAGAGACTCTCTAGCGGGATATGGTAGTACATGCCTAAAGATCTGAGGCAGGAGAATCTCAAGTTCAACGCCTCTGGAGCCCACATATCAAAATAAAAATTAGCAATAGTTGGGTGTGGTGGCGCACACCTTTAATCCCAGCACTTGGGAGGCAGAGGCAGGTGGATTTCTGAGTTCGAGGCCAGCCTGGTCTACAGAGTGAGCTCCAGGACAGCCAGGGCTACATGGAGAAACCCTGTCTTGAAAAACCAAAAAAAAAAAAAAAAAAAAAAAAAAAAAAAAAAAAAAAAAAAAAAAAAAAATAACAATAATAAAACTACCCAGAACATATGGCTTAGTGGAAGAGTTATTGCCTATATATGTAAGGCTTTTACGACCAACCTTTAGTACCACAAAAGTGGGGCAGGAGAAAAATAAATGGCATAAACTTAAAGCTCTATTAATCCTGTGACATTAAACTAGTAAAATGCTTAATACACAGAATAGGGAAAGTCTTGTTAAAGTTTTCTGCTTCTATAGAATTGTTACAGCACAAACTATATATACTGGGGTAAATGTGAAATCTAAGTTTTCTAGAGAGAGTGATGAAAGAGGGTTTTGCTATTCAGCCTTGCTTTGAACTTAGTATGTGGACAGGCTGGCACTGAAATGGTGATCTGCTAGCCTCAATTTTCCAAGTGCTGGGAGCACAAGAGTGCTAGATTACAGTCATATGCTACCATACCCCGCTGAGGTTTAAGATCTTAAAATGCCGTGACTGGGTTGGGGAGTGGCTCAGGGTAGAGTGTTTGCATAGCACACAGAACTGGAGTTGTGCAGTACATAAACAATATGACTAGTAAGGACACAACATTTCTAATTGTACTTTTCATTATTACACTGAGACTGGATACATTAAATCTTATTGGATAATACAGTAATGCAAAATCATTTTCCTTTTTTGTTTTTGTTTTTCAAGACAGGGTTTCTCTGTATAGCCCTGGCTTGTCCTGGAACTCACTCTGTAGACCAGCCTGAACTCAAACTCAGAAATCCACCTGCCTCTGCCTCCCAAGTGCTGGGATTAAAGGTGTGTGCCACCACTGCCCAGCCAAAATCAGTCTTCTAATGAGTCCTTTGCTGAGAAGATGCAAGCACATGGGAGGCAAAGTAGGTGGACTCCAGCTTGAGGCCACCCCGGGAGAATGAGACTCCCTCTCACCCAAGGTTAGTACTACAATCATACTACGTGATCTCCACAATGCCCCTGACTCATAGGTCTTCACCAACAGGATCTGGAGGAGCAGAAAGGAAGGGCAGAACACAGCTCCACAGAACATCATGGGTTAAAATCTGAGCTTGGCATGCTTTGTCTTCTATGTGAATGGAGAAGCTGAACCAATGATCTAAGAACAGGGAGAAGAATTTGCCACCAGCTAAAATATTCTCAATAGAAACAAATCATCCAGAAAGAAGATTTGCTTTGTAGAGGCTGAGGAATTTATGAAGTCAGAGTTCAAACTCCACAGAACTGCTATATTCAACAGGGAATGAAAAGGACTCACACGGAAAATGTTCTTTGTGGGTCTGGGGTTACACCTCAGTAGCACAGTATTTGCCTAGCATGCACGAGGCCCTGGGTTAGACCCCAGCAAATCTGTCTCTGTCTGTTTCCCTACACTACCCACAAAACACACACACACACACACACACACACACACACACCCATGCACGCACGGGGCGAGGTGGGAGGAGAGGGAGAGGACAGAGACAGAGAGACACAGAGAGATGGAGACAGAGAGAAACAGTTATTCTGAGGAACCCAAAAAAGGAACAGGGAAATTAATTCCATGAAATCCACTTAAGATATTTAAGAAAATCCACATTTTTAAGGTATTTTCTTTTAGGGAAAACATTGTCAGCTTACATTGAAAAGGACAAACTATGAAAAGGAAGGTTGAAAAGAAGGATGCTCAATTCCCTAAATTCTACTGGCAAGAAGCAGGTGCATGAAACTACTAAGCTACAAAGTAAGATCTACCTTTAAAGGAAAATGGAAGGCTGAGATGTGAGGCCCAGGGTGAGATCAAGAGCTCTGAGGGCTAGGATGGCCAGATGGCCAGTGGGTAGAGACAGCTGCCACCAAGCCTGAATGTTTAAGTATAATCTCCAGAACCTCTGTGGTGGACGGAGAGAACTGACTTCCTCATGTGTCCTGTGACCAGCAAATGAATACTGTAGCATAGGCATGACCATGTACATACACACAATAATTTCTTTGAAGGAGCCCTGAGGGTGAGAACAAGAGTCGCGGCAGAGCTGAGACACAGAGAGAATTGTTTTTAGGTCCTGAAGCCTGAGGAAGAAACAGCTATCTTTCATGGAAAACAAAGGTGCCACAAAGTTCAGAGTTTGTGAAAAAGGGAGCCTAGAAGGTAAAGCTAACAGCTCAGAGGGCAGAGCTGAGAGTGACAAGGAACAATTTCCAGGCCTTGGCCATAATTAAAAACCCTACAATTTGACCACCTAATTAGACACCCTCATGTCCCTGCACTGAGTATTAAACCAAGGCAGCTAGACTCAGAGCATGTTGGGCAAACACTCTGCCACTGAGCTAGCTACATCCCCCAAATTATTTTTTCTTAAGATTTTATTTTGGCTGGGAAGTGGTGGCAGATGCCTTTAATTCCAGTACTCCAGAGGCAGAGGCAGGTGGTAGATCTCTGTGAGTTCAAGGCCAGCCAGATCTACAGACAGAGATCCAGGACAGCCTGGGCTACACAGAGTAATCCTGCCTCGAAAAAAAATTGTTCATGAGTACTTTGTCTATCTGTAAGTACATCATGTGCATGCAATGTGTGCTCTTGGAGAGCAGAAGAGGGCATGAGATCCCCTGGGCCTAGGATTAGAGACAGTTGTGAGCCATCGTGTGGGTGCTAGAAATTGAACCCAGGTCCTCTGGAAGCTCACATGCTTTTATTGTTATTCTGAGATGAGACAGGGTTTTACTGTGTTGCCAGGGGCTAGCCTTGAACTTGAGATCCCCTGACCATCACCTCAGGCCTGGACACCAGGCTCAGCTTGCTTCCCGGCCGGGTCTCAAAGCTAATTTAGGCTTTTTTTTTTTTTTAAAGATTTATTTATTTATTATATATGAGTACATTGTAGCTGTATTCAGACACCCCAGAAGAGGGCATCAGATCTCATTACAGATGATTGTGAGCCACCATGTGGTTGCTGGGAATTGAACTCAGGACCTCTGGAAGAGCAGTCAGAGCTCTTCACCACTGAGCCATCTCTCCAGCCCTACTTTAGGCTTTTCACTTACTCATCCTCCTGCCTTTGAACCTGATGCTGTAATGGCTATCCCAGACTAGCTCTACCTTTATATTGGGAGGGTAAGGCACAAGCAGCTAGTCTTCTAGTTTCATGAGTCCACAAAGAGCAAAGTTACATTGTACATCTGTGCTCGGTTACTGTCCTGAGCCTTTATAGGGCTCAGGTGTGTCCAGCTTCAATACGGCAACACAACTGCCATCTGGGAAGGCCATACTTGAGAACCACAAGTCAAGTTCCTGGATCCCACACAATCTGCATAAAGAACAGTCTCAATGTTTCACTAACTTCATGGCTCTGTGCTGGGCTGTATTCACAGCTACCCTATGTCAGATGTCCCATGGGCCCCAAGTTGTACATGCCTGGAGATGTTCTGTCTTTTAAAAAAGGTTTTTCTTCTCTCTCTCTCTCTCTCTCTCTCTCTCTCTCTCTCTCTCTCTCTCTCTCTCTCTCTCTCTCTCTCTCTCTCTCTTCCTTTTTGTCTTTTGAGTTTCTCTGTATAGTTCTGTATGTCCTAGAACTCACTGTAGACCAAACTGGCTTTGAACTTAAGAGTTCCTCCTGTCTCTCTCTCTCTCTCTCTTGAGTGCTGGGATTAAAGGCATGCACCTCCTCCATCTGGCTAAGGTTCTCTTTTAAAAATATTTTTAATTATGTATGTTTATGTTTATGTGTGGGCATGTGCACCTGAGCACAGGAGCCCTTGGAAGCCAGAGGTACTGGCTTCCCCTGGAGTCTGACATGGGTACTGGGACTTGAAGTTGGGTCCTCTATAAGAGCAGTAAACATGCTTAACTGCTAAGCCATCTATCCAGTCACTGAAGATAATCATGATGATGAGATTTGAAATGTCTGAGCCCATGAGATTTAAGGCCTTTAATTGCTGCAATAAAATGATGAGATGCTTGCAACTAAGTAACTCTATAGTAAGGAAAACAGTAAGAGTCACAGAAGCCAGAGAGTAGACTAATGTGAGAAAGGTTCAACACAAAGGCCATTCTTGGTTGCTGAGGGCTCAAGGGAGGGTATGAGACCAGTCCTTATCTAGTAGCCAGGCATAAAATGGGGGCTTCAGTTCTATAAACAGAGGGAAGCGGTGGACCCACAACTCACATAAGCCTGAAAATAGGTTCTTCCCCCAGAGCCTCTAAATTAAACAGTCAGGCCTGGTTGATCCTTGATTTGGGCCACATCAGAGCTTGCCTGGTGTTCTTTTTTTTGTTAAGACTATTTGATTAATAGCCCTATATGGCACCAGACTCATGATGTAGTTCAGGCTGCCTTTAACACATGGTCAGAACGTCCTACCTCTGCCTTCCTGGTGCTGGGATTACACTCATGTGCCACCAGACTCTGTTTGCTTAGGGTTTTGACTTGCAAAACTCTGAGTTAATAATGACGTGTTGTTTTAAAATATGAAATTACAGTAGTCTGTTATACAGGAGAAAAATGTGTAGGTCTATGGCTTCTCTGCTGGAAGTGTTGCCACTCTGGCCCATTCTGAGAACAAAGCTCTGGTAGCAGCAAGGGGGCCATGTGCAGTTCTGGTACCATGCCTGTGCTCGTGAAACTAGCCCAAGTTTCCTCACCTTTGAGTGGTTGAGCCAAAGGGAAACAGCCACAGGAAAACAATATTCTTTTCAAAGAGCAGGCGTATTATTAACCACAACAGTTGTGCTAACCCCTGCAAATAACGGACTCAAATACAGCCAAGAACACAGTCATAGCTGCTTACCTTCCTCAGGCCCGGACTGTGGACTGTTGGAATAAAGATACGCTCCCTTTCCTCCTGTTAGCAAAGTGCCCAAGAAACAGTCGTCCCCCTTTAAAACATTAGCAACAACAACAAGCTGGTGACTTACAGCATACAAATGAACAGAACCAAACTCTTATCCATTTTATCAGTACTAAAAACATGAGTCAGACTTGAATATACCAAAAATATACCATGTGCTTTGGCATCATCTGGTTCTTTGGCATAATAGCAGTATTCTGAATGCTGAGTTTTGTTTTTTTTGTGACAGAGTCTCACTGTAGCCCAGGCTGGCTTGGAATTTGCAGCGAGTCTCCTGACTCAGCTTCCTGATTGGAGGAACAAGTGAGTACTCCTATCACACCTGGCTTCTGTACCCTATTTGTGGTGTTCTTGCTCTGCACTGATGTCTGTGAAAACGAAGTCACCTTCTCCTTGGCCTAACGCTCTGTCACCTCAGCTTCTGTGCAGGCCAATTTGGAATCTGCTTTTACTAGTGCTCAAGACAGGCGGGGGAGGTAGCTCCCTGGTACAGAGTGCTTGTCCAGAATGTGCAAGGTCTTAGGTTTGAGCCCTTGTGCCATCCCTCTCACTCTGTTCCCCAGACACATTTTTCTTCCCCCAGAAGCCTAACAGGAAGTGGAAAATGCAAATAGGACTCAAAGACAAAAAGTACAGAATCTTCTTCTGCTTAGCAGTAAAATGATATATTTTAAAAAAATAGTTCAAATTTCTTTATTTATGTATTTTACACATATGGATGTTCTTGTGTGCATGTATGTCCATGTATCATATGAATGCTTGGTGCCCTTGGAGGCTAGAAGAGCACAGGATTCCCAGGAGTAGAGTTACACATGGTTGTGAGCCACCATATAGGTGCTAGAAACAGAACCTGGGTCTTCAGGAAGAGCAGTCAGTGCTCTCAGCTGCTGTGCCATCTCTCCAGCCTCGGGATGAAATATTTTATCATTATAGGTTGCTTATATTTGGGCCATCTTATGAAACTATTTATGTGTATGAGTGCTTTGCTTGCATGCATGTATGCACACCACATGTTTATTTGGTGCCCAGGGAGGTCAGAAGAGGGCACTGAATCTCCTGGAACTGGAGTTACAAACAGTTATGACCCACCATGTGGAACCCAGCCTAGGTCCTCTGCAAGAGCAGCATGTGGTCCTTACTGCTGAGCCATCTCTCCAGTCCCATCTCTCATGCTAATAATGATTCTATCACTGGAAACAAAAGTGCTGCTTACCTTTGTTGCTTGCAGGGTTTTCTCAGACAATTTTATCTCATTATCTTCTACCTGTGTCCAATAGAAATGAAGAGTGTGTAAGTCAGTGCTTCAAGGATAGAATCCAGCTGTTTCTGCCTAAGTAGTCTCTCTACCACATCCAGTTCTTTTAGGCCCTGACATACTGTCAAAGATGCTGATGTCATAAGGGCCTCTGCCTCCCCAGTGCTGGGATTAAAGGCTACTACCACAACATCTAGCTAGTATTTAAATTTTCTTTTTTGAAACAGGGTTTCTCTGTGTAGCTCTAGATCCTAGATGTCCTCGAACTCACTCTGTAGACCACGCTGGCCTCGAACTCAGAAATCTACCTGCCTCTCAAGTGCTGGGATTAAAGGCATTGCCACCACTGACTGGCTTAAACTTTTTTTTTTT
>NW_022196897.1:116338231-116343771 GCF_008632895.1 Mastomys coucha
CCCTGGCTTAAACTTTTAAATACAGGATTTCCTGCTAACATATTTTCTATGTTTCAAAACATTAATCGTGAAATGTAGTCCGAGGATTTGAAAGGTGGAGGCACAAAGATCAAGGATACAAGGTACCTGGTCTACACAGTGAGTTTGCGGCCAGCCTGAGTTACATGAGACCCAGTCTAAAGCAAAACAAACAAAACAAACAAAATAAACCAACAACAAAACCAAACTGTATTTCAGACCTAGCCTCATCAAAAAAAAAAAAAAAAAAAAAAAAAAAAAAAAAAAAAAAAAAAAAAAAAAAAAAAGAGGTTTTCTACATGTAGAGAGCTACTTAGGAAAACAGCAACAATTCCTCTGACTAGAGAAGGAATCAATGTCTCAAAGTCTGTGAGAGCCTGGACAGGCAGAGCCTTGGTGAAGCACTGGAACCAGCCCCTGGGTATCAGCCTAGGCTCTAGTGTTCTCATCTCCAACGTGGGGTGTTTATGTCTTCCTTGCATGACTTCACAAATAACTTAGCTCACTTTTCTGAAGCTAAGACTATAGTTGGATTCTCTTCCCTAAAAAAAAGCTAGATCACAATCTAACAGCCCTCCAGGGACCCCATAACGAGGTACTTCCTTAAACATTTGCCCCAGGATTTTCTGGTTAGGTCCACTATGACCCCATACACAATACTGACCAGCCAGGAACAGAATCTGGGGATGGCAGCTGTCAGGATGATGTAGCTGGTCTCTGGGGTAATAGTGCCATCTGTAGGAAGACCAAAGACATGTCAATTGTGTCTAGCCACCTTAGCCCACTCACCTTGCAGGCCTACTTGCACACACATCTACTATCACCATGTGTTAAAGATAACAAAACTGGAAAGCAAGAGCCTTCTAAGTCCTTTGACATCAGACACAGAGCCACAGGATTTGGAGTTTGCTCTGCTGGATTTTGGATTTGCTTTGGGCAGTATGCCCTGATTTCTCCCTTTTGAAATGTATGTTCTGTGCCACTGTATGTTGATTGTATGTAACTTTCTTTTTGATTTTATAGAAGCTTATAATTAGGAGATTGCTTTGAGGGGCTGGAGAGATAGCTCAGCGGTTAAGAGCACTGGCTGTTCTTCTAGAGCACCGAGTTCAATTCCCAGTACCCACATGGACTGTCTGTAAGTCCTGTTCCAGGGGATTGGACACTTTCACACAGAGATACTTATAGTTAAAACACCAATGTACATAAAAGTAAATACTTTTTTAAGAGATTGCTTTGAGTCTCAGAAAAGATTTAAACTTTGGACCTTTAAACAGTATTGAGACTGAAAGACTATGAGGACTTTTAGAGTTGTGCTGAATGCATTTTTACATGAAAAAAAGCCTATGGAGATCAGAGAAAAGAGTTCTGTGGTTTCAGAGTGGCTTCTACAGGTTCATATGTTTGAATACTTGGTCCCCAGTTGGCAGAGCTATTTGTGAAGGTTTAGAAGGTGTGGCTGTGTTCTAGGGGATGTGTATGTGCACATATGTGTGTGCATGTGTGTGTGGGGGGGAGGGAGCTTTGTGGCTTCAAAAGCCTCCCTCACTCCCAGAGCTCTCTCTGCCTACTGCTGTCAGGTCTTGGCTATTCCTGCTCTTCTGTCTTTGCTTTGTCATCATGGACATTAGTACTCTGAAACCACAACCCAATTCAACTTTCTTCTATAAGTTTCCTTGGTCATGGTGTTTTGTCACAGCAAAAGAAAAGTAACTAAGAGAGCAGGATAATTTTACTAAGACAGATGAGGTAAACTGCCTTTCCATTGGAGCATTGAACACATGTTGAACTCCAAAAAATCTGTTGAAATCCTATTTTATGATAATGATAAATTTGGGCATTTTTTTCCTTTTGCTCTTTTGAGACAGTGTCTGACTATGTGTGATAGCTCTTCTAGATCTTGTTTTATAGACTAAGCTGGATCTGAGCTTGTGACAAGTCAGCCTCTGACCCAGAATGTTGGAACTATAGACGTGCCCTGTACTCACCACTACAAATAAGTTCCTACTGTAAGTATTTCTGATGTTTCATGTTCTTGTAAACAAGCCAAGCTGGTACAGGATAGGGCTATTTGATTAATTGGTAGTTTGGGACTCCCCCTTGCTGCCCTGGGTATTTTGAACAGAAGGACTACAAATCAAATGGCCACCTACATGACTCCTATGCTAACTGTTCTGAACACGCCACTAATACCTCCAGAAAACTACATAACCCTAACAGTTGACTGCTCTGGCTCCTGAAGGTGCAGCCTCAGCAAGAACTACACAGTTTGTACCAGACTTTGCTAACACGCCTTGGAAAACTTGAGATGACCCTGCAACCATTTTATTAGGTCAGAGGTGGGCAATTCCCCTATGGCCTAGCAGAGTGACTGCTGTGATTGGCACCAAAAAGACAACGGTGTGAATAGTAGAAACACTCCTTTGTTTAGTGCAAGGCATATTGTGACTGGTGCAAAGCCTTCCTCTCCGGTTCTATAACACACTTGCAGAGTTGCCTGGGAGATAGATATCTTCTTCTGCTACCTCTCCTGGTATTGCAACATTAAAGTCCAATGAGGCGTCACTCAAGCAGTCTTTTCTTGTCTACTTTTAATGGTGCTGGCTGACATGGTATGAAGAAGGAAGCAGTCAAGATTTAAGAGTGATAATGACAGCAGAGGCAGCAAAGGAGCAGCAACACTGCACAGTTCATAGGCCAAGCCACAAAAGCAGCAATGTGGCTAGCTGCTTACAGTGAAGGATAGGCAGAGGGACAGTCCGACAGCGAGAACATAAGGGATGGCAGAATTAGCGAGAGGGTAGACAGCTGGGGCTGAAGGATTCAAGGCCCACCAGGTGCTAACTGGTGCTACAGCAGCTGCTAGGGGCTGAAAAATCCCAACTCTCTAAGACTGCATAGGAAGTGACACTTGTAGAGCACAAGGCCCATAAGAAAGTGGCTCACACTTGGGAGAACCTGGAACTCTGCAACCCAAGGCCTATAATGAAGGTTATAATACGAGAGGGGCACTTGCTGCTGCTGCTGCTACACGCTGAGATTTACAAAAGTTGCTGAAGCACTTGATAGACTTAGTGTGCAACTACAATTTCTGTCCAGGCAAAAACAAAAACAAAAAAAAAACCCACAACTGGCTAACTGGTGACACTGCACTAGACATTATCATCCTTTGTAGTTCTTTCCTTTGGCCAACATAAGGAATAGTAAATGAAAATTGATTTTTATGTTAAGTGGTGACCTCCTGACAATTATTGAGGCTGCAAATCTTCACAAATAAATACATCCTGCCTTATTGTTTATTTTCTACTTCCATGAACAGCCTGTTTGTATTTCTGACCATGTAACTATCAAATAAAAGTTTTCTTATTAATTTGTAAGTATTACTCATCAATTACAATATTTGCTTCTTTTAGATAGTCTAATGTATCAGTCAGTTTATGTCATCTTTGGCTTAGTTTATAGTTTATTTTGCAAAACAACAACAACAACAACAACAACAACAAAACAAAACATTCTCCAAGGTTTGCTTTCTTGACATCACACACACTTACCCTTTTCTTTAACCAAGATCTGAGATGTCAAAAACGACTCTGAGAAGACCACAGATCCTAAGCATCCTCCTCCGCCTCCTCCCAGCAAGTCAGGAATGTCATAGACGGTCATACGAGCCTGTGTTAGTGAGAAGCAGGCCAGGCTGTTATCAGGCTAGCAATTCAGGAGGTAGGTCCACAGGAAACAGACAGGCATGAAGCAAAAGAATCCTGACCAATCTCTAAGGACCTATGCTGAAATACACTTTGAACTGGAGGTGCCTCAGACTTTCCAGCAGATGATAGGTCCTTGATTGGAGACATGCACAGTTGAAAGGCAGTATTTTTATAAATGCCATTAAACTATCACCTTCTTAAGAAACAACAGTCTTCTGTCTTTTCCTTTTTTTTAAAATTTTTAAATTTGTTAAAATTAAAATTAAACTTAAAAATGTTTATTTATTGCTGGGCATGGTGGTGCATACCTTTAAACCCACTACTGGGGTTACATAGAGAAACACTGTCTCGAAAAAACAAAAGCAAAAACAAAAAACAAAAAGAAATTTGTTTATGTGTATGTTTGTGTCTGTTTATGTGTATGCTGTGTGTGTACGTTAGTGCTTACAGAAGCCAGAAGGTGGTGTTGGATGCCCTGGAGCTGGAGTTACAGTTGTGAACTCCTCCTCCAACATGGGTGCTGTGAACTGAATCTGGGTCCTCTGCAAGAGCAGCTTTTAACTGCTGAACCATCCAACTCTCCAGCTCCACGGTCTTCATTCTTAGTTACAACTTTCCACAGCCTACAGACTCAGAGGATTCCTCCAGGCTCCTGAACACCTATACATGTCATACCCCATGGCACCACATTAACCAGCCCTTTGGCTTAGGCTTCAGTTCTCTCTCCGTGAGCTAGGAAAGATGCTGGGAGAGGTGTTCATTAAGCTGGGGTACACATGGCTCCATGGGTATTTCTGAGTGCACAGCAGTACCTGTAAAGGATCCTTGTAGTACAGCAGGGCCTCCCAGCCTTAGCCGTGGCTGCACTCACTGTGGATCCTTCTAGCACAGCAGGGCCTCCTCCCCTTAGCCATGGTTGTGCTCACTGTGATTCCAGATATTTAGGGTCAACAGTGGTTGAAAAAAAATTAAAGGTCAACTCCAGAAATAAGCAGCAAATGGCTTTCAAACTGTAAGCCATTCTGGAGAGAATGGCTGCATTTTACGCTATCTCTCCCCATCCTGCTGAGGATATAAATCATCTCTCTGATCAGAGCACCCACTGCATATGCTACTTATCTGTTAGTCAATAGCCATAACAGATTGACATGTCATTGTGTCATAATGTTCAGAGTCTAGTAGCGTTTATTTTTTAAGATTTAGGACTTAATAAAGATATTCTAGCACAGATTAAAGCATAAGGGTTAAGAGGGGAAGAGGGGCCCTAAGAAAGAAAAGCCAGGCACACAGGCAATTATCTATAAGTTTACAGCCAGCTTGGTCTACCTAGTAAATTCTAGGTCAGCCAGTAGTAGATATGAACTTCTCTAAGATAGTTGCCAATTAATTCTAATTACTTAAAATTGACCCTGAGCTGAGCATCATGGTACACGTCTTCAATCCCAGCACTAGGGAGGCAAAGAGACATGAGGATCTCCATGAGTTTAAGGCCAACCTGGTTTACAGAGCTAGCTCCAAGATAGCCAAAGTTACATTGACAGTAAGACACTGTCTCAAACAAACAAACAAACAAAAAAAGACTCAAGGCAAAAGAGTAAAGTTTTGTATATATAAGAAAAACATATATTCATATTTGCTTGTTTACACACATACACATCAGTGCTTCTTGAAACATTAGGTACTCACAGGAGTCTTATAAGATAGCTCCTACTAAAAAGAGGAGTAACTAACTAATTCAAGCTTTTATGGTGTCTTAGCTAGGGATTTACTGCTGTGACAGATATCATGACCAAGGTAACTCTTTTTTTTTTTTTT
>NW_022196897.1:116344082-116397385 GCF_008632895.1 Mastomys coucha
AAATCCGCCTGCCTCTGCCTCCCAAGTGCTAGGATTAAAGGCGTGCGCCACCACCGCCCGGCTCCAAGGTAACTCTTATAAGAACACTTAATTGGGGCTGGCTTACAGGTTCAGAGGTTCAGTCCATTATCATCAAGGTGGGAGCATGGCAGTGTCTAGGCAGGCATGGTGCAGGAGGAGCTGAGAGTTCTACATCTTGTTGAAGGCAAATAGAAGACTGGCTTCTGGAAAGCTAGGATGAGGGTTTCAAAGCCCACACTCACAGTGACACACCTACTCCAACAAGGCCAAGCCCACTCCAACAAGTCCACACATTCTAATAGTACCACTCCCTGGGTTGAGCATATACAAACCATCACACATGGCAAAATAAATAAGATGAAAGGTTTTTAGTGGGTTAGAAACAAAATTAGATCAAATGGTCATGTCAGAAGTTTTTTTAGTGCATCACCTCATCTCAAGTGGAGTATCTAAGACAAAAGTTGGTACCAGGAACTAAAGTTATTGGTGTGACAGACCTCATCATGTACTGTTTCTCCTTCTTCTTCCTTCCTTCCTTTCTTCCTTTTTCTTCCTTCCTTTTGTTTTTTAAGAACGTGGAAGCTTTTGGGACTGAGGACTAGAAAAGCTGTTGAAGACTGTGTGTAAGCAGAACTTAATGAACCATTGTAGTAGGAGCTTGGGAGACAGCAGTGCTGATAGCCATTTGGACTGACAAGGTTTAACTTAATGGGTTTTGGGTGTGTAGGGGGAACAGTACTAGCAACTGGGCTAGAGCTTGCTCCTGCGATACTTGGCAGAGAGTATGGCCATCCCTGTCTTCCTAAGATGCTGCTTGAGGATACATTTAAAAGCAATGGGATAATTTCTTTGGCAGAAGACAATCTAAGACAAATACTGATTCTGTTGCACGATTATTAATCATTCTTATGCTGGTGTACAATGAAGAAGAACAAGTGGAGCAGAAAGAAATACAAAATGTCAAGTTTATAGAGAGATAAAGGACATTGGAGGCTTGTACAAGAAGAAAGGCTGCAACTGTTAAGGGTACTAATGGCATTAAAGAGGGTCCAAATCTGCCCTGGAATAAAGAGAGTGTCCTTAGAGCAAGATCCTACTTGTGAAAGGAAAAGTACTTTTCTGTTCCTCGACAGGACAAGAAACAAAAGCTGTGGCAAACGTGATCAAGGGGGTGAGGGTTCATCCTAAGCTGGGAGCAGAATTTAGCAAAGTCATCCCCATGGTTCTGCTTTAGAGCCACAAAGGATACACTCCTCTGTGGCTAAGGAGAGCCACTGATGCCAAGAGTGTGTGGCAGGGGAGTCCCTGCATGGCGGCCCCAGAGGTCATTGTGTTAAATGACATAAGTGAATC
Organism: Mastomys coucha; assembly: GCF_008632895.1. NCBI lineage: Eukaryota > Metazoa > Chordata > Mammalia > Rodentia > Muridae > Mastomys > Mastomys coucha. Next base: position 116,345,457 of record NW_022196897.1, read on the forward strand.
CTGAGTTTCATTAGAGACCACAAAATGTAAGAAGTGGCAGAGCCATGTGATGTCTGCTAAGCAGAGCTGCAGACAGAAAATGGAAACAACCCAAGAGCCTGATGTATCTTGCAGGCAGAAAAGCTGGAATGGCTTAGTCCATTGACACTGGACATAGAGTTATGAACTTTGGAGTTTACTCTGATGAACTTTGGTCTTGCTTTGGTCCAGTATTTCTTCACTATGCCCTGACTCCTCCCTTTGGGAATAGTAATGTATATTCTGTGCCATTTTATGTTGGAAGTATGTAATTTGCTTTTTAATTTTATACAGGTTACAATTATGAGATTTCCTTGAGACTCAAAAGAGACTGGACCTCTTTTTTTTTTTCAAGACAGGGTTTCTCTGTGTAGCCCTGGCTGTTGTGGAACTCACTTTGTAGACCAGGCTGGCCTTGAACTCACAGAAATCTGCCTGCCTCTGCCTCCCAAGTGTTGGGATTAAAGGTGTGCACCACCACTATGAAGCTAATTTAGACTTTTTCAAAGGGGCCACATACAGTGTAAAATGTTCATTACTCACAACCTTACAAACTGTTCTTGCAGTGCTCGGAGTTCTGAGGTGTTTTTCTACTAGGGATGAAGAACCTTTTTATTATTATTTGTACCAAGTCATCCACAGCTACTCCACTCAGTTGCCCATGACCAAAGCCTTCTGGAATTAAGAAAGTGGGCATGCATACTACAACCAGAATCTTGGTTGTAACCAACCATTTTCTCATGTTCTATTTGTCAACACTCTTTACACCAGGGTTGCCCTGGAGTAAATGGAGTCCTTGGCTTGTGGCTGAAATTAGCTTACAAATTCTGATTTCCCCGGACCATGACCATGGGCCATGACACTTTACCCCAGCAGCTTATCCATCCATCCATCCATCCATCCATCCATCCATCCATCCATCCATCCAAGCCGGGCGGTGGTGGCGCACACCTTTAATCCCAGTACTTGGGAGGCAGAGGCAGGTGGATCTCTGAGTTCGAGGCCAGCCTGGTCTACAGAGTGAGTTCCAGGACAGCCAAGGCTACACAGAGAAACCCTGTCTCGAAAAACCAAAAAAAAAAACCAACCATCCATCCATCCACCCACCCACTTGAGGCAGGGTTTCACTATGTAGTGGAACTATGTAGACCAGACTAGCCTCAAACTCACAGAGATCTACCTGCGTCTGCTTCCCAAGTGCTGAGATTAAAGGCATGCCATGCCTGGCTCAGTTTACTTTAAAATCATTCCATGGTCCCAGCAGAAACTATGAAAAACTCTGCTCTGACTACCTAAGATTTCACAAGATACACAGGCATCTGTGGATTGCAGTTTGTTTAATGACCCTTGGTTCCTGTTAAGGCAACAAGAGCAGACTTTTTTTTTTTTGAGACAGGGTTTCTCTGTGTAGCCCTGGCTGTCCTGGAACTTACTCTGTAGACCAGGCTGGCCTCGAACTCAGAAATCCACCTGCCTCTGCCTCCCAAGTGCTGGGATTAAAGGCGTGCACCACCACTGCCCGGCAGAGCAGATCTTATAATAAAAAGGAGCACTTGAGGGGCTGGAGAGATGGCTCAGCAGTTAGGACATGTGTGGCTCTTTCAGAAGGCCTGAGTTTGGCTCCAGCACCAACACTGGGCAGCTCACTACTACCTGTAACTCCAGCTTCAGATACTCAACACCCTTTTCTGGTCTCCACCAGCACCAGCACACATGTGGCATATACATACAAATAAAAATAAAACTTAAAAAAAGAACAATGGAACCATTGGAAATTTGGTTTGTTGTGCTCAGTCACAATTTTTCACAAGGCTGTCATAACCTTAGCTGCCTGCAGAACTTTCCAGCTGTCTCCTACAACAAATCTTTTGCAGATGTCCCTCTATAGCCATTCTCAGGCAGCTGACTTGTAATAGTTCTGCTAACTGCTTACCGTTTTCACAAAGGATAAGCTATCTTCATTATTCAGAGGCACAATTCTAGAAGAAAGAGACAGGAGAGAAAGGCATTAAAGGATTATGGTTTCTCCTTGTTTTAAAACAGGATCTTATATAATCCAGGTTGGCCTCAAACTCACGATGCAGTTGAGTGGAGGCAGGAACACAGAAGTTTAAAGGCATCCTGGGCTATATGAGACCCTTGTCTCAACAAAAAACAAATAACAAGCACTGGGTTACATGTGTATAGAGTTAGCACTGGAAAATGTAATGTTAGTGCCTGACCCCAGTCTCCCAACTTCCCATGGGATAAAAATTGGGTACAGGGACTCTGCCAAACCTAGGTCCAAGTGTGGAATGGTACCTCTCCCCAAGCAGAATGTGCTGACACCAATAATGGTAGCAGCTATAAGGGGTCTGTCTCTGTCTCTCCCACACACTTACACACTCACTCTCTCTCTCTCTCTATCTCTCTCTCTCTCTGTCTCTGTCTCTCTGTCTCTCTGTCTCTCTGTCTCTCTCTCTCTCTCTCTCTTTCTCTCTCTCTCTCTCTCTCTCTCCCAGGAAGGCTGTAAACTTTCTAGGCATCAGAGGATGACCATGAACTTCTGTTCTTCTTGCCACTTCCTGAGCCATCTCAGTGACACTCAGATCTCAAATTCTGGGTCCTCCTGCCTCTGCCTCCTGAGTGTTGAGATTCCAGGCATGCACCACAACTGGACAGCCTCTCTTCCTTGTGTTCTCACACTTTCTCATGAAAGGAGTCACATAATTGCACCTACCTTCCCTGGTTATTCACAGCATGTATATGGAAAGTCACCTTGGAGCTGTAGAATAGAAAGGGAACAAACCAGCAGTCAAGTCTCTTGTTCAGGAGTGGCTAGAATCTTCTGAAATACTTGCTTTCCTCTGTATCTTCCCCAGACTGTCAACACCACTCAACCAAGTGAATGCCACCCCCTTTGTTGTTGTTGTTTCTGTTTTTGAGACAGGGTCTTACTCTGCAGCTCTGATTGTCATACAACTCACTATGTAGGCCAGGCTGACCTCAATTCATAGAGATCCACCTCCCTCAGCCTCCTGAATGCTGGGATCAAAGACATCCCCTTCTACAGCTAGAGTGTCATCCTTCCTTAGCTATTTAGATGCCTTTCTCAGGGTCCCAGGACATCACCAGATGTGAAGCCAGGACATTATTCCATCCACGGTCCTGTATCTGTGCTGCTTTTCAAGACTGCTTCAACTCTTGGCTGTGAGCAGGCACATTACCCAATGCAGCCTGACTGGGAATGGCCATCTCCTGGCCCAGAGCCTCCTGCTCCTCAGTGTCTACAGACTACCCTGATCCTCCTCGTCTTCAGTACCTCTGGGTCAACCTCCCAGCCCTTCTCTGTACCCAAGCAGAAGGTGCTTCTGCTATTCAAAGTCAACTGCTATGGATCCACAGCAGGATCAAGCTTCAGAGCTGAAGAAGAACTTTTCTGCTTTCCCTCTGTGAGACAAGGGCCTTTCTGAGACAGTCTCACTATGTAGCCTTGTCTGGCCTAGAATTTGCTCTGTAGATCAGGCTGGTCTCAAATTTGTAGAGATGCTCCTGCCTCTGCTTCTGCCTCTGCCTTCTGAGTGTTAAATTGCAGAACATGTGCAATTTTGCTCAGCCCTGGCATATTCTTTCTGAAAAAGTTTTTTTTTTTAAACATTTAGAGAGAGAGAGAGAGAGAGAGAGAGAGAGAGAGAGAGAGAGAGAGAGAGAGAGAGAGAGAATGGCAATGAGCACAATGAGCACACCACTGTGCACATGTGGAGGTCAGACAGAGGACAACCTGCATGTGAGTTCTAGGAATTGAATTCAGGTCATCAGAGTTGACAGTGGGTGCCGTTACTTGGTAAACCACCTTGCCAGCCCAAGGAAGTCTTTAAATTGTATGTGCTTATATAAGCTTAATTTCATGTCTCGGCAGGAATGAGTCAGTAACATGAGCTTCTTGTGTCTATTAATTGCTCCGTCTTCCTTCCCCTTCTAGAAGATAATGCTTATTATATTAGGGACCTCAGTGAGGCGGTCGTGGTGGAGGAAGCAGTTATGATTTCAGTCTGAACACTAACTAGCCTGGGAGGCTTTCTCCTCCTGCCTTCCTCCAGCTGGGATGGTTCATTCAGACCCAAGAACCTTTACAGTGGCAAGGGCAAGAGCTGGGATAACAGGAGGCCCAGAACAGCTGGACCAGCCAGGGTGGTAATAGAGATGGACTCACTACCACAGTGACTAAGATCTACCTGCCCAATCACTCTACAGAGTGCGTGCTCAGAAACACACGTGGAAGGCTCCCTATTGTGCTTAAATCAGCACAGCTGGGAAGTGAAAGCACATTCTCAATTAACAGGGCTTCCTCCAGTTCTCCCTTTTCAAAACGGGGAGCTTTGGGGAAGGAGGCCTATAACAAGATGGAAGTCTTGCATCACTGAGTTCTGGCTCTTCCTACCACCCATGGATCTGCAGACAACCACAGACTCCCTCCTGTCATGTCAGCCAACTAACCTCTCTATCAAATGCTCCTTTCTCACTACTCAGAATCACAGATGGAAAACAACGTGGGGCATGCAGTAACAGGCAGTATGGCAGAACATGTCTAGATTTTTTTTTTTTTAAAGATAAGGCGTGCTTATCTTTAAAAGTCCTAGAGCTCACCACGTGGATCAGGCTAGCCTCTAACTCATGCAGAGTTCCAACTGTCTGTCTCTGGAGTGCTGGGATTAGAGGTATGTGCCACCAAGCCTGGCTCGAAGTATTCTTAAATAAACTTCAGTGTTGGTCTTTCATGACTTTTGTATAAAACTACACAAATGGTCTTCTTGTGGAATGGATTGAGCTCATGAAAATGTAGCTAAGGACAAAGCCAGCACAGAGCTGTAACAGGACATACTGGGGATGTGACTGGAGGACTTCAAGACACTAGGCTCCCTGCGGCCAGGAAGCTGAAGTAAGCTCTCTTTTACTAGTGGTCTCCTGCCCCCTTGCAACTCTGCCTTTCCGGTTTCCCTGCTTCTCCTCCTTAGCTTTGGCACCAGGCCAGTCAGGCTCCCACTGTTCCAGTATGAATCTGCCTCACACTCTAGTTTCAAAACAGACATGCATTTTCCTGATGTAGTTTCTCCATAATGATCACAAGTGGTTCTCTTTCATATATCCTATTATTTGACTTGAACATTTCTCAAAATGAGAGAGAGGTGGAATCTAAGTTATAAGGGACAAGGGGATCTTAATTTTTTTTAAAAATTAAATTCTCATAAAAAATACCAGCTATTGCTTACCGTAGATCTCCTTTGAATGGAACCAACTCAGTGAACACTAACCCAGACTCCAGAGTGTGTTCTGCTACCTCCTTGGCCTGTAAAAGCAGCAACAAAACAAACAATTACCTTTCAAGCAGCAAAAGTATGCATATCTCTGATAGGAAAGGCCCTTCTAAAAGTTGGCCAGTGCCCTTCCCTTCTATGTGACTACTTTGTATACCTCAAAAGATTAAAGTGAAAGCATCAGGTTAGGGGAACAGGCAGGTGCCTGCTGGATTCACAGGAAATGTACTTAGGCAGGGCACACAGCATCTCATCTGCTGGAGAGATGTAAGCAGCTGGTTAGGCAGCTGGAGTGAGTGCTGTGTGAGCACTAGAAATGTGCCTCCTCCTCCCTTCTCCCTGGCTCTGGGGAGGGACCAATGCCCTCAGTTTCTGCTAGACATTGAGAATATTCAAATAACTCAACCTACAGAAGATCAGTTAGGGGGAAAAAAGGATGTGAGAACTAAAGTTGAAGGACATCTAAGGGCTTTGCAGAGCTTTCTACTATGTAGCAGCTAAAGGAGCTGAGAAAACCCACATCATTACAAGGAATCGAGCTCAGTAAGGAGGGGAGGCCACGGAGCTGGTGACTACAGCTACAGTCTCTCTGATATCTACGTCATACACAACCTTTCCACTGTCAACTGGCTTCCTTCAGGAAAAGTCCTACTGGCTTTGGAAGGCATCAAGCCGTCTCTTCTCATCTTACTGGGTCAGATTTAGGAATCCAACTCAGCAGGGCAGGTTAACCGCAAAACAGCAAGGAAGAAAACGGTCAGAGAGCAAGTATACACACGCTTGCCTAGGAAAGGTAAGTCAGATTTTCCAACCTGCACTGAGTTTTAAACACGGAATCACTGGAAACCAACTATGTAGCTCAAAATAAGCTTTAATAGCTCATTAAAATTCAATGGGATAATCTGTTTTTCTTTAATTTCTAAAGTGTCTTGTCTAAATTATTAATAAAACAATGACTGTCCTTTAACACAGTCAGGTGTTTATAAAGGCTCATAAAATAACAGCAGCATGGCCACAGGCAGCAGCAGTTCAAGTGCTACAGGCTTGGCTACCAAGGGCCTAAGTCACACAGAAGTGAGTACTGCACGGCATCCAAAGAACAAAATGGTTAGGTTGATTTACATTAAAATGATGACTACCAAGACAGAAATATGGTACTTAAATTACCTTTGCCAGACTGCAAGTTTTAGCATAACATGCAATGCCAGCCAAAACAGCCTCAATAACAGCAGCATATATCTGGGATAAGAGCCTACTTTAAAAACAAAAAATAATGGTTAATATAGTAGCACATAGTCTTGTAAAAAGCTGTATGCCTGGGGCAGAGGAGATGGCTCAGTGGTTAAGAGCACTGGCTGCTCTTCCAAGAGGACCAGGGTTCAATTCCCAGCACCCTCACAGCAGCTCACAACTGTAACTCCAGTTCCAGGGGACAAGATGTCTTTTTCTGGCCTCCAAAGGCACTGAACACATATGGTACACACATACAAGCAGACAAAACACTCATTTACATAAAGTAAAAAATACTATTTAGGAAAAGTTCTATGCCCATAAATGATGGTCTATAATGATGTTTAAAAAGATGGAGTCTTGCCGGGTAGTGGTGGCACACGCCTTTAATCCCAGGACTTGGGAGGCAGAGGCAGGTGGATTTCTGAGGCCAGCCTGGTCTACAGAGTGAGTTCCAGGACAGCCAGGGCTACACAGAGAAACCCCGTCTCGAAAAACAAAAAACAAAAAAACAAAACAAAACAAAAGAAGGTGTCTTATATGTAAGGCAGGCTAGTCTCAAACTACCTTCTTGCCTCCCAAACTGCTGGTATTATAGACATAAAGCACCACGTCTATCTCCCAATAAATAGACATTTAAATATGGCAAGAAAAGTGCCAAAGTGGAACTAATTGAAAAATAGAACTCTAAACTCATTTTCAAAAGAAACTGTCAACTTTAACTCAGAGCTCCTTAAATTGTGGATGATGGGACCCTGGTCCTCTAAAGATCGGCCAGTGCTCTCAACCACTGAACTATCTCTCCAGACTCAGTTTTTGTTGTCATTTTATCAGGGCCTTATTATAGGTCCCTGATTGGCACAGAACTCACAATATAGACCAGGCTAGCCTCAAACATGTGAGAGCTTTCTGACCCCATGTCCTAAGTGCTAAGCATTGAGCACAGGTGTGCTACAATGCCCAGCTCTGGGTTATTAATTTGTTATTAAATGTGTTATATAACCTGTACATCTATTTCTGTTCATATATACTCAGAGTTTTGCATTTTTCTTGGGAAAAAAAAAAGGATTGTTAGGCTAGAGAGATGGCTCAGTAGTTAGGAACACTTGTTGCTTTTGCAGAGGATCTGGGTTTGATTCCTAGCACCTTTACAGTGGCTCACACCCATCTTTAACTACAGTTCCAGGGGAGCTGAGGGTCTTTACTGACCTCCACAAGTATACATGAGGTACAAATATATGCAGGCATCAGGCAAAACATTCATATGTGTGTATATATATATATATATAATATATATATATATATATATATATATATATATATATATAAAACATTAAATTAAAAAAGGCTGGTTGACGGTTGACTGGAAAAATTTTAAGAAGCCCTACTTTAACTCACTAAAAAAAAATGAGGGAACTTCCAACTTTTAAAAAGTCATGTGTTGGGCTGGTGAGATGGCTCAGCGGGTAAGAGCACTGACTGCTCTTCCGAAGGTCCTGAGTTCGGATCCTAGCAACCACATGGTGGCTCACAACCACCCGTAATGAGATCTGACACCCTCTTCTGTTCAGACGCTACAATGAATTACGCTCGCAATGTACTCATACACATAAAATAAATAAAAATAAATGTTAAAAAAAAAAAGTCATGTGTTTAATTTTTTTTTTTTTAGACAGTGCTTTCCCTCACCATGTAGCTTGGGTGGTCAGGAACTCACTATATAGAACAGGTTGGCCTTGAATGCACAGAGATCCACCAGTTTCTGCTTTAAGTGCCGGGATTACAAGCATGGTTAACTATGCTCAATAAATCTTTTCAAGAACAACAGTGACAGCGATAGGCTGGGCCGGTGACTCAGGAGTTAAAGCATACACTGAGCTTATAGAGGGCCTCAGTTTGATGTCCACACTCATGTCAGATGGCTCACAACCATAACTAGCTCCAGAGAACATGACATGTCTGGCCTTTTTGAGTACGGGTACTCACGTGCACATAAATACCCATAAACACACACAAATACACCTAATTAAAAATAATAAGAAATAAGTCTTTAAAAACGGAGCAAAATAAAACCATGAAACTAGTTAGCTCATCTGTAAAAGGTCAACTTTCCCTATTTGTGAGCAAACAATAAAATCAGGGGACTTCCTGGACCCCTGTGAGCAGGACTGACTGACTAGACACCAGGAAGCCTGTGAAATAATAGACAGAGGAGAGGGCCTTCCACAAATGTCACCACACTCTTCTCATGTCCTCTCCTCAGTAGACATGCTAAAGGTTTGCTGCTACTATGAACTCAGGGTAGGAGTCTCAGGTGGTCAGCAAAAGAAAGGTTGAATTCAATTAAAAGAAGCAGGGGCAGGCTGCTGTCCAAGCACCTTGCCTGATTAAGGATGCCCAGGCTCTCTTGAGTTACGACAATTACAGAGAAAGGGGCTTATTCACCAGTCACTGAAAGTAAGGCTTTACGAAGAACACACGGATCGAAATCTCTAAGACGCTTCCAATGGGTAGAAGGTGTTAAGAGCTTGACATCTGGGCTAACCCAGCAAGCAATATCTCTGAAAGTAGAATATGTTGTCTAAGGTCACAGAAACTCACAGCAGACTTGAACTTCACTCTCAGCTTGGTGCCTCTTCTCCGTGTCACACCACACAATCATCCCCTTCAATTCCTTCCTACCTCTGTCGCATACCTCCATCTAATAGGTCATAGATTAGAGTGAAACTAAAAAGCAACAAAGAATTTCAAATAACAAAATGACAAGCCAGGCATGGTGGTGCACGCCATTAATCCCAGCACTAGGGAGGCAGAGATAGGCAGATCTCTGTGAGTGTGAGGACAGCCTGGTCTACAGAGTGAGACCATATAGGATATGCTGAAGAGAGAGGCAGGAGGACCAGGAGTTGAGACCAGCATGGACAACACATTTCATCCTAGAGAGATTGCTGAGTGGTTAGTAACAATTGTAGACCTGCTTGCACTGGATTCCCAGCACTCACAACCACCAAGGCATCCAACATGCTCTTCTCCTTTCCTTGAGTACTAAACTGGTGTACACACACACACATACACACACACTCACACGCGCGCGCGCACACAATTAAAAATGAGAAAAAGAGGCAAGTTCCTGATTGTAGGGCAAGTCACAGCAGAGAGTATAGTGATGGAAAGAGGCCTGTTAGGGACACTAATCATGAGTTTGTTTACTTTTGGGTGAGACTAGAAAGATTTCCCCACACCATGACACTTAAGTGAATGATTTATGTTTTTTGTTGTTATTGTTTTAACTGTTTTGTTTTTGAGGCAGGGGCTCATGAGACCTATCCCAAACCTGAAGTTGTTATGTAGCCAAGAATGATCTTGAACTCTGGCTCCTGACAACCTCCTTAATGCAAATATGGAGATATGTATGTGTGCCACCACCCTGGATAGGGTTAAGTTTTATAAAGCCTAAATTTCAAGATATACAAAGACACCCCGCTCACTGTCTTGGTTCAAATATCACTCAATCCAACACTGGCTCGGTAACCCCTCCCCTCTGCATTAACTCAATTCATGTAACACCTAATGTAATACTGGCTAGTCCTACTTTACTTGGCCTGCCCTATACAAAACTTTTGACAATAGCTCAGCACATACACCAATACCTGGTTACTAAGCCACTTAATGGCCTGTTGTGTTACTGTCACAGGTCCCTACTACCACTGTGATTTGGAATATCTGACATGGACTTAAGTACACTTTAATATTAATCCCTGATGTAAGGCAATGGATTTGGTGTAGGCAAATTTCAAATGGTCCAGAATGAGGGTCCTAAGCAGTGGCTAAGCAGAGAGGGCATAGAAATGGAAAAAAAAAAAAAAGTCAATTTGCTATTAATGTGAAAGAAACGTATTAAAAAAGCAAAACCTAATAAACACATTGTGGTTAAAGCAACATATAATCTAAAAACACAATCTTTTATCTCCCAAAATTGAATTATGTGTGTAGGTTCCACAGAGGCCAGAAGAAGGCATCAGAGCTCCTACACCTAGAGCCACAGGTGCTTGTGATGAAATGGCTAATGTGGTGCCGTCTTGTCCACACTAGTTTATGTCTGCCATCTCCTCAACAGCCACATTTGCCTCAGCAATACTTTTGGGACTGCCTGTGTCCCTGACCATGGTCCACTGTATTAACCAGAGTAACTGACATTTGTGCAGACTAAAACATAAACTAAAATAACTAACAGGAAGTGTGTAAGTCAGAGATAACTGTCATGTAGCATCTGGAAAATACTGTTAGCTCTGCAGAAAGATGTTGCTCTGATTCCCCTCAAACACTGATGTAATTGTGGGGTTTGTCTTTAAAAACTATACCCTGCTGAGCGACAGACACAAGAGACTCTGAGGCATGAGCAGTCCTTGGTCATCAGCTAATAAAAGAACTCATATCCTTTTTATTGGTTTAATTATCATGGTTGTCAACAATTACCTCTAGTGGATCACTTCAGTGGGCTGGGTATTTAACTCTCGTCCTCCATAAAAGCAATGTGCTCTCTTAACCACTGAGCTATCTTTCCAGTCTCCCAAAATACAGCCTATTTTAGGTACACAGGAGGATATACTGTATATAAGATATTAGAGATAATGCCAGAGAGAATTATGATCTATTTTCCTTTCTTTATTTTCATATTTTCTGTCTGGTTATATAATTTGTATTATATCTTCCCAGACACAGACTCACTCTGTAGATCAGGCTAGCCTGGAACTTGTGGCAATTTACCTATTTCAACCCACTTCAGTGCTGAGATTCCAGGTGTGAGCTGCCACACCTGACTTTCCTGCTCCCCAATAAAAGTCAGATTAAGCTAGGCATGGTGGCTCACACCTGTAATTCTAACACCAAGGAGGAACATGCAGAAGAGATCTCAGCAAGTCCCACAGTAGTCTGAGCTATACAACAGGACCCTTGTAATGATTACTATTATCAACTTGACAGATCTAGAATCACTTAGTAAGAGATTATCTAGATTAGGTTAGCTGTGTTGACTCGGCTAAATGTGAACGTTAGCTCCTATACACACAGTCATCTTTCCTTGCTTCCTGACTCTGGCTGAAATGAGACAGGCTACTTCATGTTCTTCCTGCCATCAATTCTCTGCCATAACAGACTATATATCTGAACTGATCAGGTTTATTTATTATTATTATTACTGTATGTATAGACATGGTATATGTGTTATGGGGCAAGGAGCATGCATGTGCCATAGCACATGTATAGAGGACAACTTCTTTCCTATCACCTTACTGAAGCAGGGTCTTTCTGGCTGTTCCTGCTGCTCTGTGGACTCTATGCTAATTGGCCCATGGCTTCCAGGCAATTCCCCTGTCTCTGCCTTCTGTCCTGACACAGGAATACTGGAATTACAAATGTAAGCCATGCTATCCAGGTTTTTAAGGGTTCTGGAAATAGAATTCAGGTCACCCCACTTGCTCAGAAAGTTTTTGTTGTTGTTGTTGTTGTTTGTTTTTTACCAGTTGCTAGCCCTTTTATTTTAAAAGATCCTTATTTATTCATTTCTGTATGGGAGGGTATGCAGCCTGCAACCATGTCGTGTGGCAATTTCCTCCCAGATGAAACAGTCTATCTTGAAGAGAATGCTCATTAAAACTCAGGAAATTCTATCTTTTAATTTTTTTTTTTCAGGACAGGGTTTCTCTGTGTAGCCCTGGCTGTCCTAAAAATTCCGTATATAGACCAGGCTGGTTTCAAACTTAGAGATTCCCTGAATCTGCCTCCAAAGTCTTGGTAAGACTCAGGAAATGCTAAGCAAAGTTAAGACTCAGAAACTAAACAACTTGCTAAGTCTCAGAAGTCCCTGAAACTGAACAACTTCACAAGGCCCCTCCCTCTCTCTCTCCAGGGCTATGAGAGCAGTAAAGGCTGCTGAGGAGGCTCTCCAGTCTGCTGAGCTGCTCGCAAGCTGTGTAGACAGCTTCATCACCCAAGCTGAAGTGGGCGGCTGTGGGCGGCCATGGTTGCAGCTGTGGCTGTCTTTGAGGACATCCACACTTCTGTAAGTAATCCCACTAAACTCACTGGTTTACCAAGCTCAACTTTTTGGTAAAGTGAGACATTTGCTTATGCCTCCCCAGAAAGTGTCACACACAGTACCGTGTGCATGTGGAGGTCAGAGAACAACTCTGTGGAGTCAGTTCTTGCTTGCCTTCCCTCCAGGTTGCCAGGATCAGCAATGAGCACTCTCACCTGCTGAGCCATCTTGCTGCTCCCTCCTTTGTAATTTTTTCAGCTGGGTATTTTACCATGGTGACAAGGGAAGTAACTAATATAACCCTGTCTCAAGGGGAAAGAGCAGACTGTCACGTGCAGTAAGCAGTGTCGTGTGCAGCCTCGTCACAGGAGCCTTACTGTGGTCAATCCACAGTCCCTGAGCGCGTGTTTGGAGATTCTCATAGGAGAGTGCACTACTTGTACAGTCTTCACTGATTGTCCCTCCTCTCCAATGGAAGAAGGAAGTTGTCATCTTGCAGAGTACGCAGCCTGTGTGAGAAGGGAATGACACCAACACCTAACGGAAGCAGCCCAGATGTTCAACAGGAACGCTGCAGCCACATTACCTCATCCCAGGAGTTTGATGTGATCTATAGACAATTATTTGTGGCCAATCTCTGCTGGCCTCTGCGAAGAAGTGGTCTAGAACTCAGCTAATGCTGGGAACTCGGGTGGAGGGGATACTGTTTAGAGCTTCGAGATCTATTTCCAATCTATGCATTCCTCCTTTATGTCAGTACTAAGCAGGACCTTGCTAAAGCACACGGCTGAGACTGAGCACAGCTCTGGCGCACAGGCCCAAGTGTCCTGTCCACTGAGCACTCTGCAGACCACAGGAGATATCACAGGCCCGAGTGTCCTGTCCACTGAGCACTCTGCAGACCACAGGAGATATCACAGGCCCGAGTGTCCTGTCCACTGAGCACTCTGCAGACCACAGGAGATATCAGATTTCCCCAAGGAATTGCAGAAGGTTTTGGTTTTGGAAAAATCCTCAATTAATTTTTTTTTTTTTTTACTGTGTATGAAATGCAAGAAGGGAAGTTATTGTCATACAAATGAATGGGCATACACACAGGAAGACCAGGATGCATTCCAGAGGGAGGAGTAGACAGCAAGCTGGCAAAGTCCTCTGGGCTAACTGAGCCGTTCTGGGACTGGCTGGGCCATATACAGCAGTGTCTGCCTCATAAGCAGCTGTCCCCAACAGTGCTGACCCCAAGAGTAAGCAGGAGGGCCTCGGAGAGAACACAACTTTGAGAAGAAGGAACAAATCTGGCATAAGGACTTACACTTGCTCAGTGGTCCTGGGCAGCTTCTCATCATCACCTGTAAGGGAAATGCTTCAGTTTAAATTAAACACAACATCTGCACATGACGGCAAGCGGTACTTGCTTTTTCCCAGAATTTTCTTGGACTTTCATTTACCCCCTGACCCTTTTTCAATTTATTTCACAGAATCTTAGGTTCTTGAATGTTTTTACACACACACACACACACACACACACATTTCAATTAATGTTGTTTAAGTTCTGTTTTTTAATTCTTAGTTATCTGACCTAAGTAATCTTTCTTTTCAGAGTTTCCTGGCTCCTATATGAATGGCCTCTGATATCCTGACCTCTGGGAAGCGATGCTGAGAGCCACATTCAATTCAAACGTTTCCTCCCATGTCTCTTTGGATACCCCAGCAAGCAGGGTCCCCCTACTCAGCCTAGCTTTCCTGAAGTTCACTGTTGCAAGTCCTCAGCCTTGCGGTCTCCTATCACAGCCTAGTCTCCCTCCTCTCATAAAGCAATCAGGCAGGAGTTCGGTCATGTGATCCAACTGGAGCTCACATCCTTGCTATCTCAAACTGTCTCATTAATCTTGGCCTTTCTTCTGACACTGAGCACAAGGGATAAACACAGCTAGACTACAAGCTAAGGTTAAACTGAAATGCATTCTGTGAAGAATGAGTTAGACAAGTTGACTCAATAGTTGCAATCAAGGAAGGAGAAATGCCCACAAGATGGAATTTTGCATAAAATAAGAAATTGTGTATTAACTTCTGTTTCATAGGAAAAACCATTAGGTAAGAGCTGGTAAGATAACTATTTACAGAGACTTACCCAAATAAGGAATATGAGTAGCTCCAAAAAAGTATGTTCTTGAACATGCCAGAGGTCCCTTTGGTGAGACACACTGAGCGACCTGAACATGGTGGGGAGAGAAAAGAAAGATGAGTGTACTAGGAGCTGGTAAGCTGGCTCACAGGCTGGCCATCTAAATTCATTCCCCAGAAACCACAGAAAGATGGAAGGAAGCAACAGACTTCACAAGAACATCCTCAGGCCTCCACTCATCGCCATGGTGCATGCAGACCCCACTCCATGAACAGACACACAATAGTCAAACTTTTAAAAAGGAGCAAAAAGGTACTATGAGCACGACTGCTCTTTCGAAGGTCTTGAGTTCAAATCCCAGCAACCAAATGGTGGCTCACAACCATCTGTAATGAGATCTTATGCCCTCTTCTGGTGTGTCTGAAGACAGCTACAGTGTACTTACATATAATAATAAATAAATCTTAAAAAAAAAAAATGAGTTGCTTTGGTCATGGTGTCTGTTGACTGCAGTAAAAGCCTCACTAAGACAGTGTATAAATGCTAGAGCCCCATCCAAGAGGTGGGGTTGGGGAGTGGCGGTTGTCCAGGTGGGTTCTCTCTCTCTCTCTCTCTCTCTCTCTCTCTCTCTCTCTCTCTCTCTCTCTCTCTCTCTCTCTCCTCCCTTCTCTCTTATCTAGTGATAGGGGTGAACCTGGGGAAATAAAGAGTGGGTAAAAAGAACTCACAAAATAGCAAAGGTCAGCTACATAAAACAACTTCAAATTCAGGACTAAGTCAACATAATAACTGAAGAAGATCCCTTTTGGCCAGCAGCCCTTTCTGGTTATTAGTAAAATTAATCAAGTAGCAGACAATCTGGCCACTCACCATGTGTTTGGCAAAGCTCCCTGCAGGCCCAGTGTTGCGCACCAGGTGCCCTTCAGAAGGGAAGTTGAAGCTGCCAGCGCTCAGGTTGTCCCGCGTGGAGTGGTTACCAAAGAGAACAAAAGGCTGCCGATGAGGGCTACAACAGCAAGTCAACATGTGGTCAGACAAGGCTCCAGGACAGGATCTCAGACTCTTCTGAGTGGTGTGACCATAGGACGGGCAAAGTCCACCCTATGTAATGTTCCTGGCTGGTTTGGAAGGGATGTCAGATTTCTCTGATTCATCCTAGTAACCCATGGGAGTTAGAGCTACACCCCTGCTAAGTTTACGCTTTCCTACCTGACCTCCTTTTTGAGAAATCAGTTATAAGAGTCTGCTCTTATAATATATATATATATATATTATTATATATATATTATATTATTATATAAATGCTACCCCAATTTTTTAAAGGATTTATTTATTTATTTTATGTATATGAGTACACTGTCACTGACTTCACACACACACCAGAAGAGGGCATTGGTTCCCATTACAGACAGTTGTGAGCTACCATGTGGTTGCTGGGAATTGAACTCAGGATGTCTGGAAGAGCACTCAGTGTTCTTAACCACTGAGCCATCTCTCCAGTCCGATATCCCGATTTTTATAAGGTAAAGTTTTAATAGAGATACAGCTTTTAGAGAATCGTAGCAGTTGGACTACTCAGATCCAATAGATAACAGAGCAGCTATCAACTTCTAAGTCCCTTTCAGGAGGGCAGGAGAGAGGAGGACACTAATGGGGTCCCTATCACACACCTCCCACAGCACCTCCCACACCCACTGCCCATCCTGGTGCTCTTTTCCTCTCCATCGATTAGACGTCCACCTCCTGCTCATTCCATAACCAATCCCTTCAGAAAGTTTAGTCAGAGCACCTTCCTAAGAGCCACCAAGGAAATTCCACATGGAGCATCCAGCAAATCAAATCAGTGCTACTCACTTTTCTTCTGAAACTTAGTTCAAGCTAAGCTATGCTTTAAACAGAAAAGGATGTGTCTGAAACCCAGAAAAGTGGTTTGTCTATTAGCCTGGACAGGACTTGGGGGGAACCAGAGGGACTGGCTGTCTCCTCTACTCACCAAAGAAAACTCCTGTTGATCATGACAAAGATGAAGAAGGAACTACTCAGAAACCCTTACACCTAAGAGGCTCTGCCACAGCCTGACAAATCCAGAGATGGATACTTGCAGCCAACCATTGGACTAAGCACAGGGTCCTCAATGGAGAAGTTAGAGAAAGGACTGAAGGAGCTGAAGGGGTTTGTAACTCTATAGGAAGAACAACAATATCAACCAAGCAGATCCCCCAGAGCTCCCAGGGACTAAACTGCCAACCAAAGAGTACACATGGAGAAACCCATGGCTCCAGATGCATATGTAGTAGAGGATGTCATCAATGGGAGAAGAGACTCTTGGTCCTGGGAAGGCTTGATGTCCCAGTGTAAGGGAATGCAAGGCCGGGAAGGAGGGAGTGGATAGGTGGGTGGGGAGCACCCTCATAGAAACGGGAAGGACAGATGGGATACGGGGTTTCCAAAGGGGAAACCGGGAGTGGAGATAACATTTGAAATGTAAATAAAGACAATATCCAAGAAAGAAAGAAAAAAAAAAAAAGGAACCCTAACTCCTCCCTCTTTTGCAAGATGCTAGCTTAATTCATCTTACAGCCCCATCCCCAACCAGTACTGCTGTTCCTTGTCTGTAGTTTTGCTTTCCTGAGCTAGGTATAAAGTAAAAGTCCCTTTCTTTAGAATGAAGCTGATTATCTATAGTATTTTAAAAGTCATTTTACTATGAGATTACAGAAAAATAAATACAAAAGTACAAAGCATCAAGACAAATGAATCACAACTACAGATTTTCTTTCCTTTTTCTTTCTTTCTTTTTTGGTTTTTCAAGACAGG
This sequence comes from Mastomys coucha, assembly GCF_008632895.1. Classification (NCBI taxonomy): domain Eukaryota; kingdom Metazoa; phylum Chordata; class Mammalia; order Rodentia; family Muridae; genus Mastomys; species Mastomys coucha. The sequence goes on from NW_022196897.1 coordinate 116,362,978, forward strand.
GTTTCTCTGTGTAGCCCTGGCTTTCCTGGAACTCACTCTGTAGATCAGGCTGGTCTCTAACTCAGATCTGCCTGCCTCTGCCTCCCTACTGCTGGGACTAAAGGCATGTGCCACTGCTGCCCAGCACAACTATGATTTCTTATGCTGTAACTATAGTCAACTCACATCCTGAATCTTGATCGTCCCCATATTAGACACCCCTGTTTTCAATTCCATTTTCTGTGTCACCATTTGTACTTCCTTCCCAGGAAACATACCTGTTTTCAGTGATGTGGCTGGAGATCATTCCATGGCTGAAGTAGCTTCTGAATGGCTAGAAGGAAGCCAATATATGACGTGAGACAACAGGAAGCCACTGTATGATATCAGATAACAGCTCTGAAAATAATGAAGCTGTCACAGATGTGCATATGTACACATCAAGAGAATGAGTAGTGCTGGGCAGTGGTGGTGCACGCCTTTAATTCCAGCACTTGGGAGACAGAGGCAGGTGGATTTCTGAGTTCAAGGCCAGCCTGGTCTACAGAGTGAGTTCCAGGACAGCCCCGAGCTATACAGAGAAACCCTGTCTTGAAAGGGGGGGGGGAGAGGGGGAGAGAGAGAAAGAGAGAGAAAGAGAGAGAAAGAGAGAGCAAGAGAGAGAAAGAGAGAGAAAGAGAAAGAGAGAGAGAATGAGTAGTATATAACAGAAAGACATGTAGATAAAATCATGAATTTGGAGTATAGCAATGAAACAAAAAGCAGCAAAAAAATATGAAAGGGGCTGCCAAAGGCAAAGAAACATAAAACAGACCAATTTAAATGCATAGTTTTTAACTACAGAAAAAAAAGCTCTGACCAATCAGCATTTACAGTTCAAATCACTAATTTTGCCCCACTCTTCTGTTAAATGTCCCTATATTCCAATAACTTTAAACATAATTATAGTATGCTAATTTAAATCAGTAATCAGGGGAATTAAAGAACACAGAAGTATAATGATAAACTTTTCATAAGAAAACATGGATGAAGTATTAGGCTAAACTTATTAATCAAAAGTTACCATACAGGGTCTCACGCTCAAAGGTTCAAAATTTCAAAAGGGAATCTCAGTGCCTTCAAGTAATATCTCCTGTGTCAACTTGTCGATATTTCTTTCTTATAGAATACAATAAATCACACACAATTTCTAAGAACCATTAACATTTTGGTAAATTTTCTCCATTTTTTTATCATATCTGTAGACTATTACTAATTATACTGCAGTTTATTATTTGTTCTAAAATATATATACTTTATTGAATCTCAAGATTATTACTGTGGGAGATGAAGAGATAGCTCAGGAGTTAAGAGCATTTGTTATTCTTGCAGAGGACCCAGGTTCAAATCCCAGCACACACACAGTGGTTCACAACCATCTGTAACTCCAGTTCCAGGGGATCTAATACCCTCTTCTTGTCTGGGTGGGCAATAGGACACATGTGATACATGGACATATATGCAGGCAAACACTCACACACATAAAATAAAAATAAATAAATCAAAAATCAGATGGTGCACAAGGAATTACCTGCCATAGACTTTTAGCCTCTATATGCAAGTGAGCAGAATACACATGAATACATACACATGCATACATCACACATATATACAAAGGTATTTTCATGGAAAAAGGAAAAAGACATAAATAATGCAACTGTAATAAACATGGAAGAAATACTCAAAATATAGTAAGAATTCTTTAATTTTATTTAGAATTTCTTTAGAGACAAATTATCAAAAGGATGGCCTCAGATGCATTATGGGGTCAAGAACTGCCTCATACTTCTGGTTCTTCTATTTCCATTTTCAAAGAGCAGGGATTACAAGCATGCCAGCACATGCAGGGCTTTTTGTTGTTGTTGTTGTTGTTGTTGTTGTTGTTGTTTATTTTTGAGAGGTCTTACTATATAGCTCTGGCTGGCCTGAAAAATCCTGAGACCTAACTGCTGCAGCTCAGGGATTAGAGACATGCGTTGTCACACCCGAGTTTATTATTAATTACGCACTGGCATGTACATGAACGCAGGTGCCCATGGAGACCAGAGTCACTCAGGTGAGTACTGAGAACTAAATTCTGGGCCTCTGAAAGAGTAGTAAGTGATCTTAGCCACTGGGCAGTCCCTGCAACCCTGAGACTAAAAACACTCAAGATGAAACTAAATATTATAGTGAATGTGTAACATCACATGCAGTTTATATGGCTGATGGGATGCAAATCAGAACGTTTTCAAGGAATTTGGCTATAGGTTACCTTTTGACCCAGAAAATGCCCACTGGCACACACACACACACACACACACACACACACACACACACACACACACACATACACACACACACACACACACACATGAAGCCTGCAATAATAATTATTAAAAAAATAATAAAAGCCATGAATTTAAATGAGAGTGTAGAAGGGTATATGGAAGGGTTTGGAGGGAGGAAAGGGAAAAAAGAAATGGTAATTATGATTTCAAAATAAAAAAGAAAGAGAAATCTTAATATGTTCCAGAGAAGAAAAGACCTATATCCACAGGAACAAAGATTGAGGCAAAAGTCTCACAAAACAATGTAAATAAATAGATAACATCATTTGAGTACTGAAGGGGAAAAAAATCATTAATCTAGAATCTACGGAATTTTTTTTTTTCGAGACAGGGTTTCTCTGTATAGCCCTGGCTGTCCTGGAACTCACTCTGTAGACCAGGCTAGCCCTGAACTCAGAAATCTGCCTGCCTCTGCCTCCCAAGTGCTGGGATTAAAGGCATGCGCCACCACCCAGCGAATCTACAGAATTTTGCCTATACACTGCAAAAACATATTTCACAAATGTAGCTGAAGCTGGAAGTGGTGACTTTTTTTTTTTTAAAGATTTATTTATTTATTTTATGTATGTGAATACATTGTTGCTGTCTTCAGACACACCAGAAGAGGGCATCCGATCCCATTACAGATGGTTGTGAGCCACCATGCGGTTGCTAGGAACTGAACTCAGGACCTTTGGAAGAGCAGTGAGTGCTCTTAACCACTGAGCCATCTCTCCAGCCCAGAAGTGGTGATTCTTATCTGTGGTGGTTCAAATGAGAATGGCCCCATCGACTTATATACTTGAATATTTGGTCCCCAGCTAGTAGAACTGTTTGGGAAGGAATAGGAGGTGTAGCCTTTTTTGAGGATGGATGTTACTGGGGGTAGGCTTTGAGGTTTCAAAACCCTACACCTTTTTCAGTGTCTCTCTGCCTCTTAAATGTGACTCAGAAAGCTGGGCCATGGTGGCGCACACCTTTAATCCCAGCACTTGGGAGGCAGAGGCAGGCAGATTTCTGAGTTCGAGGCCAGCCTGGTCTACAGAGTGAGTTCCAGGACAGCCAGGGCTATACAGAGAAACCCTGTCTCAAAAAACAAAACAACAATAAAAACAAAAAACAAAAAAAAAAAAAATGAGTCAGATATAAGTGCTCAGCCACTGCCCCAGTGCTATGCCTGCTGCCAAGCTCCCTGTCATGACGGTTATGGACTATCTAACCTCTGCAACTGTAAGCTCCAATAAGCCCTCTGTCAGGTGCCTTGGTCAAGGTGTCTTCATGGCAATAGTAAGATACCCAAGATATTATCTACTATCTGCACTTGGGAGGTGGAAGCAGCAAGCCATGAGTTCAAGGCTCAGACTATATAGTGAGATCCTGTCTCTAACAAAAAACAGTGGGAAAAAAACTATGTGTCTCTATTATGCTCCCTTGTACATACGGAAGCTGAAAGAATTCATCATCATAAGATTTAATTACAAACAACACTAAAGGGCATCCTTAGAGGAGGAAGGTGCCAAGCAGAATGCCGGGCCACACAGAAGAATGCAGAGCACCAGAGAAAAGAAAAATAAAACAGGTCAAGTTCTTTCCTAATTATTAAGGTATTTGAGAATAATAGCAGCAGTGTATAACAATATATAGAAACAGTGTGTGTGTGTGTGTATGTGTGTGTGTGTGTGTGTGTGTGTGTGTGTGTGTGTGTGTGTGTGTGTGTGTAAAATGCTCCAGATCAACCCCCAGTGGTCAGGTGGGGCTTCTTCTGTGCCACTGAGGTACACTGAAGAACAGAATAATGATAGTTTAAACCCCAGGGAAGCTCAAAGGCAAGCGCAAGATGGCTCTTCTGAGTCTTCCTGTTGAATAGTTTTTGTGACTATTCTGTTCCCTCGTTTTCAAAGTAGACATTCAGTTTAGTCATGAAGGTGCCTTAGCCTGAACCAGGTAACTGGTAACTAACTTACTACCAGTGTGGGCCTGGAATGGCACCATGGCACTTGTGACCAAGGGGCTCAACTAGTATTCAGAGGTACGGAAGTACTAACCAGCACTTAACATAACTACTGGTTGGGGACACTGCCATGCTGAAAGGTGGCTATCCTTCTAACAGAAAAGTGGGCATAAGAAAAACCAGAGCTTTGAATAGATTTTTTTTTATAGTCATGGGAGGGAATTTCTTTTATGACATATAAAACACGGCTTATAGAAATGATAACCAAAACAAACCTCTACAGTGGTAAATTTCAAAAAAATTAGTAACTTAGGCATAGTAGTACATGACTTTTACTCCACCACTTGGACAGGCAGAGGCAGGTGTATATCTTTAAGTTCCAGGCCAATCAGGGTCACATAGCAACCACATAATAAAATAACAACAAAAATAATACAACAACAACAATAATAAATTTATCGTTTTTCTTTTTCTATGACTTTTTACTTACGTACCTCACCAGCCTGAGATTCTGAAAGCTCCAGCAGGAAAGGGATTTCTGTATCAAAATTAGCAAAGAAGCTTGTCCACTGATGCTCAAACACCGCCAGGTCCTATTTAAAAGCAAACAAACAAAGAGTGTCATATAAGAGAACAAGGATCATGAACTTACCTGAAATAATAGGCTATTCTATACATGGACTATTTATTATTTTTGAAAAGAAAATACCCAGAAAAGGAACATCTTTGCAGACAAAGTGGGTTGGCAGTTAGTTACCTGGAGAGTGGGAATAGACATTGACTGCCCATGGACACAGGTAACACTCCAGGTTGATAAACATATTTTTTTATTTTTTATTTTTTAGACAGTGCTTCGCCATGCAGCACTGGCTGGCTTGGAGCTATCTATATAGAACAAGCTGGCCTGCCTCGGCCTCCCTAGTGCATGGAGTAAAGATGGCTGGCTTTCACTAGAATTCTTAGCTTATTGCTATCTATCTTTCCATCCATCCACCTAAGCTACTTATAGATATGCCTGTACACATGTATAAGATACACACATATATATTTATAAAATTCTCAATAATCACAGGTGTGGGAACTTGGGGGAAAAGGCTGGAATTTGTTTTGAGTTAGCCCCTTACTATATAGTCCATGTTGACCTCAAATTCATTATTCTCCTGCCTCAGCCTCCCGTATACTGGGATTATATGCATATACCATTCCTTACTAGATGTTTTGGTTAATAACAGACCAAACATATGACAGCATATACCATGCACTGTTTCATTTAGGTTTATGTAATCATACTTTATAATGCTTATACAAAGACAAAATTGCCTAAAAACACCCTTCTTGGTATCTACATCCTCTTTATCTTTTTAAAAGATTTGTTTATTTTTATTTATGTGTATGAGTGTTTTGCTTGCATGTATATATAAGCATCATGTGTGTTCCTGGTGCTTGAGGAGGTCAGAAGTCCTCAGCTTCCTCTAGAACTAAAGTTCCCAAGCACTGTAAGCCACCATGTGGGTGCTGGCAATTTAATCCTTAACCACCACACCATCTCTCCAGCCCCCAAATCCTATGTATTTCATATAGTTAACAGGAGCAACAAAGGGAGCTCTTGGCTACTGAAGAGGTCTAGAAATAGGACCACACAGTCACAGTGAACATCTCTAACACTCACACTGATCAAATCCTGTTTCCCACTCAAAGTCAGCAGCAGTTAGAGAAAAGATCAGTTCTAAGTCTAGGCCAGGAAGTTTATAAAATACAGATATGGAACATCTTATAGTAACTGGTAAGGAAATTCCAAGGACTGTGGCTACTGGGTTAACAGGATGTGTAAACCACTACCCAAAGATAAACCAATACGAGTACCATCAAAGACTATAGTATCGGCAAAGTGGATACAAATATATCAAATGTTTAAATCTATGAACTCAAATTATATATACTTAAAAAACTAATTTATCTGTAGTTTCCAATTTTTCAAATTATTTTTCTTGGATTTTGATAGGTAATTTCTTCTTAAGGAGTTTTTGGTTTGGTTGGGTTTTGTTTCCTACTCACCAGCCTTTGTCTTCAGTGAAGGGAACTGAATCCAGGGCATTGGGCATGGTACTGAAGAACTCTACCAATGTCCAGAGCTAAGGTCCTGTCCTAGCTAACTTCACTTAAATGTTTATAAGCTGTCTCTTTCCATGCTCTTTAGTTAATATTTTATGGTAGCTTTCTTACTAGCTCTAGAACTGTACCTTAAGGTACAGTTTAAGACCCTGCCTTAAACAAAAATCCAAAATGACAAAAAATTCACCTAGTCCAGAGGAGGAGAGCAGAGGCAGGTGGATCTCTGAGTTGGAGGCCAGTCTTGTCTACAATGAGTTCTAGGACAGCCAGGGCTACACAGGGAAACCCTGTCTCACAAAACCCAAACCAAATCAAACCAACCAAACAAAAAAGAAATAACAAAACCGTAAAGAATCAAAAGGTGGTTCTTTTGAAAACATCTACAAGATCAACAAACCTATAACCAAATCAACCAAAGGAAGAGAGAGAAGATACAAATTAACAAAACTGGGTATGAGAATGGAAACCTTACAGCAGACACTGAGGGATCCAAACAATTTTAATGACTTTAGAAATTTATGTTCCAGGGCTGGAGAGATGGCTCAGCAGTTAAGAGCACTGACTGCTCTTTAGAAGGTCCCGAGTTCAAATCCTAGCAACCACATGGTGCCTCATAATCATCTGTAATGAGATCTGATGCTCTCTTCTGGTGTGTCTGAAGACAGTTACAGTGTATTTATAATCAATCAATCAATCAATCAATCAATCAATCAATCAATCTCTGGACTGGATAGATGGCTCAGCGGTTAAGAGGTCCTAAGTTCAATTCCCAAAAGTCCAGAGTTCAAATCCCAGCAACCACATGGTGGCTCACAATCAGTGTAATGAGATCTGATGCCCTCTTCTGGTGAATCTGAAGACAGCTACATTGTACTTACATATAATAAATAAATAAATCTTAAAGAAAAAAATTTAAACCAATATCCCTTATGAACAGAGAAAAATTCTCAATAAAATACTTATAAACTGATTCAAGAACACATCAAAAAGATTATCCACCATAATTACGTCAGTGTTATGTAAAGGCTGCAAGGATAGTTCAACAAGTATAAATCAATAAATGTAATCTAACATACAAACAGACTGAAAAACAAAAACCAAGTGATATTTCATTAGATGCAGAAGAGACTTTTTCAAAATTCAACATACTTTTATGTTTAAAGTCCTGGAGGGACTAAGGATAAAATCATATACCTGAACGTAATAATTTACACCAAGCCCATAGTCAATGTCCTAAATGGAGAGAAATGCAAAGCATTTTCAGTAAAATCAGGAGCAAAGTAAGGCTGTGTCCTCTCTATATGCTTGTTCAGTATAGTGCTTGAAGTCTTAGCTAGAATAGTTAGACAACTGAAAGAGATCAAAGGAACTCATGTAGGAAAAGAAATCAAAATAGTCTTATTTACAGATGATATTTTATACATAACAGACCCTAGGAAATCTACCAAGAAATTTCTACAGCTGATTAAAAAAACTTCCAACAAAGTAGCAGGATGCAAAATTAACACATAAAAATCAATAGCCTCCTAACATACAAATAACAAACAAACTGAGAAAAATCAGGGAAACAATACCTTTAATAATAGCCTAAAAAAAAAATCAAATGTCTTGGAAAACCTCTAATCAAGCAAGTGAAATACTTGTATGATAAGAATAGCTTTATGACACTGAAAAAACTGAATGAAGAGGGTAGAGAAATCTCCCTGCTCATGGACTGGTGAGACTAATACTGTGAAAATGATCATCTTACCAAAAGTAACCTACAGATTTAATGTAATCCCCATCAAAATTCCAACACAGCTTTTCATATGAATTTGAAAAAAACCCAATCTTTACCTTCATATGGAAACACACACATACACACACACACAGGAGAGCTAAAACAATCGTGATAAAACCTACTGCAGGTTATTACCATCCCAGATTCAAGTCGTGTTATAGGGCTATTATAATAAAAACAGCACAATGTTGGTATAAAAATGGCTATGTTGATCAATGGAATTGAATTGAAGACCTGGGAATAAATCCACATTTATCTACAAACACCTGCTATTTTTTTTTTTTTTTATAAATGGCAAAAATATACACACTGGAGAAAAGATCGCACCTTCAACAAATTCAGCTGGATGAGTGAATGTAGAAGAATAAAAATAGGTCCATATTTATCACCCTGCACGAAACTCTACTTCATGTGGGCCAAGACCCCAACATAAGGCCCAATACCTTGATTCTAACAAAAGAGGAAGGGAAATAATCCTAAACTTACTGGCACAGGAGAGGACTTTCTGAACAGGACCCCAATAGCAGGCCAATAATTAGTAAATGGGATCTCATGAAGCTAAAAAGCTTCTGTACAACAAAGGACATCATCATTGAGCAAAGCAGTGATGTATAGAACGGGAAAACCATCACATACTCACCTGACAGAGGGTTAGGATCTAGATTAGTATACAAAGAACTCAAAACCCCAGTAGTCAGGATGGTTACGACTAAGAACACAAATTGCAGGAGATATGGGTGAGGATTCAGAAAAAGGGCCAACAATTATTCATTGCTGGTGGGAATGCAAATTGGTAAAGCCACTACTGTTATCAATGTGAAGATTCCTAAAAAGCTGAAAATTGATCATCTACAAGATCCAGCTATATATCTCTTGGGCATATACCCAAAGAGTATATTTTACATATTTTACTACAGAGATACTTGCTTATCAAAATTTATTGCTGCTCTGCATAAAATAGCTAGAAATTAAAACAGACTAGATATCCATCAATTCATAAACAGATAATGAATATGTGGTACATTAACACAACAGAATATTATTCAGCTATTAAGAAAAACAAAATTATGAAATTTGTAGGTAAATGAATAGAGCTAAACATTCATCCTAAGTGAGAAAGACAAACTCTGCATGTCTTCTCTTACTTGTGGTTGAGAGCTCTTAAGCTTTAGATATATATGTGTGTTTCATTTAGAGTAACTAGAGAGGTTAGGTAGCTGTAAATGACTGGGTAGAAGGTGGGGACCTCCCAAAGAAAGAGAAATAGAATATAATGTTATCAAGAGATTAAGGGGAAACTAGAACAGGAGGGTTAAATGGGCTAGGGATGGGACAACAGAGCAAAGGAGGGAATGTGCAGGGGAATAGTACTAATGGCCTTTGAGAAGCCATATGGAAACTTACTACTGCAGAGGCTTTCTAAAACATATACATATACGAGAGCAATTTAGGTGAAGTTATTATATAATGAGGAGACAAGCCCCAATATATTATATGATAACAAGTAAAACCCCCAGTACAACGAATGAGTTACATCTTACTGGGTTTTGGTCAAAGGGATCCCATAGACCCCACCCACAGCACTCAAACATCACAGGTTATTGACAATGTTATTGGTTACTAATTCCACAACCTGGAGGTACCAACTTACGTACGTCATCAAACATGCAGAAACTGAGCTGGTGTTCAACTAGAAGCTTCAACCCTCCTGATTAGTATTCAGCATGCTAGAAAATACTCTACTGCTGGAGAGATGGCTCAGTCTTGAGGTCCTTAATTCAATTCCCAGCAACCACATGGTGGCTCACAACCATCTGTAATGGGATCCGATGCCCTCTTCTGATGTGTCTGAACACAGTTACAGTATACTCACATACATAAAATATAATAAATAATTCTTTTTAAAAAAAGTACCTATATACACTACCAGAGGAGACTTGTCATCATTAATCCTACCTAGCCACAAAACCTGACCTACAACAATGGTCTGCCATCCTACAACAACGGAGACAATCAGGACACTTTGGTGAAATAGTGCAAGATATACTATGCAAAAGTAGCACAGATGTTTTGGAAGTAAGCAACCACTTTTTCTTTTTCTTTTTTTTTTGGGGGGGGGCGGAGTTTTTCTAGACAAGATTTCTCTGTGTAGCCGTGGCTGTCCAGGAACTCATTCTGTAGACCAGGCTAGCCTCAAACTCAGAAATCCGCCTGCCTCTGCCTCCCAAGTGCTGGGATTAAAGGTGTGCACCACCACCGCCCGGCGTAAGCAACCACTTTTAAAAATCAGATTTAAGGCCCACATTATAAGATGGAACCCATACCTAATACTGCTTAAGTAGCCAAGAACTTGAGAATAAATAGGTTATAGGCTACTAATATTATTCTGCTAAATGAGTATAACAAAAATGATTCCTAGTCATGTATTGCTAACCTGTAGATCTGTGCATGACTCAACCCTCATCAGGGAAGTTTCCTCTTGCAGTCGGAGGTGATTAACATAGAGATCCACAAGTGGACAATGTGTAGAAAATGAGACACTTTGGAGTGTGGGAGGTCATTACCAAACTACTCCCTCTAAGGATCAAGGATTTAGGCAGAAGAGGAGGGAAGAAGATACTAAGAGCTAGAGGGAGTAGACAACTCCAACACAACAGAGCTGATACATAAACCTGACTGTGACAACACATACAAAACCCACGCACCAAGTTCCAGCCAGGCAAACCCTAGCATGTGGAAGAGGAGACACACAGTCCTGCCCCAGCCATGAGTCAGTTTGTGACTGACACCTGTGGGGAGAGAGAAAATGAGTGTGCTCCAGTGGATGACACGGAGTACATCAACTACACGCCAGGGCAGGAGTGGTTGGCCAACACAAAGTGGGACATCATGTTTTCTGTGTGCTTTTAGTTACGGTTTTTTTTTTTTTTGTCTTCTTGATTTTCCTGTTTGTTTTGATTTGGGATTTTTTTTTTTTTTTTGAGGGAGAAAAAGAATATGAAGATGGGTGGGCATGGAGAATCTAGGAGGAGCTGAAGGAGGAGAGGGAATATGATCATAATATACAGTATAAAAATTCTTTTAAGACAGCAAATAAAAAGTAAAGAGTAAATAATAATATATCCTATTACTATTAATCATCTATCAATTTCATTGTTCTTGGCTTCAGAGGACAAGCTCTTCACTTATTTGTGAGTTTTTCTTTCCATTTTATAATTCATTAATTTCTTTTCTTTTTTTTTTTTTCTTTTCGAGACAGGGTTTTTCTGTGTAGCCCTGGCTGTCCTGGAACTCACTCTGTGGACCAGGCTGGCCTCTAACTCAGAAATCCACCTGCCTCTGCCTCCCAAGTGCTGGGATTAAAGGCATGTACCACCACCACCCAGCCATTAATTTCTTTTTTAAAAAATGTTTTCGGAGCCGGGCGGTGGTGGGCACACGCCTTTAATCCTAGCACTTGGGAGGCAGAGGCAGGCGGATTTCTGAGTTCAAGGCCAGCCTGGTCTACAAAGTGAGCTCCAGGACAGCCAGGGCTATATAGAGAAACCCTGTCTCGAAAAACCAAAAAAAGAAAAAAGAAAAAAAATGTTTTCGGGCTGGCGAGATGGCTCAGCGGGTAAGAGCACTGACTGCTCTTCCGAAGGTCCTGAGTTCAAATTCCAGCAACCACATGGTGGCTCACAACCACCCGTAATGAGATCTGACGCCCTCTTCTGGTGAGTCTGAAGACAGCTACAGTGAATTACAGTGGAGTGAGTGGGGCAGCCAGAGGTCCTGAGTTCAATTTCTAGCAGCCACACACATGATAGCTCACAGCCATCTGTATAGCTACAGTGTACTCACACACACATAAAATAAATTAATAAATCTTCAAAAAAATGTCTTCATTACTTTATGTTTACAGATATTTGTATGGGTTTAGTGTGCATGTGTACGTCTAGTTCCTGCAGAAACTGGAAGGGGCGCCTGATCCCGGCAACTAGAGCTACCAGAAGGTTGTGAGCCACCATCAAGGTGCTGAAAACGGAATCCAGGTTCTCTGGAAGAGTATCCAGTGCTCTTAATTTCCAAGTCATCCCTATGTTCCAATTCAACAATTTTTATTTTCATTTAAAAATTTTATTTAGGGGCTGGTGAGATGGCTAAGAGGTTAAGAGCACTGACTGCTCTTCCAAAGGTCCTAAGTTCAAATCCCAGCAACCACATGGTGGCTCACAACCATCCAAAATGAGATCTGATGCCCTCTTCTGGTGTGTCTGAAGATAGCTACAGTGTACTTACATATAATAAATAAATCTTTTTAAAAAATTTATTTAGTTGGGTGCTGTGGTTGGTACATGGCTTTAATCCTAGCACTTGGGAAGCAGAGGTAGGTGGATGAATTTCTGTTGAATTCAAGACCACCCAGAGGTGGTAGATGACTACACTTCTTTTTGAGATACTTTCTTAAAAATAAGTTAAATAAAATTTAATTATTAATTATTCTGGCGTGGAGTGTGCAGGCATGCCACAGTGTACATGTGGAAGTCAGAGGACAATTTTATGGAGTGGGTTTGTCCTCTCCTTCCCCGCAGTCTAGGGATTATCACTAGCCTCAGCAAGTGCTACTGTTGGCCGAAGCTTCTTGCTTTTTAATCAGCTCTTTCTTTCCTAGTAGTTCATTTGATATTTATTTTCATTTGAAAATTTCTTCTAAGCAATGTTCTAACTATTTCAGTTATTAATAAATAGATGTTCATGACTTTGCTTCTTGGTATCCTGATTTCAGTTCTATCTTTATAAAAAAACTAAAAGAAAATTTAAAATTTATTAAGTTGTTTTTAAAAATTATTACTACTTTTCAGTTCTAAAGTTTACCTGTTAACTATTGTAAACAACCTAATGCTCATTTTCCTCAGTATCTATTAACCCTAACCATGTCTAATATCAAAATTAGTTACATTATTGTGAAAAATATATCTGACCTTCTTCCCAGTTCCGAGACATACAGCTCCTAACACATGAATGTCTTCTATACACTTTATTCCTAAGTGCCTTTCTTTCCAGTGATTTGGGTGCCTAAATCTATGTTTAAAATCTCATAATTAAACTTCCATTTTGCATCATGAAAAAGGAAGGAAGAAAAGAAGGAAAGAAAAAAAGAAGGAAGGAAGGGAGGCGGGCAGTGGTGGTGCATGCCTTTAATCCCAGCACTTGGAAGGCAGAGACAGGTGGATTTCTGAGTTCAAGGCCAGCCTGGTCTACAGAGTGAGTTCCAGGACAGCCAGGGATATACAGAGAAATCCTGTCTTGAAAAAACAAAAACAGGACTGGCGAGATGGCTCAGCAGGTAAGAGTACCGACTGCTCTTCCGAAGGTCCTGAGTTTGGATCCCAGCAACCACATGGTGGCTCACAACCACCCATAATGAGATCTGACGCCCTCTTCTGGTGCGTCTGAAGACAGCTACAGTGAGCGAGCGGGCCAGAGCGAGAAAGGGGGACCAGCAGAGGTCCTGAGTTCAATTCCCAGCAGCCACACATCATGATGACTCACAGCCATCTGTGCAGCTACAGTATACTCATATACATAATATAAATAAAATAAATCTTTAAAAAAGAAACAAGAAAGAAAGAAGAAGAAAAGAAAAAAGGGAAAAAGAAAAGATTGGGGGCTGGAGAAATGGCTTAGCAGTTAAACTTTTCTTTCAGAGAACCAGAGTTCGATTCTCAGAACCCACATAATGGTAACTGCCTCAGGAACACTCACCTGGCGGGGCCGAGGGGCTAGAAGTGATGCTTTATTGTTCTTTTGGGGTTTTTTTTTTTTTTTTTGCTTTGTTTTTCTTTTGTTGTTTTTAGTTTTTGTAATAAATAAAAGTCTGAACCAGCCTGAATCTTACTTTTTTATCTCTTCATGGCTGCCAGAGCACTTCCTGCTTTTTGTTTGTGTCTGACAAAGAGGGGAGGGGCTGTGTCTCAGTACTGACCACTCTGGAGAAAGTTTCTCTGGGACATGAAATCACTTTGTTTTTATCTTCTCTTCCTCCTCCTCTTCCATCTTTTCCTCCGCCTCTTCTTCTTTCTCATCCTTTTTATTTTTTTTGAGAAAGGGTATCACTAGATACCCTAGATAGCCTGAAACTCACTCTTGAGACCAAGTTGGCCTCAAACTCACAGAGATCCACCTGCCTCTGCCTTCCAAGTACCAGGAGTTTTAAAGGCAAACATCACTATGACCAATTACCTTTTTCAATATATAGACTCAACTTTCTGCTATTCTAAAGAAAAACAATTAACATTCTTCATCAGGGAAATGAAAATCAAAATGACTCTGAGATTCCACCTTACACCCATCAGAATGGCTAAGGTCAAAAACTCAGGTGACAGCAGATGCTGTCGAGGATGTGGAGAACACTCCTCCATTGCTGGTGGGATTGCAAACTGGTACAACCACTTTGGAAATCAATTTGGCAGCTCTTGGAAAATTGGGAATAGTTCTACCTTAAGACTCAGCTATATCATTCCTAGGCATATACCCCAAAGATATTCTACCATCCCACAAGGACACTTGTTCAACTATGTTCATAGAAGCTTTATTTGTGATAGCCAGAAACTGGAAACAATCTAGATGTGGTTTGTTCACACAATGGAATACTATTCAGCCATTAAAAACAAGGACATCATAAATTTCACAGGCAAATGTATGGAACTAGAAAATATCCTGAGTGAGGTAACCCAGACCCAAAAGGACATGCATGGTATGTATTCACTTGTAAGTGGCTATTAGCCATAAAGTACAGGATAACCACACTACCATCAACAGAACCAAAGAAGCTAAGTAAAAAGGAGGGCCCAAGGAAGGATGCTTGAATCACACTCAGAAGGGAAAATAAAATAAAACAGATATCAGAGATGGAGGAAGGGAGGGAACTGGGTAGTAGAGGGGATGGGGAAGGGAACATGGTGAGGAGATGATCAGATGTGGGGAGAGTAGGGGAAAGAGAATGGAAATCGGTGGAGGGGAGGGGCAATCGTTAGGATGTACCAGAGACCTGGGATGGGGGGAGGTTCCGGGGGGTCCGTGAAGGTGACTATAGCTGAGACTTCTAGCAGTGGGGGATATGGATCCTGAAGTGGCCACTTCTTGTAGCCAGGCAGGACTCCCGGTGGAGGGATAAGGACAGCAACCCACCCACAAAACCTTCAACCCAAAATGTGTCCTGCCTACAAGATGTACAGGGACAAAGAAGGAGTAGAGACTGAGGGAATGGCTAACCAATGAGTGCCCCAACTTGAGACCCATCCCATGGGCAAGAACCAATCCCTCACACTATTAATGATACTCTGTTATGTTTACAAACGTAAGACTAGCATAACTGTCCTCGGCAAGGCTCCACCCAGCAAACAATGGAGATGCAGAGACTCACAGCCAAACACCAGACGCTCTGGGAGTCTAATGGAAGAGTTGGGGGAAGGACTGAGGAACCCAAAGAGGACAGGGACTCCACGGGAAGTCCAACAGAGTCAACTAACCTGACCCTTGGGGGCTCCCAGAGATTGAACCACCAACCAAAGAGCATATAAGGGCTGGGCCTTATGTGCTACCCTGCACATAAGTAGCAGATGAGCAGCTTGGTCTTCATGTGGGTCCCCCAACAACAGGAGTTGGGGCTGTCCCTGAACCTGTTGTTGCCTGCCTGCCTGCCTGCGGATTCCATTCTCCTAATTGGACTGCCTTGTCTGGCCTCAGTGGGAGAGGAAAACAGTAGTAGGGGATATGATACCTAGAGGAGGGCTCCCGCTTCTCAAAGAAGATGGGGAGAGGAATGGTAGGATCTGCATGGGGGGATGCTGGGAAGAGAGGGGGGCTGATGTTGGAATGTAAAGTGAATAAATTTAATAAAAAATATTTTCCTTTTTTCTTATTCTTTTACTTTTATTTCCTTCTGCCCAAAGGGAATAGAAACAATGCTCATAGTAGTATGAAACTAAACTGTGGCCGCTAAACTTATTCCTCACTTAAACACACAAGAGCTCTCTATAAAGAAATGGTTGGGTATAGGTGAGAAGCAGCAAAAAAGTCCAGATGATCATGTACTCTCTGGCAATGCTAGAAAGCGGGGAGGGGGAGGTGTGCAGAGGAGGAGACAAACTCTAATGGCCTTTGTGCAACCTCCAAGTTGATCACTCTTAGGGACTCTTTCTTTTGTTTTTTAATTACTGTTCTCTATATATAATATAAATGACAATAAATATAATCTACTCTACCCTATTCTAAATGGTTAGTACAAAGTATAAGTGGTACATCTCAGAGAATTCTGATAAACTATGACCATTTATTTATTTAATAGGTTAGAGGACATTTTGTGAGATTGGTTCTCTCTGTGAATGTCAGGCAGCAAACACAGGTCCTCAGGCTTGGCAACAAGTGTTCCTACTGCTGAGTCATTTCACTGGCTCCATAACAAGATTCTGTTTATTGTCTTTGTTTATTTCTTTTGAGGCAGGGTCTCAGTGTGTAGTCAGGGTTGGTTTGGAACTCATTATTTAGCTGGAGCTGGCCTTGAATTCATAGAGCTCCAGCAGCCTGCGCTTCTAGAGTGCTGGGAGAAAAGGCATGCACTACCACACCCACATGAACAATTAAGGACTCAAGAGTTGGGAAATTACATTCTAGGGTGGGACACATTTTTGTAAACAAGACACACCCAATTTAAGGACTATCTAGAATATCTTTTGTGCTACAATGATATTGCTGAGCACTTGCAAGAACCTAGGCAGGATGTTAAAATATTACTATCTAGGCAATAGAACAAGTTCGCTACTCCTGTTCCAAACTTTGACCTCTTTAAGCAATTTGTCATCTTAATCTTTCATGCTACAAGACAACTTCGGCATTGTGTTTACTAAAGTCCAGTATAATATTCCTCCCCCTGAGGAAAAACAATAACAAAAAAGTGTTGAGGTGAAGCAGCTGCCTCAGCAGGTTTTCCTCATGGAAAAGCCTCAATTCTCCCAGGTTTTCTCTTTCGAAAGAGTCCAGAACAATCTAGAAAGAGACGCTCCACTGTTTGATTAAAGCAAACTAAGATGTACCTTGCAATTCTTCCAATTAAATACCTTTGGTGGATAATTAGCTAGGATAATTGAACATAATTATGTTAAATACACTTTGGCTGCTTACTTCTGAAAGCATGTTCTCCAGAGACACAGGATCCATCCTGCTGTAGACATTCCATAGACTCAAACTCACATCCTGCAACTGCAACAAAGAGCAAAACATTGAAATCATTAAGTCAATCAAGAGGGTGGTCAATTACTTCTTGTCTTCTGATACTCAAAAATTACTATCTTGGTATAAATAATGTTACTAGAATAAAAAACTGAAGCTTTATTATTTTTAAGTTATTAGTTTTGCTAACTATATTTATTATTAAATTCAGGCTTTATTAATTCTATTAGAATAAACCACAATTTTATTAATCTTATTTGACTTTATACAAATTAATAAATGCTTTCTCATTAAAGAAAATTATTTCCAGAATCTTCTTTATATCATCTGATTACATTCAATGATGGCACATACACAATTACACATACATATATACACACTATGGGATTTTTTGTAATTTTAATTAAAATAATACATGCTTGTAATTTTTTTAAAATGTCAAACAATATAAAAGGCTTACAATAAAAAACTCGAATCTTCTACTTTAACCTTTTGGAAAGTACATTAGTCTCATTCAAAAACTACTTAGAGCTTTTTTCTTTTTGTTTGTTATTTATGTCTAGATTTATGTTATTTATATAGAGATGTCTACTTATTTCTTATCAATTTAGAAGTATTAACTTATGCAAGAATGCAGGTCTCTATCATCACCCCTATACTTTTTCTCTATACACATTAGCTGTTTATAAAATCAAAATCATACAAATATTATCTCCCCAAATTAAAGTACATTTCTTAACGCCCCCTCCCCAGTCAGGTGTACTAACTGTTCCATTTTTTTTGTCACTTTGCTTTCATTTATTTGCTATTTTTATTTATTTATTTATTTATTTAGAGACAGGGTCTGTCTCACTACATGAGCTTTTGCTGGCCTAGAGCTTCCTGTACACTTGACTGGTCTTGAACTCATACATTCTGAGTACTGGGATTAGCAATTCAACCCTGAACTTGAACAGTCCCACCCAGTCTGCTGACTCCAGGGTTACCAGCAGTGCCACCACTGTTCTCTTCTCCCTGTGCAGATGCTCAGGTGCAGTGTAGTGCCTGCAGCACTCCGAGCCTCTCTGCACCATGGTTCTTTTGCACTTCCCTTCTCCTAAAGCCAACATTATCAAATGTTCAGAGCAGAAGATGACAAAATCACTCTGAGACCCACATAACCCATCCAGCTTTCCTCAGCCTACTAACTTTCTTATGTGAAGAAAAGCTTCCTTAAGAGCTTGCGGATCTATGTTTGCATCCTAGGGACTGTGGGCTTTGATACTCTGACGAATTTTATCTTGTTTTATTTTCTTTTTCAAGATAAGGTCTCTCTATGCAGCCCATGTTAAGGAAAGCTTGCTGTTACCAATTGAATATGATGAACACATTTTGGAGGGTGGCAAAAACTTCAGGAGGTAAGTTCTACAAGGAAGGAAGGAAGCCACTGTGTACATACTTTTGAAAGTTACACCTTGTTTCCAGACCCTTCCTCATCTCTGCTTCTGTGAGCCATGAGATCATCAGACACTGCCACACTCATTGCCAGGATGTTCTCACCATGGGCCAAAGAGTCTGGATTGAAATCTATGGAAACCCAGGCCCAAGAAATCTTTCCTCCCTCAGTTGTTTCTATCAATCAGGAATTTTGTCACAGTGATAAAAAGTCCGACCTCCACACCTGCAAGGTTCCTGCTGCCTCTGACTCCCAACTCTTGGGATTATAGATTATAGATTATAGGATTATCCCACCTTACAATCTGCTAAATCTTTCTCTTGTGTTTTGTTGCTGTTTTTTGAGACAGGGTCTCATGTAACCCAGACTGGCTTGGAACTCTACACAGCCAAGGATAACCCTGAATTTCTATCCTTAAATAAGATAGGATTCAAGGATAACCCTGAACCACCATCTCCCTTATGCTGCCACACCCAGTTCTATGCTTGTGCACGCTGGGCAAGCACTCAACTAACTTAAGTTTCACCCCCAGTCTTGGGTCTTTTCCTTAAGCATCATTTCACCTTTCAGCTGAGGAGCTTATATTTGTCTGTATGCAAGTAAAGCAGTGTTCACTGCTTCCTCTCAGTTTTATTTCGTGTTTGCTGTTCTGACCCTTTGCTTAGGGAGCTGGTCACACTAAGTTTTACACTGCCTGGTCAGTGTCAGCACTTCAGCAGTAAGAAGGAAGCTAGAGCCAAGGGGCTCAACCAGAAGAACTTTCTTCCTGTTGCTTCAAGGAAAGAAAAGTTCTCTATAACCACTTAGGCTGACTCAGTTTAGCTCAGCCTAAGTGGTGGCTATGTGGGCCTAGCTTCCTCTCATGCTGGCACTTAGTGTATGGGGACATGTACAGTGACCCTCTAGGGTAGGTACTGGCCTTTGTTTCTCTTACAGAGGAGTCAAACAAAATTCCCTAAAGACACAGAAGTAGTGAGTAAGTGACTGGCTGAAAAGACATCCCCTCCCTGAGGTAACTGATGACTTTCTTTGGGGTATGGCCATATGCTAAATTAAACTGTAAGTAGTTGAAGCTCTCCTCCCAGTATTTAAAGAGGTATGAGCCAGTCATAGGGTCATCAGAGTTGAGGAAGACATTGGGAGATAAGATCTACAGAACAAACTGGTCCACACACTAAGTAACCTGAGAAAGGCAACAGAAAAGAAAACTATGATGAAGGACAGAGGGAGGTGAAGGGATAATGAGATGGAGGCAAAGGAGAAAAATAGTAAAAGTTATTAGTCACATGCTAGGCATGGTGGCACTTGCCTGTAATTGAAAGGCAGGAGGAGGATCCTGAATGAGGGTGGCCTAGGTTACAAAGTGAGACACTGTCTCAAAACACACACACACACACACACACACACACACACAAACGAGGGAGATAGATAGGATCTTGCTAAGGAACTCAACCAGGCATGGAACTAGTGATCTTCCTGCTTCAATATGCCTGGGATTACAGGCATACACCATGCTTAGCTAAGACAGGGATCTTAAAGATCTATAGTCTCATATGATATTTGCTACTTCCTCTACAATAAAAGTCTACATTAACCCTTCAAAGGTTTTGGAGCGAGGGGATGTCTTCCCAGCCAGTCACTTACTAGCTCTGTGTCTTTGGGAATATTTGTTTGACCTCTCTGTAAGAGAAACAAAAAACAGGCTGGCAAGGTGTCTCAGCGGGTAAGAGCACTGACTGCTCTTCCGAAGGTCCTGAGTTCAATTCCCAGCAACCACCTGGTGGCTCACAACCATCTGTAATGAGACCTGCTGCCCTCTTCTGGTGCATCTGAATCAAGTGGGGCCCGAGCGAGCAGGGCCAGCAGAGGTCCTGAGTTCAATTCCCAGCAGCCACACACATGATAGCTCATGGCCATCTGTACAGCTACAGTGTACTCATACACATAAAAAATAAAATTAAATATATCTTTAAAACGAAAAAGAAACAAAAACCAGTACCTACCCCAGAGGGTCACTGTACCAATTAAATCACGTGTTTGTGTGTGTGTGTGTGTGTGTGTGTGTGTGTGAGATGTATAGAAGAAGGCACTCTACATATACATAGTTCAATTAAGAAAGAACAAATATAACCATTATTGTAAATGATTTCCTTTCTGTCCTTCCTGCTGTGGCCTGATTCTCTCAACTTCCTTGGGAATTACTGTACATTTCAAGGGAAACTCCCAAAGCCAGATTTTCACACTGTAACTCTAGTAATCTTATCTGACAGAAAGGTAAAATCCTGAGGGCCGTAGAGAGTGTGGTGTCCTGCTAGGGAAGTCCCTGTGTACTTCCTCAGGATGTTAGTCCTCTGACTTGCTTCTAAAGGTACAATAGGCTGTCCCCATGTCTAGCATGACAATGCTTTGCCTGCTGGGTTTTCTGTTGGGTCAGGTCACAGCAGATAGAAACAAATGGATGTCTTCGGTCACTCTGTTAACATACCAGAACATCTTCCCTAACCTATACTGAGGACTCATTTTCCAGACTCCTTCTCACTCATTAACCTCTCTCAAAAGAGGTCATCTCCAAGAGGCAGAAAATACAGAACACTGTGCACACTCCATCTTTTTCAAAGCCAGGCATAATGACACACATCCTTAATCCCAGCACTTAGGAAGCAGCGGCAGATGGATCTCTGGAAGTTCCAGGCCAGCCTGGTCCATACAGTGAGATCTTGACTTGGTTTGTTTAAGGTGCTTTCACTTTGTGACAAGATCCAAACATACTAGTCTTCACACATACCTCATATTTCATGGTAAAAAATCCATCTCCTCCAATGCCTTCAAGTGCAAAGGCCTGTACAATTGGCCACTTCTCTACCACAAACATATCAAATATCTGTAAGTGACCTGGAAGAATCACACACCAAGACACATCAGATACTATCCCGGACAGTCGAACCCAATCTCATGTGATTAGACAGGAATCATTTCTTACAAATTTACCAAGACAATAAGAGGGTTAGATATTGAAACTAAAAATATAAAGTGAAATTCAAGAAAAATTTAAATCACAAGCAAGTATTATATATTCACATTTCTCTATAGCACATTTATATTTTGGATTTTTTAAAAGTAAATAGTACTCTACTACAATTGATTTGTACCACTTAGAAGTATGTTAATTAACAGACCAAAAATTGGCTCTTCTATCTAAAGAAACAGCCAATCAGCTTCCTCAAGGGAAAACTACCAAACCAAAACGTTTCTTTTCTGGCCAGGTGTAATGGCACTTGCCTTTGATAGCAGCAGCTGGGAGACAAAGGCAGGTGGCTCTCTAGTTTGAGAGCAACCTGGTCTACATGGCCAGGGGCGGCTACACCCCTGTATCCTATATCAAAACAAAACAAAAATAAGTGTTCTTTTTGTAACAATATTTTCAATATTCAGGGTTTTTTTTCTTCCTACAATATTAACATTGATAAACTTGTTGATTCCCCCCTGTATTCTACATTGAATTTCCCTGTAAATCAGTGGTTCTCAACCTTCCTCATGTTGCGACCCCTTTTTAGATATTTGGCAGTTCCTTACATTATAGTGACCTCTAACTGTAAACTTATTTTGTTGCTACTTCATAACTGTAATTTTGCTACTGTTATGAATGGTAATCTAAATATCTGAAATACAGGATATACGATATGCAACCTTCAAAGGGGTCATAACCCATAGGTTGAGAACTGCTACTGTAAACTTTTTTTTTCTTTTTTTGCTTGCCTGCTTGTTTGTTTGAGACAGGGTCTTTATGTAGCCTTAGCTGGCCTGGAACTCACTATGTAACCATAATTGGCCTCACCCTTACACAGAGCTGTCTACTTCTGCCTCCCAAATGCTGAATGGGATTAAAGGTGTATGCTACCATCTTAGAAAAAGATTTCTCTTATTTCAATTATGTATATGTGTGTGTGAAGGCACCCATGGAGTCAGATCCCCTGGAACTGGAGTCACAAGTAGTTGTGAGCTGCCTGATATGGCTGCTGAGAACCAAACTCAGGTCCTCTAAAAGACCAACCAGTACATGCCTTTAGCCATCTCTCTAGCCCCATAAGCCTATTTTTTTTAATAGCTATTAAAATTATAATTTTCTATTATAAGTCACATCATATCTATAAGTAATACAGACTAGATGTTAATTGTGCCAAATCCCTCATCAGTTCTCCTTGACCACAGACAGCTTGATATGTTATTGTGGTAACTTCATAGTTATGAACAAGGAGCTTGTATAAGAGAGTTCCTAAATTTCACTCTGTTTGATCCATTTCCTCAGTGAAAATGGGCCAATGGTTCCCAGCCAAATATCTACCATGAAAGAGGAACATTCAGTCCTCATACCATCCAAGCAAGCAATGTTCTCTGTTTTTTTAAAAAAAAAAAAAAATTATTTATTTATTTATTTATTTATGTATGTATGTATGTATACAGTGTTCTGCCTGCAACCAGTAGAGGGTGTCAGATCCCATTATAGATGGTTATGAGCCACTATGTGGTTGCTGGGAATTGAACTCAGGACCTCTGGAAGAGCAGCCCACACTCTTAATCTCTGAACCACCTCTCCAGCCCTCAAGCAAGGTTCTTAAATGGCTTGCTATCAGATACTCACCTTGGGAGCTATAAGGAATACCAATTCTACTACAGTCTCGAACCATGTCCACAAAGCTGGAAATCTTAAATTCTTCTGCTGCTTCTTCATCTTCATACTAAGGGAAATTAAAAGAAAAATGGACTCTAATGAGATACATCATTTAAAAGTTCACATTATCTATGTATATTCTTAGGGATTGAATCTCCCCCTCCCCTGAACACACACATAGGTTCTCTCTGTGTAACAGCCCCGGCTGTCCTAGAACTCGCTCTATAGACCAGGCTGGCCTCAAACTCATAGAGATCCACCTGCCTCTGCTTCCCAAGTGCTGGGATTAAAGGCATGAGCCACCACTACCAGCCTCAGGGACTGTCTTAAATGTTATTTATAAAGAACTATTCCCAACTAGGGAAGGGTGATGTACTGGCTGGTTTTGTGTCAACTTGACACAGGCTGGGGTTATCACAGAGAAGGGAGCTTCAGTTGGGGAAGTGCCTCCATGAGATCCAGCTGTGGGGCATTTTCTCAATTATTGATCAAGGGGGTAGGGTCCCTTGTGGGTGGTGCCATCCCTGGGCTGGAAGTCTTGGGTTCTATAAGAGAGCAGGCTGAGCAAGCCAGGGGAAGCAAGCCAGTAAGGAACATCCCTCCATGGCCTCTGCATCAGCTCCTGCTTCCTGACCTGCTTGAGTCCCAGTCCTGACTTCCTTTGGTGATAAACAGCAATGTGGAAGTAAGCTGAATAAACTCTTTCCTCCCCAACCTGCTTCTTGGTCATGATGCTTGTGCAGGAATGAAGACCCTGACTAAGACAGGTGACTTCCTAAAGCCATCTTATTTGTTTGTCAAAAATAGTCTCCAATTCTGTATCTCATAAACAAAAATTAACTCAAAGTTGACTGAGATTTAAATAGAAGAGATAAAACCCATTCCTCCAAGTGTCTCCGATAATCACATGGAAAGAAATGTTCTTAATCAATACTGGGTAGAAACTGCCATGACATTCATTACAGGCAGAAAAATCTCAACTTGCTTTCTAGTCATACTCTTCCAAAGGACCCAAAGGGAAATAGAAATATAAATCGACATCAAGAAACCCAAACATAAATGTCACAAAGTTTAGGAAAATGTTAACCTTCGCAGGCATGTCAGTTCTTTTGACACTGTAACCCAACTCTGTCTATCTATAAAGTTTAGACTCACTCAAAAAATTGCCTAATCAATTTATACATTAAACAGAATAAGCCAGGCAGTGGTAGGGCACACCTTTAATCCCAGCACTTGGGAGGCAGAGGCAGGCGGATTTCTGAGTTTGAGGCCAGCCTGATCTACAGAGCGAGTCCCAGTATAGCCAGGGCTACACAGAAAAATCCTGTCTCAGAAAACCAAAAAAAAAAAAAAAAAACAAAACAAAAACAAAAACAAAAACAGAATAGTATCCTGCAATATCCTGCAAGGCTTGTGGAATGTCCCTTTAATCCCAGCACTTGGGAGGCAGAAGTAGGCAGATGTCTGAATTGCAGGCCAGTCAAGGCTACACAGTGAGACCGGTCTCAAACAAAATAAATAAAAATAAAAGATACAGTAAGATTCCATAACTATTTAAATAACCCTACAAGCTTGTGTTGCGGCTACAGGCTGGGAAGCCTGCAAGGGCAGTCTGAGCAGTCTCCTGGAGACAGACCACCATGGTGAAGGAGAGGCAGGACAGGAGGGTGGGCTCAGAGACCAGTGAAAGCCTCTGCTGTCTCCTTCAGGCCAACAGCCAAAAGCCTCACGGCCGGCAGAAAGCTTTCTGCTTGAACTCACTTCTGTGTAAGCGCACTCAGACACTGACCTGTAGGTTTAAAGGGGCTTCTGTTCCAAATAAACACTTTCCCGAGAGAAACACTTACACTGTCTCCTCACCTCATTTTCTGTCATGCAATGGAAATGCAGGTTTCTCCAATGTGCCACATAAGGCAAAAGATAGCGGTAGTTGACAGGATTACAGTACAGATGGACACTGTCTGATTTAATCAATAAAATCACATCTGCAGGACGGAAAAAAAGCAAAAAATTGTCAAAGCCTTTTCCTTCAGTTTCTGCTC
Source organism: Mastomys coucha (assembly GCF_008632895.1). NCBI lineage: Eukaryota > Metazoa > Chordata > Mammalia > Rodentia > Muridae > Mastomys > Mastomys coucha. Next base: position 116,388,507 of record NW_022196897.1, read on the forward strand.
AGAAAATTAGTAACTCCACTTTCCACACAAGATTGTAGTTAAGCAATTCAGAGTTTGCATGGCCAGGCCCTGGGTTCATTTCTAGTACAACAAACAAACAAACAAAACTCCAAAAGCAAAACATACAGCTATTTCAGAAACAATGTAACAAAACAAAAGTCTAAATGGGTAATTATTTAATCAAGCAGTAGTCAGGTATGGATAGTATTCTATTTTCTATTGCCTCTGCAATGCTCCCCCTATGGTGACCTTCTAAATATGACAGTGTAAGCCCAAAATAAGTCAAAAGAGCAGAGGTCATTCCTGAAGCAGTGTACTGCAAAGTTCAAAAGTCAGAGCTGTGGTACCAGTCTTGGCCATGTCACCCATTTACTGACTAACTGATGACACACTGGCTGCACTCCTGAAGATGAAGCCTAGACTACACACATGCTCAGCAAGCAATCTGTCACCCTCAGCCCACTTCATTTTTTTAGACAGGGTCTCACTAAGTTGGCTCAACTGGCCTTGAACTCAATATATAGCTCAGGGAGGTATTGAACTTGCAATCCTCCTGCCTCAGCCTCCCAATCAGTTATGATCAGGGCTGTACCACTAGGACTGTCTGTCTGTCTGTCTGTCTGTCTGTCTGTCTGTCTGTCTATCTATCTATCTATCTATCTATCTATCAGAGTAGCCCTTGCTGACCTGGAATTCACTGTGTAAAACAGGCTGCCCTTGAATTTACAGCAATCCTCCTGCCTTTGCTCCTAAATGCTGGGATTACAGGCAAGCATCGCCACACCTCATTGCTCTATCAATGAGGAGATAAGTATCAAATGGAAATAACATGGCTACTCAATCAAGAAACAGCATCAATTATGGCAGGGACTCTACATTAAAACCAATGTCTAAAATTCGTGTCCAGAGATTCATTAGACTCCAAGCAACTGTGAGCCTGGACATTGCATGTCAGTCTTGGGACAGTCGCTGTGTACGGCAATGAGCTCTGTACACAGGAAGAGGCTGGAAGGAAGGAAACACAGGCAAGTGAACCAGCTGCTGGCATCATACCAACAGATTACAGATTCAGAACAGCCATCAACAGTGGTGAATCGAGTAAATAAAGATATCCCAAGTGTACAAGGAAACCCAGGCAAAATCAAGAGCCATGAGATGGGAAATGGAATGGGGCAGAAATACTAAAGTAGCCTGAGTGTAAAAAATGAACGCAGTCATAATTCCAAAAGAAAATTGGGCTTTGCTCAATGACTCTCCGGTGGCAGAGCCACTAGGCCTCTCTAACAAGACCATGCTAGTGAGAAAAGTGCAGAGAGAAGCTTCTCTCTCATGTCTGAGCACTGGGCTTCCTCATGTCCCAAAGCCCCAGGTCCCTGTCCTAAATCAACTGGAGACTTCCTACAAAGGGAGAAATTTTATGACACCTGAAAAAGTGGAGATGACAGTGCACACACCACACATAGTCTACACTGAATATAACCTTAAAGTTTTAGGTTCCAAAAACAGATATATCATAACCACTGCTAGCTAAAGAGAGCTTAACCTTAAAGCTTTCTCAGACAGAAAGATAAGGAAAATGAAGAAAGGATACTAACTCAAAGTACTGTGCTCTCCTTTTTCTGTGCTCACAATAAAAAGAACAGTTCTAACTAAACTATATGGATAGTACTGGGGACTTTACCAAGGTAAAATTTACAATGACGGTACAATTCAGAACTATTGACAGTTTAATAAGAAAATTCTTCATTGCATAACAGGCATCATTTCATCACAAAATGATGTTTGGCAGCAGCCCTGGTGTCCACTAGATGCCAGTAGCACCACAGACTGAGCCATGGCCATCAAAAATGTCTTCAGACATTGCTAAATATCCCCCAAGGGACAAAACTGCCCCCCATCTGAGACCACACTACTCAAGTGAGATCATGTGACATCAAATGTTTGCTTTCATGGCCTCCCAGCTGCCTTGCAAGTGTCTTGTCTCTTGTCCAGTTTTACTTGTTTGTTCTATGTCTCCTGACTCATCTCGCAGACAATTTATAATGCTAAGTACACGATATGAGGAGTAGCTCCTGGGCACCAGTCCACAGGAGCATCAACACATGCAGTGTCTCCAAGCCAGAGAAGGCAGACTGCAAGCAGAAAGCCTGCATTGTATTAAAGTCACACAAAAAAACAATTCCCAAAGACAGCAGGACAATAGCCCCTTGTTCCTCAGCTAAAGATCCACATAAAATCTTCTTTCTTACAAGAGCAGTTCGTCTTTGCCTCAAAGCAGAGTGCTTTCACTGGCAACAGCACAAGATCCGAACCTTCAGTGAAAAGGAGCAGCGTGCAATCCTAAGAAAAGCCAGTACCCTGCCAGGAGACGAAGCCAAACACCGACGTCTGCTTCTGCTCTCAAAGATGATTTACCCAATAAACGTATTCTGAACACTGCTGCTGATAGTCTGTTATCCAGTGCTTGACCAGTAGGAATATTCTATTTTAATAGGTCAACAAGGAAATGCTATTTTTCACTATTAAAGAGATAAAATCTTACCTGGTATAATCCTAGCTACTTGGGAGACTGAGGCCAGAGGTTGCCAATTTTAAGACCAATTAGGGGACCACACATTGTTCTAACAGTAGAACAAAAAAGGCAAGAATTTACTGGAGCTTTGGACTATTTAAATTCTGATTATATTTTCCTATAAAGAGATCACAAATGGGGTGCTGAGTGTATGTCTTTAATCCCAGTACCAAGAAGGTAGAGGCAAGTAGATCTCAGAGTTCAAGGCCAGTCTGGTCTACACACTGAATTTCAAGCCAGTTAAAGCTATATGGGACTCTATCTCAAAACAAACAAACAATAACAAAAGCCCCAAACCACAGAAACAGAAACAAAAAAATCTTGAACTGGGACTGTCAAGATGGCTTAGCAGTTAAAAGTACTTGCTATTCTTCTAGAGGACCTGGGTTTGATTCCCAACACCTGAATGGTGGTTCACAACCATCTGTAACTCCAGGTCCAGGAGATCTGATGTCATTTTCTGGGCTCCAAGGACACAAGGGTGTTCACACACATAAACACACACACAGTACAAATACATACATGCATGCAAAACACTCATACAACACAGTAAAATTAAAATTAAAACATTTTTTACAAAAAGATCATGAATTAAGGGTCCAAAGAAATGAACCACTCTCTACTACCATTTGCTAATACAGACTTACCATCTAGAATTTCTTCAGAAAATCCCGTTTTCTCAAAATCAGTGGTATTCTGACTGTATAAACCAAACAGAAGGTAATTTGCCAGCTCTCTGCAGCCTTCATTGTACCTGCTGTCAATTCCTGCAAAGCAAAGCAGGCTGGGATTAGCTGCCCTGTGCCATGGAAAGAGCCAATGACTTACCCATTCAGTAAAGCCTTGATGAAAAGAACCAGTTTTGTGCTAAAACTAAATAAGCAACCCCTTGTGAGAGAAGCAGGTTGAGGCATAAGGTACTTTCCTTGGATCTCAAGAGGTGGAGAATTAAGCGACAAGATTACTAAGGCTGTTAATTCTGAAAAGCATTTTTAATTTTCAGGGTTTTTTTTTTTTGGTTTTTCAAGACAGGGTTTTTCTGAGTAGCCCTGGCTGTCCTGGAACTCTGTAGACTAGGCTGGCCTCGAACTCGGAAATTCACCTGCCTCTGCCTCCCAAGTGCTGGGACTAAAGGCGTGCGCCACCACCGCCCGGCTAATTTTCAGTTTTTACTTTACATGTTTGGGTGTTTAACTTCCATGTATATGTGTACCATGTGTGTATGGTGTTCAAGGAGGCCAGAAGAGCACCCTCCATGGTCTATCAGATTCCTAAGAATTAGAGTTACAGATGGTTATGAGTCACCATATGGGTGCTGGGAATCAAACCTGGGTCTTCTGGAAGAACACCAAGTGCTCTTATCTACGGAACCACCGCCAGCCCATATGAAGCAATTAAGGGCAAAAAGAACTGGGAGATATGGTCTTCTATGGAGTTACTACAGATCTTGGAATATTTTGTTAGCCTAACAGATCTCAAAGAGATCCCTATGAAAAATGTGTATGATCAAATAAAAACAAGTAAGGCAGTTTGAAAAAGATGAGGACAAGTGGATGGACTAACACCCACTAGCCCTTCCCAAAGTCAGAAGCAGTGCTTAGACTGCACTGTAAGGGGTGGAGTGACACACACTCCCGCACATGACCTTCACTTTACTTCTGCCTCTCAATGACTTAGCCATCCTAGGACTACAGCTATTGGCAGGCTGGAAGGATCAGAGTCAAGCAGCTGCTCTCTATGTGGTTTTTGAAAAGAAAGGGTTGTAGCCAGGCATGGTGGCACAGAACTTCAATACTAGTACTAGAGAGGCAGAAGCAGGCAAATCTCTGAGTTTGAGGTCAGCCTGGTCTGCAGAACAAGTTTCAGGACAGTTAATGGCAGGCAGGCACTGTGGTGGGAGCTCCCTCTTTATCTATCTCACTAACACCCCTCTTAATATTCACCCTCATTAAGATGAATAGGTGTCACAGGAATGAAAACTGGGAAGATGTGAGCCTATATGTAATGTACCTTACATGATAGCATTACTAGTATCTTCCTGCGATCAAGGCTACAAACTTATTATTAAAGCACTGACCTAGGATGCAGAGAATTCCATCAGGTTGAGACTTGCTGCTCTGGGTCAGGACACTTTGAACCTGGCGGAGTCGGCTGCAGCTGTAACAGAACAACAGAGTTTCTTGAGTGCAGTAGTGTGAGCGTACATAAAAGGTACATGCATGAGGAATGGTTTGGTTAGGTAAGGAAAGTGGTAACTATCTCTTTAATCAGAATGTTACCCTTCTTTTTCATGTTCTGGAAGAAATTTAGTGCAGTGGTCTAAAAGACTATCTGGACAACTGATTATGAACAAACTGTCAGTAGCTCTTTGGCTCAGTGGAAGATGGCACGAAGGCCCCATTCATAATCAATCAGCTGACACCAAGAATTTCCAATATCTTTTTACTTTTGCTGATTCCCAAAAAAAGTTTCTACACTGCTTTAGCCTAAATTTAGTCTTTCTCAGTTTGTCTCAAAAGCAACAACACAACAACAACAACAACAAAAAAAAAAACCCAAAAATTGATATAAAGGCCTCAATAAACTAAGCTCTAATTATCCCATACAACTACCTTATAGACTTTCAGCACAGAGACACACTCTTTTTGGAGAGCTATTACTCCTTTGGTAGAAGGGATATTCCTTGCACTCAGGCAAAGTGTAAGGCAATATATATTCCTAAACAATACAATTTCTATGGACTCTACTGCCTTTCTGTCTCACTCAATTCCCTCTCAGTAACCCCAAAGATGAATACCCAATTTCATGGTCAAGCCTGATTCTTCCCTACCACCTCCATGTTTAACTCTCACCCCATAAACATTTTTAACTGTTCAATATCATTAACCATTAGCGATGCAAACTACACTACTTTGAGATTCCATCTTACCACAGTCATGTCTGTCATAAGAAACAAGTGACAAGTACTGAAGAGGATATGGGGAAACAGTGACTCCTATCTACTAGCTGGTAGGAATATATGTATAGCAGGGTCTAAACTGCTGCAGACACTATGGAAATCAATATGTGCAGGTATAAGGCTAAAAACAGAACTACCATATGGTCTACCTATCCTCAGCATATACACAAAGAACTCTACATCCTACAACAGAAATACTTGCACATCTATGTTTATAGGTGTCTATTCAAAATAAGTAGGAAATGGAATCAGCTTAAATGTCCATCAACTGATGGATTAAGAAAAATGCAATACATATATGCATCAGAATTTATTAATCTATAAAGAAAAATGAAATTATAAAAATTTCAGAAAAACAGATAGAGCTGGAAAATATTATAGCAAGATAATTTAAACACAGAAAGAACTTGCATGCCCTCTATGGGCTGGAGAGACGGCTCAGCAACTAAGAGCACTGACTGCTCTTTCAAAGGACCAGGGTTCAATTCCCACCACCCATAAGGGAGTTCCAGGAGATCTGAAACCCTCACACAGATATGTATATATACATGGAGGCCAAACACAAATGTACATATTTTTTTTAACTTTTGAAAATAAAAAGAAGTTAGGTATGTCTGTATTCATGCAGGTACCCACAAGGCCAGAGGCACTTGATCCCTCTGGAGAGGGAATTAAAGATGGGTATAAGGGCCAGGCAGTGGTGGCACACGCCTTTAATCCCAGCACTTGGGAGACAGAGGCAGGTGGATTTCTGAGTTCGAGACCAGTCTAGTCTACAGAGTAGTTCCAGGCCAGCCAGGGCTACACAGAGAAACCCTGTCTTGAAAAACAAAACAAAAAACAAAACCAAAAAACGAAACTTATGTGTATACTCACAGAGCTGCACTGCTCTTAACCTTGCTCAGAGAAGCTTCTATTTGCAGTGGACAGTGGTTAATGTAGAGGCTCATGGCTATCCAAACTGCTGACAACGCAAGTGACTGTGACATTAAATGGAACACTCTTTGAACCAGCACCTCTTCCTCCACCTCTACCCCCACCTTCACCACCACTACTTCCTCCTCCACTACCTCGACACCTTTCCCAACCCCTCGAGCACCACCAGCACCAGGGCTTAGCGGGCATCACAGAAGAGAGGGAAGGGACTGTGTAAGAGCTGGAGGACAGGGAGGAGGGGGAAGAGCTTCTGGAGAAGGACACAAGCACTGCACCGCACCGCACTGCACCGCACCGCCAGCTTAGTTGGCGTGCTTACCTGCAGGAGATCAAGCCAGGCAAAATTTCAACACGGACAGGGAAAGTCCATGAGTCCCCCCATCCTAGCTGAAGAGCTACTGGCAGTTGATGGTTGCTAGGCGAAGAGTTTTGGTGTGTGGTCACCCAGCATAGTATAAGTACCAATTCTCAAATTAACACGCAGGTTTAACACAATCCCTATTAAATGCCAAAACTTTTATGGACATAGAAATGTTTATTCTGAAATATATGAGGGCTGGTGGGATAACCAGGTTCCAGGCTAGGAAGGGCTGCATAATTAGACCCTGTTTCAAGGACACTAACTAAATGTACGTGGTGGGCCCCATGATGTTCATCATACTATTCTTTTACTTTCTTTGTAGTTTGTATAATAAAAATTAGGGGCTATGAGGAAGGGGTTTGTTATGGAATAACAAGGTTTTAGAAGCAACAGCATAAAGATAATTTTAAATATTGAATGACCATCTTTCCCTGCCTGACCCTGCACATTCTCTTTTTACCAGGATTGATACTGCAGTCATTTCCCCTCTAGAAGGACTTTGCAAGTCGGACCTTTGGCCCATTTCCTGTGAAGGACAGTATTCTGACAGCCTGCCAAGGTTACCAAGAGCTCTTTGGTTTGCAAACTTATAACCAGACACTGACAAAAAGCATGACCAGATCATGTGACCAAGAAACAAAAAAGTTTCCCTGGCAACTGCTGCTGGAAGCCAAGACAATACTGAAAATAGGAGACTTTTTTCCTACTTGTACCCTGTCCAGTCCAAATACAGTGGGAACACACAAGTGTAAGAAAAGTGTCTTTTTCCTTAAGTAGAACATTATCCTGATTAGTATTTTTTTATCAAACAGGTAAAACTAACTAAATTTAGGGTTTTTCTCCTCCTTGTACATTTTCTTGATTCTCAAATTTAATCTTTAACCAGAATATAGTCTGCCACTGAACCACAAAGCATTACAGTTACTTAATTATTTACTTTGGGGAGTGAGGCAGGGTTTCTCTATGTCCTGGTGTCTTAGTCAGGGTATTTATTCCTGCACAAAACATCATGATCAAGAAGCAAGTTGGGGAGGAAAGAGTTTATTCAGCTTACTTCCACATTGCTGTTTATCACCAAAGGAAGTCAGGACTGGGACTTAAGCAGGTCAGGAAGCAGGAGCTGATGCAGAGGCCATGGAGAGATGTTCCTTACTGGCTTGCTTCCCCTGGCTTGCTCAGCCTGCTCTCTTATAGAACCCAAGACTTCCAGCCCAGGGATGGCACCACCCACAAGGGACCCTACCCCCTTGATCACTAATTGAGAAAATGCCCCACAGCTGGACCTCATGGAGGCACTTCCCCAACTGAAGCTCCCTTCTGTGATAACTCCAGCCTGTGTCAAGTTGACACACAAAACCAACCAGTACAATTGACCCCTTGTCAACTTGGCACACAAACACATCACTATTAAGCCTCAACCCTTATTTTCTTATCCATCCCCAAGATCTAAAGTCCTACAATCTTTACATATTAAAAGTTCAATCAATTTAAAATATCCAATATCTTTTAAAATTCAAGGTCTCTTAACTGTGGGCTCCACTAAAATACTTTCTTCCTTTAAGAGGGAAAAATATCAGGGCACACTCACAATCAAAAGCAAAACCAATGTCTGGGATCCAACTCTTGATCTTCTGGGCTCCTCTAAGGGCTTTAGTCACTTCTCCAGCTCTGCCCTTTGTAGCACACATCTTGTCTTCTAGGCTTCAGATGCCTGAACTCCAGCAGTTCTTGGTGGTCATTGCATGGTACTGACATTCCCAAAACACTGCTGTCTTTCACTATAACTAGGCTTCACCAATAGCCTCTCATAAGATGCCAAGCCTCAATTCCTTTGCATGACCCCTTCAGTCCTGGGCCATCAATTGCAAACTGAGGCTGCCCCTTTACCAGTGGCCTTCCATGGCCTCTCACTATGCTGAGCCTCAGCTGCTCTTCATGACCCCTTCATGCCTTCAAAACCAGTACCTCCTGGGTTACTCTTAAACATTACCAAGTCCTGCTGCAGCACTAGGTACAACCTTGGCTATCTCTGGAACACAGCCTCTTTGTGC
>NW_022196897.1:116398080-116408240 GCF_008632895.1 Mastomys coucha
GTCCTCCCCAAAACATGGTCAGGTTGTCACAGGAATACCCCACTTCTGGTACCAATTTGTCTTAGTCACAAAAGAAGTCAGGACTGGAACTCAAGCAAGCCAGTAAGGAACATCACTCCATGGCCTCTGCGTCAGCTCCTGCTTCCTGACCTGCTTGAGTTCCAGTCCTGACTTCCTTTGGTGATAAACAGCAATGTCGAAGTAAGCTGAATAAACCCTTTCCTCCCCAACTTGCTTCTTGGCCATGATGTTTGTGCAGGAATAGAAACCCTGACTAAGACACCTGGCTAACCTGGGATTTACTCAGTAGACCAGGCTGGCCTCAAACTCATAGAGATCCACCTGCCTTTGCCTCCAGAGTGCTGAGATTAAAGGTGTGTGCCACCAACACCCAATTATTTTATTTTATTTTGCTTTTTTTTTTTTTTTTTTTTTTTTTTGAGACAGGGTCCTAGCTGTCCTGGAACTCACTCTGTTGACCAGGCTGCCCTCAAACTCACATAGATCCACCTGCCTCTACCTCCTGCATGCTGGGATTAAAGGTGTGCACCACCACTGCCTGGTTGTTTACTTTTAACAAAAAGAAAATGCACAAATATCCCTGATGAGTTCAAAGAAAAGCACAGTCATCCTATTCCCACCCAGCACCCAGAATTATCACCGTTGACATCTGACATATCTGCTTTTACTCATATGAATGCTTTCTGAATTGTATCTGTAAAATATTAGTTTTCTGTACCTTCATAAGTAATAAACAGAACATTTATATTAAACTGAAGTTTTCATTGATCCTTATACTCAAAGGTCATACATATGGTAGCTTGTTATGTGTCTACATTATGTGTCCCAAATTCCATTAGTAACACTGCCATGTAGCTCACAGTACCTAAGCAAGACTAGTACATCCTGGATAGCCTATATTTGCCCATGATTACAGAGTTTCACCTTCAAAGTTTTGTAAGGGAGGCTGTAGTCATTAGAAGTCATGTGTGGGTGTGCAGGTTACTTTTATATCATCTTGACATACGCCAGAGACACTGGAAAGAAGGGAACCTCAACTGAAAAAATAAGCAAGCCTGTAGGGCATTTTTAAAAAGTTAGTTATTGGTGTAGGATGGCCCAGCCCATGGTGGCTGGGGCCAGCTCTGGTCTGGTGGTCCTGGGTGCTGGGTGTAAGACAGCAGACTAAGTAAGTCATAAGGAGCCAGTCAGTAAGCAGCGCTCCTCTACGATCCTAACCTGCTTGGGTTGCTGTCCTGACTTCCCTCAATATTTAACAGTGGCATGAAGTGTAAGCTAAGTAAATTCTTTCCTTCCCAAGCTGCTTTTAGTCATGGGGTTTCACCACAGCAATAGTAACAAGGGGTAAAGGCACTTACCACTAAACCCAAGTGAAGAAAATAACAGATTCTCTCAAGCTGTCCTATGACTACCATAGGGAATACCTGGAGGGAATGCTCCCCCCAACCAAATGAGTAATAGATAAATGTAAATAACAACAAACTTATAAAAAAGCTGAGAATATAGCTCAATGGTAGAACATCTGCCTGGCTCTGGATACAATTCCTAGTACTGAAACACACACACACACACACACACACACACACACACACACACACGCTTCCCAATGTTTTCAGGCTGGTGATATAGCTCCATGGTAAAGCATTTACCTAGTGCTATGTCTATACTATTATTCTTTCTGGGTTTAGAATGAGTTTGAGCATGAGAGATGACAACACAATCACCAGTGGGCACACCACAGAGAACTGGCTCAAGGATAGGAGTGGAGCCCTTGGCATTCTCAGGTTTACAGCTGTTGTGCTTCAAGTTTTTGGAGGGTGAAGAGAACCAGAGACTACCACTATGGCTGCAGAAAGCTATAGTGGCAACAACTTGGCCGTCATCTCCCCACTAGAGTGTAGAACGCACACCTCTAGAAAACCAGCCTGCACCTGTGTTCTTGACGGAGCACAGCACATGAGCAGTGAATTCCTTCAAAAGTACCTACACGATCTCTTTCCACTCACTGGTCTCTCTTATGTTCCCACTTAAACCAGAAAAGAGACTGTAAGCTATCTAAACTAGCATCTAACAAGGCATAGCACTAAAAAGACATTGAACAAATGGCATGTTTTGGTTTGGTTTGGTTTGTTTTCATGAAATTCTAATCAGTCAGCAGCTTTGAATAATCTTTCACATGGGTTTGCTTTTTTCTTTTGGAAATCTCAGGTTATGAGTGCTATTTTTTGTGTGTGCCAGGTGTGTTCAGGAGCCTCTGGTGGCTAGAAGAGGGCATCAGATCCCTTGGAGCTGGATCCAAACCCAGTCCTCTACAAGAACAGCAAGTACTCTTAATCATCCACTGAGAGATGTCTCTTCAGACCCTTGGTTCACAGGTGACCCTTTATTAGAAGTGCTCTGAAAACAGCTGTAACATATGAAGTGACCCATTATTACTGTGGTTGGTTGAATATGCTTGGCCCATGGAATAGGTGTGCTCCTGTGCCACTGTGTAGGCAGGCTTTGAACACTCCGAGTGCTCAAGCTCCACCCAGTGTGGAAGACGGCCTCCTCCTAGCTGCTTATAGATGCTAGTCTCCTCCTGGGTGCCTTTGGATCAAGATGCACAACTCTTGGCTCCTCCTGCACCATGTCTGCCTGCATGCTGCCATGTTTTCCACCATGCTGATAATGAACTAAACCTCTGAAATTATAAGCCAACCATAATTAAATGTTTGCCTTATAAGAGTTGTCTTGGTTATGGTGTCTCTTCACAACAATAAAACCCTAAGACAATTATATAAGTTACAGAATAATATAGAAAATACTACTATAGATAATAAGAGTATTATTCTATTTGCTGAGTTGACAGAAGAGTGAAAGGAAATGATGATTGTACATGGGAAGTCAATTAAAAGTCAGTGACAATCCCAGCAACTGGAAAGTAGAGGTGGGTCAGGACTTTGAGGTTACCCTCATGTTGAGAGACACTATTCCTGGGTAGACAAACAAATGTCTACTCAACCAGTAAGAGAACCACCAAAGTCTAACTTGGTGAACCAGTGAGTTTTACTGGGGTTCCTGGCAGGAGCAGAAATAACTCAAAGACAGACCATCATAAAAGCTGTCAGCATGGGTGACAGCTCACAATGGCTAGAAACCTGGAGTTCACCTGGTTTCACAGCCACAAGGGGCTCCACAGGTCACAGAGTGTCTCTTAAAGTCAGATGAATGGTCTGAGCCTCTTCCAGGGTGCTCTGGTGATCTCCGTCTCTTCCAGGTGGACTGGCTGGTCTGAGTGTCTCTTAACTGTCCTCACTGAGCAGAGGACCAAACCATATTCATAAATGAACTGCTGAGGACACAGCTCATCAGCAAAGTGCTTACCTAGCAAGCCCAAAGCTCTGGTCTCAAGCATTGGTTTGGTTGCCAGTGCCATAAGAAAACAAACAAAATGAAGTTTGGAGTCTACATATGGACACATATGAATGTGCACTGAATAATTTGACTTTTCTGTACTTCTGAAACCTTCATATTACAATGTTGGAGGAGTCACACTGGGAATAATAAAGGCTGCCGTATCTGCACTAATCTAGACTTCAGGTATTGATTAGAATGAGCTCCCTGTAGGTCTGAGGCAGGTTGACAAGACGTGGCCTTTGCATTAAAGCAGCCAATATTTACTTCCCTTGGCAAAATTAAGAAACTTGAAGGAAAGGCAGAGGAAGGGCACACGGCAAGACCATAGAAGCCATTTCCACTGATGTCCGGCACTGGAGTGACAGGTAAGACAAAGTCAGTGTTGCTACTGGCATGACCAAACCTGGTTAACCACTAACCATAAAATGACTCAAACTGACACATATTTTATGGCTAAAGAGCATGCTCCTGACATGTAACTGTGTGGTAATTTTAATTTTCTCCCAGCACTTCCACTGTGGTGGTGGTTTGAACAAGAATGCTCCCATAGGCTCATATATTTGAATGCTAAGGGACTGGCAGTCTTTGTTTGGAGTTGTTGGAGTAAGTGCCCCTGAGGTGGGCCTTGGGGTTTCAAACGTTCAAGCCAGGCCCAGTAGATCTGGGTGTAGAATGCTAAGCTACTTCTCCATGCTGCCATGCTTCCAGTCATGATGACAATGAACTAAACCTCTGAACTGTAAGCCAGTCCCAATTAAATGTTTGCCTTTATAAGAGTTGCCTTGGTCTTGGTGTCTCTTCACAGTAATGGAACACTGACTAAGACCTCCACCTCCATAACCACAACAATCTAGTGCAATATGATTCTCATTCTACATAGTTATCTTGCTGTAGTAGAAACAGAGCTGTCGATCCACGCCCATCTCTCCTTTCATTGATAACACTCCCATTTTACTTAGGTTTTCAATAGGCCAGATTCCTCTGCTTCTAGAGCTATCTGACCAATGAGGAAACTTCAGAAGCTGCTGGAGAAAGAAGCTTTTGGGAAAGCTCTTGTAATGGAACTAACTAATCTAAGGACTAGTCTCCCCACTTCCTCCTCTTACCTGAAAGACACAGTGGTCAGGGTTCCTACAATCATTTTGTGATCATAAAGCTATTGAAAAGATAAAGGCCATTTGCTAATATCACCAAAGGAAAGTATAGAAGTAGTTTGGCTCCTTGTTAATTTTATACCAGAAAAGGCCTCTCGTCCTCTGGAGGACATTTTTTGCAACAGAGAATAAACGCTAATGTCATTTTTGCTAAGACTATCCTATTAGCTGCTAAATGTAGTTCCCGATAGACCACCTAATTTAAAAAGGTTAAAAACTCAATTGAAATTTATGTCTAGACAGATCTCATTAATTTGTATTAATAAGATGCTAGATTCAAGAACTCCAGAAAACAAGTCATCATAAACAGGAAGTGCTATGCAGAGATCTGCTCAGTGTATCTGGATATTTTCCACATTATCCCTTCTCTTTGGCCGACTATGAGCACTGTTCTCACTTCCTGCTCTTTGTAAAATCAGTTCCACAAGGATTCATGCCACAAGCATCCAGTTGTCCTCCCCCACATCCCTGACTGTTACAAGCATGTCAAATTCAAACATAATGTGCAGGCCTAGCTCAGATCTTAGAACAGGGAAAGCCTACTTAGGGAAATAAATCTAGAGTCCCAGTAAGCACGTTTACTCATTTTCTAAAGCTCTATTCCAGCACTGGTGCCTTCACTGTTATAAATGCACCATGGTTCTGCACTACAATTCATCTATAAGTCTAAAGCTACTTTCAAACTCAAGTTTTTTAAAAGCATGCTAAGGGCAAAGTAGATGCTCAGGAAGAAGCATCTACTTTGCATCAGAAAGCATCAGAAGTAGATGCTAAGGTTCTTGCCCACCCTGAGTTAGATTCCCCAGGCCCTACATGTTGAAACAAGAGACCTACTCCTTCAAGTTGTCCACAATTGCCATTCCCTATACACCAACACACACACACACACACACACACACACACACACACACACACACGCATGAAGAACATAATTAAAAATTTTAGCCGGGCGGTGGTGGCTCACGCCTTTAATCCCAGCACTTAGGAGGCAGAGGCAGGTGGATTTCTGAGTTTGAGGCCAGCCTGGTCTACAGAGTGAGTTCCAGGACAGCCAGGGCTATTCAGAGAAACCCTGTCTCGAAAAAGCCAAAAAAAAGAAAAAAAAATTTTAACATGGTAAAAAATAAAATCAGATGTGGTGGCATGCACCTTCAATTCCAACACCCAGAAGGCATATTTCTCAAAAACAAAAACAAAAACAAAAACAAATATACTACCTTTTTTTTCAAATGAGGGCTTTAAATCAAAAGTACTAGTTTTAAGTACCCAAACTATAGTACCTCCTTATTTTTAATTTTTTTCAACTCATGTATTCATTTATTTGTGCTATATGTTGCATGTGGTGGCATGTGTATCTTATGGTGTGCATGTGTGTGTGTGTGTGTGTGTAGGTGTACATGTAGTCATGGAACTGGTTTTATCTATCTATCATGTGAGTTCTAGGAACTGAACTCATTCTCAGGCTGGACAGCAAGTGCCTTCACCTGCTGAGCTATTTCTCCAGGCTCTGTGAAAATAAACCTTAGGGCAAACCCAACAGTTTAAAGCTGTGTAAGATCTCTCACATTTACTCCCCCTTTGGACAAGAGCACAAAAGCTAGGAAACATAGCCATGTTACCATGCCCTGTGATGTCACAGAACTAAAGATCACAGTCCACTGTCACCCTAGCCATAAGCACAGAGGTAAACAGTGAGGCCACTACCTCTGGGCAGAAATAATGCTACAAGTCTTAACAAGCAAACCTTTCTGCTTCCACTAGAATCACACCGAGCCCTCCTAGTCGGCATCCAAGCAACTGAGGATTTTGGAAGGGTTTCTTTGTTGTTATTGTTTGTCTAACACATCCTAGATTGACCCTGAACTGAGAATTCTGATATATAACTGAAGTTCTTCTTGAACTTCTGAAGTTCTGCAAGAGACTCCTACACAGAAAAAGTACTTTAAAGTAGGGCAGTATATTTCAGCAAGATTTCCACTAATTCCTTAGTATTAATCTATATAAACTAGGTTATACTTTAGTTAAGGAAAAATTCTAGGGCCAGAAAGATGGCTCAGCAGGTAAAGGTGTTTGCTGCTAAACATGTTGTCCTGAATTCAATCCTAGGGATTCACATGGTAGGAGGGTAGGAGAGAACTTACTCCAGACAGTTGTGTGTTGGTTTGTTATCTCTCTCTCTCTCTCTCTCCCTCTCTCTCTCCCTCTCTCTCTCCCTCTCTCTCTCTCTCTTTCTCTCTCTCTCCCTCCCTCCCTCCCTCTCTCTCTCTTTCTCTCTCTCTCCTCTCTCTCTCCCACACACACATACACACACACACACACACACACACACACACACGTAATTTAAAAACAAAATTTTGAGACAAGATCTCACTATACAGCCCTGGCTGGTCTGAAATATGCAATGTAGACCAGCCTGGTCCCTGGTCCCAAACTCAACAGAAATTTGTCTGCTTCTGCCTCCCAAATGCTGAGACGAAAGGAGTGGACCACCTTTGAGACCAAAATTTTTTATTCAAGTAGGTCAGTAGTAAAGAACACTAGATGTTCTTGAGAGGAACTGGGTTTGATTCTCAGCACCCACATGTTAGTATACAACCATCTGTAACTCCAGTTCCAGGAGATTCGATGCCCTCTTCTGACTTTTGTAGACACTGAGCATGCACACTGTACATGGACATACATGCAGGCAAAACATCCAGACACAAAATAAAATGAAAAAATCTAATAAAAAATAAAATAAAAATGCTTTATTCTATTCTAAAACCCAGTGACATTTTACTTCCTTCTCATGCTCATTCTGGTTCCAGAGTGATTTGGAGCAACAACAGCCGCCATAACAGAAGGAAAGCGAGTAACAAATTCATGGTTGAAGTTCTTACCGCAAAGGACTACAGCATTACTCTTATGTACATTTCATTAACCAAGAGCAACTCACAAGCCAACTTAAAAGGGGAAAGCAACTTTAATTCGACATTCTTGGGGGATAGAAACCAAAATTATCTGAGAGCATGATTATGGTCACAGCCTTAGAAAGGAGCCCCTAATTCTGAGCAATAATATTTTCACTTCTGCTCTCTATTCTCCACCTGTGAGAATGGACTCCTATAGAAGAGAACCATGCATTTGCAAGTACTAACTATGGCCTCAAGTAACATGACTTCTTCACTAGCTAAGCCTGCCTCTTTCATCAGTCAGGAGTGAGAGAGCACAAAGAGACCAAATGTAGTTGAGAGGAAGAGCTGAACCCAAATCTGACAGGAACCTTCAAAACGTCAAAAAATACAAGGGGGCTAGGGGCTAGGGCGGCAGGCATGGTGTCAAGGCTTGAAATCTCAGCACCTGGCAGGATAAGGCAAAAGGATCAACCAACTTCAAAGCCAGTCTGAGAAACGGATTTAGACTTATTTCAAAAGCACTAGGGACATAAGAAGGGAAGACTTTAACAGGTAAGAAAAGCATGTTCAACCACAGGGAGATAGAAAAATGAGGTGACCCTTCACCAAAATTTCTTTATCAAAGGCTTACTGTTAAACTGTGTACTGTCTAAGGTAAGTTTCAGCCAAACCACTTTATGGCTAACAAAGTCAGCCAACATGCTTCTTTTTCTTGAGACAGGGTTTAACTGTGTAACCCTGGCTGGCCTAGAATTTACTCTGTAGACCAGGCTTGCCTCAAACTCACAGAGATCTGCCTGCCTCCCCAGTGCTGGGATTAAAAGTATGAGCTACCATCACCTGGCACATTTTTTTTAAATGTATGGATGTCTGCATGTCTGTCTGTGTTGAGTGTATACTGCATGTTTGCCAGTGCCCGCAGAAGCCAGAAGAAGTCACTGGATCCCCTAGCCCTATATATATCTTCTTAATATACTTTAAGAAAGTAAAGAGCTCTCAGCAATGTGGAGGCAGAGGCAGACAGATCTCTGTGAGTTCAAGGCCAGTCTGGTCTTCTAGGCCATGGATGAGAAACCTGTCTCAAGGCATGTATGTGGAGGTCAAGGGGGTAATTTCCATGAGCTGGTTCCCTCCCACAGTGAGTCTGGAGATCGAGCTTGGTCATCATGCTTGCACATAAAGCGCTTTTACACACTGAGCCACCTCTCTGCCTCTTTACTTTCTTTTGTTTTCTCTGTCTCTTTTTTCCTTTGTTTTTTCTTTCTTTCTTTCTTATTTTGAGATGTTTCTCATCCATGGCCTAGAAGACCAGACTGGCCTTGAACTCACAGAGATCTGTCTGCCTCTGCCTCCACATTGCTGAGAACTCTTTACTTTCATAAAGTATATTAAGAAGATCTATAGGGCTGGCCAGATGGCTCAGAGATTAAGAGCACTGACTGCTCTTCAGAAGGTCCTGAGTTCAAACCCCAGCAACCACATGGTGGCTCACAACCACCTGTAATGAGATCTGACACCTTCTTCTGGTGTGTCTGAAGACAGCTACAGTGTACTTACATATAATAAATAAATAAATAAATAAAAAGAAGATCTATATAGGGTTAGGGGATCCAGTGAGCTCGTCTGGCTTCTGCAGGCACTGGCAAAAACCAGTGATGCTCTCTGGCAGAAGGACTGAGAGAGGCTACCCACTACAAACTGTAGACTTCAGAAAAAATTCTTGTCAGGGGCAGAGAAATCTATACAGTATCAAAGCAGAAGCAAACGGGGTCTCCTAAATGCACTGTTTCGTTACTATCTAATTGCTTTTCTTCCTTCACGGCTTAGTCACTCAATAAACACATTGTCAGAGTATGTGAAGAAGTCCTGGGAAATGAAAAAGAAGAATCAGTTTTGGGGCTTGCAGAATGGCTCAATGGGTAAAGGCACCTGGCTGCCAAGAGACCTGACTGAGTCCAATCCTAGTGACCCACATAGGAGAAAGGGAAGAAAAAACTCCTGGCAAGGTGTCCTCTTACCTTCACACTCACTGAGGCAAGCACAGTGCTGCTTGTTCTCTTACTCTCTCACTCACTCACTCTCTCTCTCTCTCTCTCTCTCTCTCTCACAATACATACAAACACACACAAAATATACACACAATACAATACATACACGAAAAACACATACATACATGCAAAACACATACATACACACAAAACACGTACATACACACAATCCATCCATACATACATACACACACACACACACACACACAAAATTTAAAAATAAAAAAGAAGCCAAGCAAAGTGGCTCATGTCTTTAATCCCAGCACTGAGAAGCAAGTGGATCTTTGAGTCCAAGACCAGTCAGGCCTACAAAGTGAGCCTCTGTCTTTAAAAAAAAAAAAAAAAATAGTAGTTTTCACTTTTCATAGTTTTGAGCCAATTAAAACAAACAACCCCCCCAAAATAAACAAATAAAAGACAACAAAACTCTACAAAAACCAAGGTTAGATGTGATATAGCACTTGTCTAGCAAAAGCAATGTCCTGGGATTTGACCCTCAATACTGGAGAGAAACACTCACACATATACACAGAAAACATTACAATACCCAATCAAGAACACAGAAAAAGTCGGCCAGACACGGTGGCACAACCTAATCCCAGTATTCAGGAGGCAGAGGCAGGTGCATCTCTTCGGGTTCAAGG
>NW_022196897.1:116408250-116446645 GCF_008632895.1 Mastomys coucha
AGGAAAAGCCATTCTAACATATTAGTTGACAACCCCCACTCAAGGGAACAATAGCATACTTACTTTGCCAAATGGCTGCAAGGAAGCAAACAAAAAAGCCTCTTCTGGTTTAATGACAGGTTAGCAGTACCCAAACCCCCATGACTCCTCCCTTCCCTTTCTTATAGGTTCCTACTGCAACACCTCCATCCCTCCAACCTCAGCGTTTCGCTGGCAGCCCCATACCAGCTCCGTCACAAACAAAGCCCAGACTATCAAGGTCAGCCCCAAAGACAGAGAGCAGAAATTGGAAACAGATCTTCTGTATGGAAAAGAGCAGGGCGGCCCTCCCTAATGTCAACTCCCCTCCCAGTACACCGGCACGCCTGGATTCTATCAGGAACCTGGTGTCTGCCGCTTTGGGGGGTTCTGAGCCTCCTTTCCCTCTCCATCCAGTTTCCTTTTCCTTCCTGCGCCCCCAATGACCTTCAAGTCCCCGAAACAGGTGCTCCCAAGGGGAAGGGGTTGGATGCAGCGGACAGGGACAGGTGAGGGGAGTTCCATGTACATGCAGGGGACTGGGAATTCTACAACCGAGCTGCAGTCTGGGGCAAAGGCTCTGGACACCTCGGAGCAAAGGGGTTCGCGCGGCCGTGTCCGGGGCTCCACTCGCGTGCATACAGGGCCTCTAGCGGCGGGCTGTCGGTGGGGAAGGTTTAAGGGAAAACCGGTCCGTGGGGTGGGGATGTCATAACGGGGTCTTCCCGGGAACCGCGGTGGGCTGTCGAGCTACAGACATAGCAGGGTCCCTCCAAGAAGGCCGCCTGTCCCCGGGCAAACGTTCTTCACAGAGCCGTTTGAAACAATCCTCCGCAAGGAAGCCATATCAGACCACGCCCTGCCGCCCGAGGCTTAGCCGCCCCAAGGCGCATCCCGGGCCACCCTCGGAGGTCTCGACGCGGCATACCTGACCGAGGCCGCCCCACGGCCAAAGGTGCCAGCGAGGCGCGCGCGGGACAGCCCCGGCTGCTGGGAGAAAAACGAGTCCATGGAGGCGGGCGGCGGAGGACCTGGGGGCCGCGGAGGGTCGCTGGGGCCGGCACCGCAGCGGGCCAGCGGCAGGGCGGAGCGAGGGTGCGCCGAGGGGGCGGGGCCGGCGCGCGCGGCCACGTGGGGCGGGGCGGGAGCGCGCGCAGCGGGGGCGTCAGTGTGTGTCGGGGTCCCGCACCGCACCGTGCTGCCGAGGAGCCAGACGGACTTGGGGTGCGGGCCGCCAGGCGTAGGCTCCAGGACACCACATCTCCCGGCCCTTAGGTCTCTCAGCGTCCTGAGGGTTCTGTGGGAGCTACCACCAAGCTCGCGGACGCGCCCGGGGGCGGGGTCTCGCTCCAGCGAGGGCCGGGCTAGGCTTCCTCAGGTCTATACTTGGCTTCATCCTGGAAGGATGTGTCCTGGACCGCTGCCTGGCTACAGTTATCTGTTTCACATCAGTTGCATACCCATCCTTGAAAGGTTCGGCCCCTTAGCGATGCGGCCTGTTGAGAGCACTGGCATACAGTGTATCACAGTATCCCAGGAGACCCCTGTCTTTGCAGTTTAGATTATGGGTAGAATTGTTTCCAGCTGTGGGTCAGGGAACCAGAAAATCTCAGAGCCCGAGTTCCATCCTGCATAAAGTGGAGGATTACTCACGTCCTTTATATACAGGGTCTATTTAAGAACCACATATATTGACCTTGTCAAGATATCTTACATGTCCTAAATTCATCTTCTCATACAAAATTATAACCCAAGACTAGTTTCCCTGCTACAATGATCGGTTTTGAATTATTTATAAGTAGTACTGGCTGAAAAATCCTCCTTCCGCTCATAAAGATTTTAACAATCCCCAAGGTTTCTCTTGCAGGTTTAACTGAAGATTTGAAAAAAAAGGAACTAAAATATTTATTTTTATACTTAAAGGAAAATAAAATTTTGCCTTCAGACGCAAGTCATGAACGTGTAACCATTGTTTAGAGGTAACCAACACAGTATCTGAAAATCAGCCAATCAGAGACAGTCTCTCTTCAGGGGCTTCCAAGTCAGCCAATTATCAACAGCTTCTGAAAGCCAGCTAATCATTGACAGCAGCCCAATCAGCAGCGCAATTACTAGGCTTCGGAATGAAAGAGCCTTTCTTAGCTGCTTTGTTCTGTAGACCACTTTTAACAGCCAGGAGACTGTAAATTGCTAAACGGTCAATTTATTGAAACACCTCGAGCTTCTACAGACCCAAACATTATATACATCTCCGGCTCTGTTAAGAATCTGCTTTGAGCCGGGCAGTGGTGGCGCACACCTTTAATCCTAGCGCTTGGGAGGCAGAGGCAAATGGATTTCTGAGTTCGAGGCCAGCCCGGTCTACAGAGTTAGTTCCAGAACAGCCTGGAACTACACAAAGAAACCCTGTCTCCTGTCTCGTAAAACCAAAACCCAAACCAAACAAACAAAAACAAAACAAAACAAACAAAAAAACAAAAACAAAAAACGAATCTGCTTTGAGAATACAGCTTTTCTCTGCAAGCAAATGGGATATTCACCTTCTTCCTCCCTCCCCCATTTGGTAGGTTTTATGTAGCCTAGGCTGGCCTTGAACCCCTGATCCTCTTACTTCAGCCTCCTTTTTGTTTTTTGTTTTTTGAGACAGAGTTTCTCTGTATAGCCCTGGCTGTCCTGGAACTCACTCTGTAGACCAGGCTGGCCTCGAACTCAGAAATTGGCCTGCCTCTGCCTCCCAAGTGCTAGGGATTAAAGGCATGCGCCACCACTGCCCAGCTTGCTTCAACCTCTTAAATACTGAGAATACAGGCTTTCACCATTATGGCCAGATGGAAGGCTACTACAATTCTCAGCATAGAACAAAATTGTGTGCCTTTGGATGCTTGACTCATACCCTGTTATGCAGATATCTCATCTTGCTCATTCTTTATCAGTTAGTGAATAGAGGCTTGTTTCCACACTTTCTGTGCCTTAAATTAATGCCAATATGACTGAATATTGACAAGTTTTTGTGTAGACATGTTTTTAATTCTACTGTATATGTAGTATACGCCTAGAAGTGTACTGCTTGATTATACTGAAATGCTGTGTACAGTAATTTGAGGCAGTTTGTTTGTTTTCCAAAAAAGCTGCACCATTTATATTCACATTATATAGGCGAGAGGGTTCCAATTGTTCCACGTGTTCCCAAACATTTAACATCTATTGGATCGTAGTCATCTTACTAGATATGAGGCTGTAGTTTCTTATGGTCATTTTTTCATGTGCTATTGGAGAGAAATAGATAGTGTAAATGAGAATTCCTGAAAAGAAGCTGTGTCTGCAAAACTGATTGAAAACTGCTCTTACTGGCAAGGTGAAATAAGTTCATGTTCCCAGGCCTAGGAACGAACACCCATACCACTTCTTCTCTCCAAATGTTTATTTATTTTACATGTATGAGTACACTGTAGCTGCACTGATGGCCGTGAGCCATCATGTGGCTGCTGGGAATTGAACTCAGGACCTCTGCTTGTTCCAGCCCTGCTCGCTCCAGCGTAATACACTGTAGCTGTCTTCAAACGCACCAGAAGAGGGCGTCAGATCTCATTACGGATGGTTGTGAGCCACCATGTGGTTGCTGGGATCTGAACTCAGGACCTTTGGAAGAGCAATCAGAGCTCTTACCTGCTGAGCCAGGTCGCTAGCCCCTCCAAATGTTTCCTTAATTGTCTCTTAACTGATAAATAATATAGAAATCACTGTTATCCAAACCAAGTTGCATAAGTTGCAAAAATACATAACCAGTTGTCTATTATACCCTAATTAACTACATGCAGCTGACCCACTCCTTTTTCCTCTTACCACTCTGAACTCCGGGCCTAACATCAAGGAAAATGAATTAAGAATCTTGAAGCCAGGTGCCCTGGATACAGCCCAGTCTCCAGTCTTTTACTTAACCCATAATGTCAGAATACAACTGGATAACCCTGCAGCTCCTCTCAATCCCCCTCTCAATTTATGTTCCCATTCTGGAAATACACTGTACAGTCTCCCTTCAGGGTGAAGTTTATATCCTACCTCTCTGAGCACTCAGAAAATAAAGCTTTTGTTTTTAAGTCTCTGTATCTGAAGTGGGTTTTCTCGGCTTCCACCCTGAACCCAGTTAAGGAGAAGTGCCCAGATGTGCCATTGCTTACTGAATCACGGGCCGTAGCAATGAGCAGCTAGATAGGAGTGTGGAAAGCATGACTGAAAGAAAAACTGAGGAGACAGACATCTTGAGAAGAAGTATTTGGATAGCACTCTCCAAATTTGGAGGAAAAAAAAATGTGATAATTGTATCTCATGAATTTTCTTTTCTTTGAGACAGGGTTTCTCTGTGTAGCCTTGACTGTCCTGGAACTTGCTCTGTAGACCAGGCTGCCCTGGAATTCAGAGATCCACCAGCCTTTGCCTCCCAAGTGCTGGGATTAAAGACATAGGCCACCACACCCTAATAATTGTGTCCTGTGTAAATGCTCATCAATAGGTGATTTCAGCTGAGGAGTTCAATAATCAAGTAGCTAGAATGACCCATCCTGTGACAGTCAGCCTTTTTCCCCAGCCAGTCCTGTCATTGTCCAATTCCCCAAGCCCCAAACAGCGTCCAAAGTCCCAGAAATGAGCTCACCCTGGACTACAGGAGAATTTCTAGGAGATAAAAGCCTCTGGAACTTGTGAAACCAGTTCCCATCTGCCAAAACAAGTCATTTTGCTTACCTCTGGCAAAAGGAACTTATGGCTCCATTAGCTATGCCTGTAGTTGCATCGAGAAGCACATGCTGGCCTCCAGGCTCCTTCAGTATCCCAAGTACCTATTATATAATTCATAGTCCACACTAACACATTAGCATCCTAGGCGTTCTTGTCTGCCCAGGCTTCCTTCCTCCCAGATACCCATTAGTTCTCTTTATAATGACAAGGTTTCCCCCACTGCCCCTGCTATTCTATGCTTTCTCTGTTCACTATTCTTCATTCTCTCACAGATAACCCCAGCCATGTCTAGTCTTTTGGCCATATTCAGTCTACTACTTTTTCTCTCTGCTTTGGACTCTTCCAGATGCCTCTGGCTGTTCTCTCATATCTACAATTAAAACCTTAACAATATCACGGAGTGGTCATATCGGCAATGCCTTTACAGTGCCCCTTGAATATATCTGGTGGCGCTATGCAGTAGGTGCACAAATGGACCTCTTTCCAAATGGCCCAGCATCTCCTCTGAACCTAGTTGCTGACTAGACTCTCCTAAGGTATGGATCATTTGTTTCTGCTGGCTTCTTCTGCCAACCACCATATTTGTTTCCAAATTTTAGAGTCTGCCTCTTCAGCTGCATCTCTTCCACCTGCTCTGACCACTCCTCACGTCATCTTTTCTAATAAGTGTCTCCTTGGAGCTGCCTACACAATCTCTGTCTCTGACAGTTCTCAGAGCCTACTACTGATACATGTATTTCTTACAGTACTCATGAAAAAAATGGCCACCATGGGAGAGAAGGAAGTTATGAGCTTAACAATATGGATTTGCTCTCACTAAAGCTGACCCGGCTACAGTTGCTGCTGAGTGTCAAAGCTGCCAGCAGCAAAGGCTAACACTTAGCCTCTGATAAGGAGCCGTTCCCCTGGGTGACCAGCCGGTGACCTACTCAGTTGGTGGACATTGGATAGCTCTCCTTTATGGGAAGTCAATGCCTTTTCCTTACTGGAATAGATAATTATTCTAGTTATGAATTTGCTGTTCCTACATGTATTGCTTCTGCTAGACCAACATCATCCATGTCCTTGTAGAATGCCTTATCCACAGCCATGGTATTCCTCACAGCTCTGCTGACCATGGAACTCACTTCACAGCCAGAGATATGGGACAGTGGGCCTATGCTCATGGAATCCATTTGTCTTATCATATTCCCCACCATCCTGAAATGGCTGACTTGTTAGAATGGTGTAATGGCCTTTTGAAAACACAGTTGCACTAACAATTAGGGCGACCTTTTGAAGACACGATTACAATGCTAATTAGTTGGCAGTATCCTGGAGTGCTGGGGCAGGGTTCTTTAGGAGGCAGTGTATGCCTTGAATCAACATCCAATAAGCAGTAAGGTTTCTCTGATAGCCAGCATTCACAGGCCCAGGAATCAAAAGAGAGAGATGGGAATGGTTCCACTCACTCTTATCCCTAGTAACTCATTAGGGAATTTTCTGCTTCCTGTTTCCTCAACCTTAAGTGATACTGGCCTAGAAGTTCTGGTTCCAGAGGAGTGTTCCTGCCTGGAGACAAGCAAACATTCCATTGATCTGGAAGCTCAGAGTTCCCGCTAGACACAGCTTCTGATACCCTTAAGCCAAAAAGCTAAGAAAGGAATAAGAGTGTTAGGATGGTGATTGATCCAAACTACCAAGGGGAACTGGATTGCTTCCTCCCAATGGAGGTAAGGAAGATTATCGTGCAGGAGATCCTCCTTTAGGGTCTCTTGGTGTTGCCATGTCCTGTGGTTAAAATCAATTGGAAACTAGAATAACCCAATCCAGGCAGAATGACAAAGGGCCAAGACACTCCAGAGGTAAAGATATGTATCACTCTTTCAGGTAAAGACCTAGAACCTGCTAAGGTTTTTCCTGAGGGTGGAGGAAATACAGAATAAATAGTAGAGGAAAGTAGCTATAAATATCAGTGGAGGTCACATGACCTGTTGCAGAAACAAGGATTGTAACTGACACAAGTATTTCTATAACATCCCATTAAGAAGATATTTGTGTGTATATACATATATATCAAGCAGATATTTGTGTTTTCTTTTCTCTATTATCATATAATATAATATCAATTGAGATATATTGGAGGTTGTGTTGAAAATCTGTATTATTATATATATTATTATATTTAGAAGACTAAGCATTTCTCAAGGTACTTTGTAACCTATTTGAAAATTAATGATGTGTTTGTGGTTATATGTAGGATAGTTATATCAGTGTTATTTGGAATTACAAACTGGTTATTGTTTTCATATGGAAATTAAGCATGACATTAAAAAGGTGTGATTATATTCTTGTTGACAAGGGGTAGATTTCTGATGGCTAATCTTTATTGTCCACTTGACTACGTCTGGAATCAACTAAAATGCAAGCTGCTGGACATTCTTGAGGGAATTTTCTTAATCAGATTATATGAAGCAGGAAGATCCACTTAAATCTGAACCAATGCAGGGACAAAAAATGGAGAGACTGAAGGAAAAGCCATCCAGAGATGGCCCCACCTTGGGATCCATCCCACACACAGACACCAAATGCCTGCACTATTGCTGATGCCAAGATGTGCTAGCAGACAGAAGTCTGGTTTGGCTGTCCTCTGAGTGGCTCTGCCAGCACCTGACTAGGACAAATGCAGATACTCAAAGCCAACCATCAAACTGAGTCCCGAGACCCCAATGGAAGAGTTAGGGGAAGAACTGAAGGAGCCAAAGGGGATTGCAACCCTATAGGAAGAACAACAATATCAACTAACCAGACCATCCAGAGCTCCCAGGGACTAAACCACCAACCAAAGAATACATATGGGCTGGTCCATGGCTCCAGCCACATATGTAGCAGAGGATGGCCTTATCTGGCATCAGTGGGAGGGGAGACGCTTGGGCCTGTCAATGCTTGAGGCCCTAGAGAAGGGGGATGCTAGAACGGTGAGGCAGGAGTAGGTGGGTGGGTGGGGCAGCACCCTCTTAAAAGCAAAGGGGATGGGGGATAGGATGTGGAATTCATGCAGGGAAGACCAGGAAAGGGGACATTTGAAATGTAAATTTAAAAAAAAAAAAAAAAAGAAGAAACCGCAAAGCTCTGTCAATTGGCCAAAGTTCAGAGAAGTAACAAGAAGCCACCAGAATATCATGAGAGGTTTTTATGGCAAAGATTTGCTACATAGGTTAGGGCAAAGCAACGCCAGAGCCTCTTCCCGCCATCTGTTGGGTCATTTTTATATACTTTCTAAACACTACACATCCCCTCACGTGTCTGCTTCAGCAAAACATTCTTTCATCTGTCTGCCCCAGCAAAACATCATATGACATAACCGAGTTTCCAAGGATACCAGAAATCTCCACTTCAACTCTGCCTCTGTTCATTCTCTCACTTCTGCCTCTTTAGAGAAACCTGACTAACACACCTGGCTTTCGTTAATTTCTAACAGTTCTACTTTTCACTTAGTTTTAATTTTTTTTAGATGGTCTGGCCTCCAACTTTTGCAGGAATCTTTTTGCTTCTGTCTCCTAAATGATAAGATTACAGGTGTGAGCTACCACGTCCAGACTTATAATGGCTCTTATTAAAATATGCATGTATATATAGTCAAGTGTACTTTAGTAGCAAACAGGAACAGGGCTACAGACATCCAACACTAAAAACATATGCTTGGGTCTGGGAGAGATGACTTGGTAGTTTAGGACACTTATTACTCTTCCAGAGGACCCAGATTGGATTCCCAGCACCCGTAAGGCAGCTCTAAACCCTCTGTAGCTCCAGTTCCAGGGGATCCAATGCCCCCTTTTTTTTTTTTTTTGCCTTCACAACTGCACACATGTGGTGTACAGATATACATAGTAGCAAAACACCATACACATAAAATGAAATTTAGGAAATTACATTTATGGGGATAGGTAGTTGAGTGGTTAAGAGCACTGGCTACAACTAGAGAGCCTGCATGGACCTGAGCTAGCCCCTCTGCCCATGTAACAGTTGTGTGGCTTAGTCTTCATGTGGGGCTCCTAACAGTGGGAGCGGGGGCTGTCTCTAACTCCACTGCCAGCCTTCAAGACTCTTTCCCTTTACTGGGCTGCCTCAATAGGAAAAGGTGAAGCCAGTCTTAGTGCAAACTGCTGCACCAAGGCTGGCAGAAAATCATGGTGATCTGAAGAGAAAAGGAGGTGGGTGGAGAAAGGAGTGGGAAGAGAGGAGGGAGGGAGAACTGAAGTTGGGATATAAAGTTCATTAATTAATTAACTAATAAATAAATAGCACTGGTTACTTTTTCAGAGGAGTGGAGTTCAGTTCCCAGCAAACACATGGCAGTTTAGAACTCTTTGGAATTCCAGTTCCAGGAAATCCAACATCCTCTTCTGGTCTCCACAGGCACCAGGCCTGCAACTGGTGTACAGACCTTGGAACAACCCAAACACTATTACATATAAGATAAAGAAATATTTAAATCACATTTTCTATTAAAAAAATATGAGTCTGCTTGCTAAGTGTTCAACTCTATCTCACAATTTTATACAATCCTGGATCCCATGATGAGAGAATATCTGCCCGTGATCTATATTCATCCTTCTATATTAATTAATATAATCAAGATCCCCCCCTGCAAGCAAACGCAGGGGTCCATCTCCCAGATGATTTTAGATTCTGTCATATTGACAATTAATACAACCATCAGAGCTCCTTAGTAGTCTTAGTAACTCTCTCTTTTTGTGATCAAATACATTCAAGAACAAACATTGGAACAAGAGGCAATGGCAAAACGGTTTAGACTGGTTTCAAATACATGCACAGTTAGGCAAACTATGTCCCCTGAGTGAACTTTTAGGGAAAATTACCTAAAATCATGTCTATGCATGATTGGGAATATATAAGATTACAATCAAATGCATCACGAGAAAGGACATGCACAGCAAACAAAAGCTTATGCAATGTAAGCCTGCCAATCAAGACAAACGCCACTTCTTCATCTTGGACCTATCAAGGGATGCCCCAGGAAATTACCAGGGCCCTAAGGTTCAAATAGCTCTCTGCTTTCATGGAGCATATATGTCCTGTACTTTTCCATTTGCTTACGAATAAAATCCATTCCTATCCTCCTTTTTTGTATCCACTTTCAATTCTTTGAATAAGACACCAAGACCCTGGAAACACCCAGACTGCAACTACTAGTAACAAACATACTAAAGTACTTTTAATTCCATGAGGAAAAGTCTCTATCGTTCTGAACTACTGATAAAGAGGCATAGTGGCACATGCCTGTAATCCTGGCACTTGTGGGTAGAGGCAAGATGATCAGATGTCCAAGGTCATCTTCAACTACATAGTAGTTCCAAACCAACTGGACTACACAGGCAGGGTGTGGAGAATTAAAAAACAGGAGAAAAGAGGAGGGAAGAAAAGAAAAAGAACAAGAACCTCTAATAACAGGAAGAATGGAAAATACTTTTTGAATGAAATGTTTCCCATCATTCTTTTCCTTTTTTTTTTTTTCATACCTGAAGTGTGCTAGCTAGATATCTTTTGGCATAACCATTACACATTTGGCATGGATAGTACAGATGTAGGTTTCTTCAAAAAATACCAGATAGGCCTCACCTGTCCTGAGAAGCACCAACAGCTGCACTGTGGAAATACACTGGTTTGAAGTCCTGAGCAAACTCTTGGCCAGCCCTCGGGTGTAGAGCATGCCAAACAGAAGCTGTTCCTCTACTTCCCTTCGTGTTGCTGTGAGAAACACCATGACCAAAAGCAGCTTGTGGGGGAAAAGCTTTACCTCACCTCGTAGCTCACCAGTCCATCATGAAGGAAGGGGACTCAAGCAGGTGCAGAGGCCGGAACCATGACAGAGGCCATGGAGGAGGAGGGCTGCTTACTGACTTGCTCAGCCCAGGGGTAACACTGCCTACAGTGGACAGGGCCCCTGAAATCAGCCATTAATCAAGACACTTCCACCCACAGACTTACCCACTGGATAATCTGATGGAGGCATTTTCTTATCTTTCTTTTCTTTGTTTTTCTTTTTGTTTTTTTGAGACAGGATTTCTCTGTATAGTCCTGGCTATCCAGAACTCTCTCTGTAGACCAGGCTGGCCTTGAACTCACCAAGATTCATCTGCCTCTGCCTCCCAAGTGCTGGGATTAAAGGCCTGTGTCACCACGTCAGGGCTGGCATTTTCTCTGTTGAGATTCCTTCTTCGCAGATGACTCTGGCTTGAATCAAGCTGATAAACACTAGCAAGCACAGAAGGTCAGGGTCCTTTTTAACATTTTTGAGACATGGTCTCATGCAGCCCAGGCCGACCTCTCAGACTTGCTAGTGTAACTCCGAGTGACTTTAAAATTCTTATACTTCTGCCTCTGTCTTCCAAGTGCTGCAATTACAGGCCACGTGCGACCATACCCAGTTTATGAGACAATGGAAATCAAACCCAGGGCTTCATGCATGTGAGAGAGCAGCCTTCCAACCAACCTACATACCCAGACCCTAGGGAACTTGCTTGCTTGCTTGTGAGACAGGTTTCTTTATACCCCAGGTTGGCCTTGAATTCACTTTGTAGCTAAAGATGACTGAACTGCCCTGCTTCCAATTCTCAAGTGGTTAGATTATAGGCAGGTAATACCACATCCAGTTTCATGGATGCCACAGTGACAGAGCTGTTGATAATAAGGTTTCTTCTCTCCCTCCCCCCCCAGTGAACTCTTGCAAATATCTTTAGTAGCCACCTGTTTCATTATTTATAACTTGTTTATAAAATTCCTTAAAGATATCGCATATGTTAATTTTCATTGTAACATAGCAGTAATGGTAGCCATATCTAAGTATTTCACTTTTGTGCCTATTGAACATTTATCAATTAGAATTGCTCGACACTAACATAAAGACACAGAACAAATTCTAGGAAACAATCTTGAAGTTTGTTTCCTCTATTTCTGTCTCCTTTTCCTTCCCTTCTCCATCTGTTCCTTTGATAACCCCCCACCTCCTCCCTTTTCTAGATTGGGTTTGCCTATGTGGCACAAGCTGGCTTTGAACTTGAACTTTTATCTTCCCAACTTGGCCTAATGAGGGTTATAGGAATGCTCCATTATGTCCGGCCATGTTGCATTATCTGAGATGACGCATGTAATCCATCTAATGAGGATTCCTAAAAATAATCTTTTTATAGAGGCATAATTTCCTCATCACAAAATGAGTTATAAAAATGTATCGCTCATTTTTATTGATAGATCCAACTATTGCCCTCTTCCCCCAAATCAGGACTATGCAGTCAGACCCATAACCACCTCCTGGTGCAGGCGAATGATTTTAATGTCTGTAGATTAGCCTGTTCTTGAAATCTGTAAAATTGGAATCACCATAACGATTTTAAGGTTTATTTGTTTTGTTATATGTACATCAATGGTTTGTTTACTTTTATGGATATGAACAAGTAGTTTTTTATAAGTTAGACATAGCATATTATATATTTTTTAAAGATTTATTTTTTATTTTATTTGAGTACACTGTAGCTGTCTTCAGACATACCAGAAGAGGGGATCAGATTTCATTACAGATGGTTGTGAGCCACCATGCAGTTGCTGGGATTTGAACTCAGGACCTTTGGAAGAGTAGTCAGTGCTCTTACCTGCTAAGCCATCTCACCAGCCCCATATTCTTATATGTTAGCTGGCAGATAATTAAATTGTTTTCAGTTTGATGCTATCGAGTATGAATAATTCTTTTTTTTTTCTTTTTTTTTTCAAGACAGGGTTTCTCTGCATAGCCCTGGCTGTCCTGGAACTCACTCTGTAGACCAGGCTGGCCTTGAACTTAGAAATCTGCCTGCCTCTGCCTCCCAAGTGCTGAGATTAAAGGTGTGTGCCACCACTGCCCGGCTGTATAATTCTTTATAAGATTTTTATTAGATTCATTCATTTTATTTTATGTGTATTTTGTCTGCATGTATGCCTGAGCACCATGCGTGTGTTTGATGCCCATGGAGGTCAGAAGAGGGCATCAGATACCCCTGGAACTGAAGTTAGGGATGGTTGTCTACTACTATGTGGGTACTAGGATTGAACCCAAGTCCCCTACAAGAGCAAACAGTGCTCTTAACCACTGAGCTATCTTTCCAGCAGTATGTGTGTGTGTGTGTGTGTGTGTGTGTGTGTGTGTGTAACTCTTATGAACAGTCACTGTAACCCTTTATATGTTTGTACTTTTCTTCAGTTACCTCTTCTGTCTATTCCTACCTACCCTAGGCTTATTCATATTTGCTTTTGTTTTTGTTTTATTTTGTGGCAATGTAATCCATGGCATCATGCATGCTAGGTAAACACTCTGCCACTAAGCTGTATTCTCAGCCCCGAACCTGTGGTTTTGCTTTCTGTAGTTCAGCTACCTATAGTCAACTATAGTACAGAAACATTAAATGGAAAATTACAGAAATAGAACTAAAGATGGAAAGCTGTTGGCATCATGCTTGCCTAGCATGTATGAGGCACTGAGCTTGATTGCTAGCTTCATGAACCATGTGTTGTGATATACATCCATAATTCCAGTGTTCAGGAAGTAGAAGCAGAAAGATCAGAAGTTCAAGGTCATCCTCAGCTATTTATAGCAAATTTGTGGTCAGTCTCATGTGATATGAGACTGCCTCAGTTCAGCAAAAACAAGAAATAAAACAAATTAAGAAGAAAAAGTACAGGAGGAAAGGAGAGAGGGAAAGGAAAGAGAAGGGGAAAAAAAAAAGCCCAGAAGTTGATAATTCACGTGGTTCAAATTGCAAGGCATTCTGGGTAGCATGATAAAATGTTACTTTTATCTCTCTGGAACTGTAATCTCAAGTAAACTCTTTCATAAGTCACTTCTATTCACAGTGTTTAATCACAGTCACACACACACACACACACACACACACACACACACACACACACAGTAACTAGTTCAGGAGGCTGATCTTGGTTTTCAGCTTGACACACCCGGAAAGAAGAAACTTCATTTGGAGGCCAGCCTCCATCAGTTTGGCCTGTGGACATGTCTTTGGGCACATTTTCTTGGTTGCCAATTGATGTAGGAGGGCCTAGCCTACTCTAGGTGGTACTTTCCTGGGCACTCAGGCCTGAGTTGTATAAGAGGTACAGTTGAATGTCATCTGGGAAACTGAGCAGCAAGCACGGTTCCTCCATGGTTTCTACTTTAAGACCCTGCCTTGAGTCCCTGCCTTTACAAGTCCCCTGATGAAGTCTATAAGGTGTAAGATGAAGTAGGAACTTAACCCAAGTGACAAGGAAAATAAATGAAGCTTCATCCCCAGGATGCTTTCGGTCATGGTATTTTAACATAGTAACAGATTAGCAAGCTAGGATACAACTATAAATGTGAATCATTTCACACATGCACACATGCTTGCCCACACACAGACACACACCTGGGGGGGGGCTGACAACTCTGTAATAGAATGCTCTCTCCAGTTTCCCATGGAATCTGGGATCTCTTCCACCTGCCCTCTCTTCTCAGATGAGGTCACACCTGCCCTTCCTTCCCAGATGAAGTCATACTTTCTTCCCAGATGAGATCATACCTTCTCTCTTCCCAAATGTGGTCACGCTTGCCCTCTCTCCCAGACAGACACCGAGGCGTCCTTTCCTGCTTCTTTTCTTTCCTTGGTCCCGTCTTTGTCTCTCTTCCCAACCTGTGAACTTTAAAGTCACACACTCAGAAGATGACATGCTGAGGATTCTCCACCCTGGGCTCTGCTAATAGGGAACTTAACCCAAGAATAAACCCAACTACAGGAAAAATAGTTTCTTTCTGATAATCTGGTAATTAGGTAATGCTTAGTCTCAGCGGTGGATTAGATTACTCTCCTCATCTCTTCACAATTCTTGGGTATACATCACTCATTTCTACTCCATTGATGGAGCTTGGCTACAAGAACTAGTTTGGCAATGAACTGTTAGTGGATATGTTGTAAGAAGTTTTAAAAGTGTCTGTGTGTGGCCAGTGAGATAGCTCAGTGGGTGAAAACACTTGCAGAACTAGCCTGGCAACCTGAGTTTGATCCCCAGAACCACATAAAGGTGAAGGAGGGAGCCAACCCAACTAAGTGTTTGACCTCCACATGTACCGCCCCCTCAAGTACATCATGCATGTACATGCATGCACATACACAGATAACAATAGCAATAATAACAATAATAATTTAAAAATAAGATAAAAATGGAAACTAAGTGTGCGACTTGCCTTGTTCTCTGTCACAGTAAGAGTGTATCACAGTAACTGCTGGTCCTAGAATGAGGGGACTTGTGAAATGAAGTTGAATACCTCCTGTGGCCTAGAATTGATATCAAGAGGTTCCAGTTAAAACCAGAAGAGTTACAAACCTAAGGCTTTGGCCAGATGTGGTGGCACATGCCTTTAATCCCAGCATACAGAAGGCAGAGGCAGGGGAAATGTCTGAGTTGAAGCCAGCCTGGTGTACATAGTGAAACCATCTCCCCCGCCTCACCCCCCGGCCAAACAAAACTAAGAATCAAAGCTATGGGTAAAATATTGAAGCTTGTGAAGCTTATGATAAAATAGAATTTTGAGGTAGGAGGGAGGAAAAAATGAGATCATTTTTAACTTATAGCTTGTTAAATCATCAGAAACAGGAAAAGAAAGACAGACAGAAAGAAAGGAAATTGTTCCACATTTTTTTACACTAAAGATTACTCTCAGCCGGGCGGTGGTGGTGGCATACACCTTTAATCCCAGCACTTAGGAGGCAGAGGCAGGCAGATTTCTGAGTTCGAGGCCAGCTTGGTCTACAGAGTGAGTTCCAGGACAGCCAAGGCAAAAAAAAAAAAAAAAAAAACAACCCTCAAATATGATGTAGTCCCCTCTGCCTCAGGAGTACAGGCACATTGTACCATGTCTTGATCCACATGTGTATTAGAGCTTAGGCATTCTGGTAACAGATGGATTCACAATCCACTGATGGGCGCATAGCATAGCAACTAAGGTGAAACTGGCCTGGTTATAGCAAGTGGGTTGTTTGGGGACATGCCTTATAATGTAATATTTTGCTATGGCCCTTTCTTCCCACTCTTTCTGCTTCTCCACCATCTTGAGATGGGCAGCTTTGCTCCACTGCCTGCTGCTCATGATCCTTGGCTCCACTGTGTGCTGCCCATGCTGATGATCTGCCTCACCATGGGCACTTGTCATTTAAAAGCTGCTTTCTGAGCTGGAAAAAGAACCATACCCAAACCCCCCAAATCCCTCGCTGTAGTTTGCCTTCTGCTCCCTTCTTTTCCACAAAACACGTGCTGTACCCCTCAAACGTCTCAGGACTTGATTCAGAGAACTCAATATGTGGCATCCATACTTTGAGGTGAACACAAAGGTTCACATCTGGACAATGAACTGTTTGTTATTCAGCCTCAAAGAGAAAGAGAATGCTGTCTGAGTTGCTGTGAGGAAACAAACCTGACATAGCTTAAGGCAGAAAAAATTAGTGTATTGAGCTTAGAGGTGTGACAGACTGGCTTGCATGGTGGATGGTGTGCAGCAACTCGGTAAGAAAAGGGGAGGGGTGCTACGCACACTCGTCTACTCCAGTCACATCCAAAATATCGGGGATAAAATCCTGATAAAGGATAAGAGGCAATAAGACTTCAAAAGGAGATCTGTGCCTCCTGGATTTCAGACTAGTCGCTGGTATCCCCTAACTCAGACATGTTCCAGATTAGTCTTTCCAATTGTCAACACGGCCTCATAATTAGGCATAAAGGTACCCCAAGAAATGATTTGTAAATGGTTAAGATTGGGCATTGTCTCCTGGCCGACACAATGTTTCCAACTATCCTAGTTTAATACCAAGCTGTCCATAGCTTGCAATTTCTTTCAAAGTATCTCCCTTGCTAGAGCTGGCAACAGAGGTCGAGTACATTCCTTAGGACAACAGATAGTTTACAATAGTTAGTAGTGTTTTGCATACTAGAGAGTAATGAAGGGTTTCCCTCACTCTAGGACTTGAGCTAAAAGTGTTAGGTCGGGACTCCCCACTGCCTGCCCCCCCCACCCACCCAGAGAATTAGCAGGAAATGCTAGATTGTAATCTCCTGGTCATTGCCTCCAGCAAGAACCAGAGAATTAGCATAGAAATATCTAAATACCTCTACAGGGAGGGCTCTACTCCTCTTCCTCCTGCTTCACACCTAGCTACCAGACCCTGCTGACCTTGCGGTCCCCTGCTGTAACCCCCACCTGCCTACGTGACTCCTGACATCTGCCCTGTTTGCTGTATGGTATCTAAGCCTGATTCTCACCTTGGACAAATACATTCAGATCTAACACACCCTCGTGTTGGCTCTGTTTGTCATCTCATCGCCTATGCCTCCTCGACCTGACTAGGACCCCCGTTTCTCCCGCGGGTTGAGGGAGGCCCAGATCTGCCGGCCCATGGCAGAGGGGCAAGCTGGAGCTCCCCCAGGACACGCCCCCCAGTCGCCTACTTCCTTTAACAAGCCCCAACATCCACAGTTCCATAGCCTTTAACAGTCCATTCAAACTTTGAGTCACTCTCACAGTTGTTTCTCATTCCAACCAAATTGATAAGATTAATCACACCATTATGACAACATGGATTCGCCTTTTGGACGTTATGCTAAATGAAATACGCCTGTTAAAGTACAAATATAAATGCTGTAGTTCAGGTTGGGTGCATGTGCATGTGTGCATGCGTGTGTATGTGTGTGTGTGTGTGTGTGTGTGTATGTGTGTGTGTTACATGACCTTGTTACTGTGGGTCTATGCACATGTCCCTTCAGGTGCATTTGGGTACAAGTGCAGGTGAAAGTCCAAGAACATTGTGTATCCTTCACCAATTGCTCTAGATTTATGTCATTTTTTTTTAAAGATTTATTTATTTATTATATGTAAGTACACTGTAGCTGTCTTCAGACACTCCAGAAGAGGGCATCAGATCTTGTTACAGATGGTTGTGAGCCACCATGTGGTTGCTGGGAATTGAACTCAGGACCTTCAGAAGAGCAGTCAATGCTCTAAACCGCTGAGCCATCTCTCCAGTCCCCGTTTATTTATTTTTTTTAAATGAGCTAGTGATGTCTATTTTATTTACTTATTTATTTATTTGTCTGTATGTCTGTCTGACTGTCACATAATGCAGGTTTCCAAGAAGGCAGAAGTAGGGTGGTGGGAACTGAACTCCTGTCCTCTGGAAGGCTAATGCATGTTCTTAACCATCAAGCCATCTCTCCAGCCTTGTCCCCCTTTAAATTTGTATGTGTATATGTGTGTCATATGTGTGCAAATGCCCATAGAGGCCAGAAGAGGGAGCAGGATCTCCTGGAGCTGAAGTTACAGGCAGCTGGGAGCTTCCCCTGACTTTTTACCTGAGTTCTGGGTCTCAACTTAGGTCTTCGTGCTTGTGTAGAAGGCACTTGCCAACTGTCACAAGGTTCTTTTGTTGTTGTGGTGGTGGTGGTGGTTGTTGTTGTTGTTGTTGTTAGGGTTTTTGCTGTGCCTGGTGGCATCTTCTTGTATACCCAGCAGTCAAGGGACATGGCAGGTACAGAGGAGGTTGAAGGGGCCAATGGGTGAGGGGTTGGGCAGGGGCAGCCGTGGCAGAGGCTGGCAGATCTCTGTTTCAAGCTGGCCCAGTCTACAGGTCAGCCAAGAATAATTAAGAATTCTCTTCTACTCATGCCATGGAGGCCTCCAGTCTTGGGAACAGATGAATTACACAGTTCTTAGCCTCTCCTGTGTGAAGACAGCCATTGTTGGATGAACCAGCTGTCATGTACACTCATCTAATAAATGTCTGTGATATCTATATATGTATGTGTATACATATACATATATATACGTATATACAACTAGTGAGTCCTGACTAGCCCACCATGTTAAATTAGCAGCAGCCTTACTCATCTGGCTTTTTCTTCTTAAGAAAATAGGTTTCTATTTGGGCAGTGGTGGCATATGCCTTTAATCCTAGCGAGGCAGGTGGATTTCTGAGTTCGAGGCCAGCCTGGTCTACAGAGTGACAGCCAGGGCTACACAGAGAAACCCTGTCTCAAAAAACAAAACAAAACAAAACAAAACAACAACAACAAAAAAAAAAAGATAAAAAAATAAAAAAAGCAAGCAGGTTTAGGCTGGGTGTGGTGCTGCACACCTTTATTCCCGGCACTTTGGATGCAGAGAATAGTGCATCTCTGCGAGTTCCAGACTAGCCAGGACTATATAGTTAGTGAGACCCTGTCTTTAAAAAATGTTTACTTATATAGATTATAGAATCATACAGAAATACATGTAGAAAACAGTAATAACAAAGTAAGAGGACCTTTGCTGATTCTTTTGATTGTTTCCTCCCCAGAAGCAACCGGTTAATCACATCACATATCAGAGATGTAAAGGTGGGACCATGCAGGCTTGTGTAAGAATGCATCTTGACATTTGCACTGTGATCCAATCTCCTAGTGACATATTTCTCAGACTGTCATCAAATGACCCTTAGCAGTAAAAAGGCAGAGACAGTCAGACAGCTGAGGGGAGCAAGGGTCTCCAAAGTCAGTTTCTCAAGGCCCCAGAGAAGGAGTAGAAGGCCCTCTAGGAAGAGAAGGAGTAGAAGACCCTCTAGGAAGTGAGAGTGAGGGAGACTCCACCCTAATGCTACTGCCTCCCTCTGTTTTGCTTTAGCAGACATTCTGTCCTCAGGCTCCTGCCCTGTCTTGTGGAATATCCTTTGTGTCATACAATTCTAAGGTATTAAGTGGCTTGATGAGAGAGCTTCAGGGTGAGCTGGATAACTGGGAGAGTAGATGGAAGGGGCTCAGCCCCAGAGGACAAGTCTGGCACAGTCACACTGTCACGTGGTTGGCAAAAGAATCTGCACACACTTGTCACTTTTAGGGAGAGGAGCTACTATGGAAACAGTTACACAAAGCCATGGTGAGATGTTGGAATGGAGTCCAGTGTGGTTTGTTTGGGATCGTGATTTTTTTTTTTAAAGTACTTTATTACTTATTTTGTGTTTGCGTGTATGCATGTGCCAGGGTATCCATGTAAAGGTCAGAGGACAACTTGTGAGTCACTTCTCTCCTGCCACCACATTGGGTCCCGAGGGTCCAATTTAAGTTGTCAAGTTTGGTGGCAAGCACCTTTACCCACTGAACCATCTTTCTGGTCCTGGAATTATAATTTGAGAAAATGGTCTCACAGTACATTTCAACAGCTTCAGCTAGGAACAACAGGCCACTGGAAGCACTTCACAAATACATACAAAATAGAGTAGAGGTTGTGCTCAACTGTTTATGTACCAAAGGCCCAACAGATGATCTTTCCCAGAGGGGTAATGAAAGAATTTGTGAAAACATCTGGCCTCAAACATTTTAGATAATGGACTATTCTTGTATCATTCACTTTCCAATGACATTTCCCAAACTTCACATGGGTCCCTTTATGAAATGTAAATGCTTAGGCCCCCCTTTCTGAATTCCGAGAGAGTTTGAGAATAAATGTGTGTGTCCATGTACGTGTGTGTATATATATCCATTCACTGGCTCTCTCTAGTGCCATTTATATCAACTAAAATTTGAAAAAAAAATTGAGGCAAAGGACCATCTAAAGGGTTAGCATAAAGAATGATCCCAGGTGCTGATGCACACCTGTAATCCCAATGCTTGGGAGGTAGACAGAAGAGGATCAGGCAGAAGACCCAATGCCAGTGGGCTGGAGAGATAGCTTAGGGTTAAGAGCACTGGCTGCTCTTAGGACCTGGATTTGTTTTCTATTTTGGTTAACCCAAGGGTCTGTCAATCTTGTTTATCTTTTTGAAGAATCAGCTTTTAGAGTCAGTTTTTGCTTTTTGAGACATGGTTTCTCTATATAGCCCTGGCTGTCCTGGAACTCACTCTGTAGAACAGGCTGGCCTGGTACTCAGAAATCCACCTGCCTCTGCCTCCCAAGTGCTGGGATTAAAGACATGTACCACGACTGCCTGGCTGATTTTTTTTTTCTGTTTGAATTGTTTTCTTTGTTTGTATTTCATTAATTTATGCTCTGATTTTTTATTATTTCTTGTTGTCAACTGGGTTCTGATTTGGTTTATTCTTGTTTTTCCAAATTTTTTTATTTGAATCATTAAGTCATTTATCTATGCTCTGATTTTTTTTTTTTTACTTTTATTCTTTGTGAAGTTCACATCATACATTTCAATCCTGCTCATCTCCCCAGCCCTTCATATCTACATTTTACCTTTGCAACCACCTCCCCCACTAAAGAAAACAACAAATAAATAAATAAATAAATAAATAAATAAATAAATAATCTCACTGTGTATCACTGAGTATACTCTTTTGCCCAAACAGCTTTGCTTGCAAATGTTCCTTGGTCTGTTTCGCGGCCTCTGGCTTCTGCTACTTTATCAATACTGGATCCTCACTGGGACTCCTCTCTGATATCCTGTCATTGCCCTGTGTCATGGAGATCCTGCAGCTTGGTTCTGTAGGACTGACCCCTTCCTGTGCTCCAACAGCTTATTGATGGAGTAGATGTTGGGGTGGGCCAGCTCAGAGCCCTAGATCTGGGCCTGGGTGGTAGCTGAGTTGGTCAGCCTGCCAGCTCTCCTGTGCCCACACCACTAGGGCCAGCTCTCTCACAATCATGCCCTCCAGCCAGCTTGCCATTGAGGTGCAGGGCCAGCTTTCTTGTGCTGATGCCATCAGGACCAGCTCTCCCAAGCTGCCCAGGTGAGGGCCGGGCCAGTTCTATGCATCCCTCAGACATTCTGCATGGCCCCAGGAGGCAACCCAGACCAGGGACTTCCTCAAGGCCTTTGGTGGTAACACAGGCCATAGACATCAACACAAGTCCCAGCTGCTACAGAGCCACAGACCTAGAAAGGGTCCTCGGCAGCAGCATGGGCAGGACACTGCCATGACCCCAGGTGGCAGGGCAGGCGGCTCACATCACCACCCTTGCAACTCCAGTTCTGCCTCTCTCTATATTACACTAGCCATTCACTTCTCTTTCTCTCTCTCCTCTCCATTACATACTTATTCATTGTAGTGGCGCCCTGACCTCTGAGTGTTTTCCACCGTGGCTGTGTGCCTCTTTCTGATTTTTTTTACTTTAGGTATTTAGAGTTAGAAATTTCCTTTGTAGGATGGTTTTCAATGTATCCCAGAGGATTTTTCTTTTCATTTAGTTCCAAGGAAAATTTTCCTTTCTTTCTTGATTTCTTCTTTGATCTAGTCATCATTTAGTAATGAGTTGTTTAATATTCGCGAGATTATGCATTTAACTAGAAGTTTGTCTGCTGTCAATTTTAAGTTTTAGTGCACTGTGGTCAGATAGTATATATGGAGTTATTTCATTTTTTTTTTGAATTTGTAAAGATTTATTTTGTGTCCCAGGATATACTCTCTTTTAGAAAAGCTTCTGTGTGCCATGGAGTAGAATGTGTATCCTTTGGTGTCTGGATGGAATAGTCTATAGATATCTGTTATGTCCATTTGATGTATGATGTCATCTTCCCCTTTTGTTCTATTATTTTTGAGATTGTAATACAATTACATCATTTCTCCCTTCCGTTTCCTCCCTCTATACTCTCCCATACATCCTGCCTGCCTTGCTCTCTTTTAAATTCATGGGCTCTTTTCCCATTGGTTGTATGTATCTATGTATATTCATATATATTCTTACATATAACCAGCTCAGTCTGTATAATGTTCCTGCTTTTTTTTGTTTGTTTGTTTGTTTGTTCTTAGAGACAGGGTTTTTCTGTGTAACCTTGACTGTCCTAGAACTCACTTTGTAGACCAGGCTGGCCTCTAACTCAGAAATCTGCCTGCCTCTGCCTCCCAAGTGCTGGGATTAAAGGCGTGAGCCACCACTGCCCAGCTGATGGGGCTGCTTTCAGGGATGATCATGGTTTGGGTTTAGCTATTCCCTAGGGAAGACTATTTCTCCCACTCCCAGCATTCCTCGGTTGCCTGTAGTTCTTTGTATAGGGTTGAGAGCCTGATGGCCTTTCCCCCACTCTGTTCTGCATGTCTATCCTTGTTCAGCTCATGTTTAGGGACACATTGGTAAGTCTTCATGGGTGCAGCTTCTGACGTTCCTAGGAGACACAATCTCACAGAAAACTCCTTGTTCGTCTTCCAGTCCTTCTGTCCACTCTCTGCAACACGCCCTGAGCCTTCGGTATAAATGCCTGTTTTTGTGTGTATCTTTCCATTGGGGCTGAGCTCCAGAACTCTGTATTTGGACTGGTTGTGGTTTTCTGTGATGGTCTCTTTTGCAAAGAGAGGTTTCCTTGATGAGGACTTAGGACTACACTTGCCTGTGGGTAGAAGGACATGTATTTAGAATGTATCCCCAAGATTCATGATTTTACTAGCCCTGTGTAGTGGGCTAGGTTTGCCAATGCCAAGCATGACCTCTCTCTTGTTGAGTGGATCCTAAGTCTAATTAGAAAGATGTTAGTTACTGCTAAGGTATTCATGCCACCGCTGAACCCTTACTGCCATGGTGGTAGTTCATACCATGATAGCTAGGTAGGATGGTCGATTTCTTCCCTCCTTTGGAAGCCTTCATACCAGGTATCTTCTGGTAACATGAAAACTAGTCCTTGAGGAGGAGGCACTCGGGTCAGTTACAGCTGAAGAGACTCTGAGCCCTGTGTCTGAAGTGCAACGTGTCTTTAGCAGTAAGCAACTTCCACCTCTGGAGGGGGCCTGGTACCCAAGATCAATAGCAACAGGCTGTATGTTTTGGGGTGGGTCTCTTGGACAACCCTGACCAACAACACAAAAAGGGCTTCTCATGCCTGGCATTGGGGTTTTTGTTAGCTGGCCTTTCACTCTTGAATGAAACATTGTCAGTCCATAGGAGAAAATTTCATCTAAGCTTTACTCATACAGAGACTCGCTGTATTATAGTTCTTTATAGGTAAATAGTTAATAGTGTGATTCCTTATGACTATTTCCAGACATCCCTACTGTTACTTTACCTCCTTTATTTATCTGTATTTATCTCCCTCTCTATCCCTCATTAGACTCCTTCTCTTCCTCATTCCTTCCTCATTCCCTCCATCAGATCCCTGGTACCCTGCTATCCCCCTCTATTGCTCCCTGGGCAATGGTTCTTTCTTACTGTCTGGTTTCTGCAGTTAGTGTCATGTAATTCTGATATATGTCTGTTTATTTTTTTGTCCAGGTGTCTCTTGGAGATAGGAGAGAACTGGAATCACCTAATGTTGATGGCTTGATGTTTAATATGTGTCTTTAAACCTAGTAGTACATTTTTAAAAATGAAATTGGGTGCTCCAGAGTTTAGGCCCTATTCATGGGGGATAGTTTGTTTTCTTGGTTAACTGTTCCTTGATTAGAATGAAGTGCACCACTTTATCTCTTCTGCTTAGTTTTAGTTTGAACACGACTTTGTCGATATTAGGGCAGCAATGAATGCCTTTTTGTTTCTGGCCCATTTGATTGGAGAATTTTTTTTTAAGATTTATTTATTATTATACATAAGTACACTGTGGCTGTCTTCAGATGCTCCAGAAGAGGGCGTCAGATCTCATTACAGGTGGTTGTGAGCCACCGCAAGGTTACTAGGATTTGAACTCAGGACCTTCAGAAGAGCAATCAGTGCTCTTATCTGCTGGGCCAGCTCCTTGATTGGAGAACTTTCGTCCATCCTTTTACTCTAAGGCAGTGCCGCTCTTTAAAACTAAGATGCATTTTTATAGGCAATAGACATAT
The DNA here is from genome assembly GCF_008632895.1 of Mastomys coucha. NCBI lineage: Eukaryota > Metazoa > Chordata > Mammalia > Rodentia > Muridae > Mastomys > Mastomys coucha. The sequence continues at coordinate 116,432,785 of NW_022196897.1, forward strand.
GTTGTTTAAAAATTCATTCAGTCAACCTGTATTTTTTTTGGGTGAGGAGAGGTATTTCAAGAAGGGTTTCCCTGCATGTCCCTGGCTGTCCTGGTACTTGCTCTGTAGAACAGGCTAGCTTCAAACTCACAGGGATCCACCTGCCTCTGTCTCAGCCTGTGTCTTCTGATTGGGAAACTGAAGACATTAATAGTTAAAGTTATTAATGACATGTGCGTGTTAATTTCAGGCACTGTGTTGTTGATTTTTGTTGTTTGTGTTCTCAGTGGTATGTTGTATTTTAATAGTTATGGCTTCCTATTTTTTTCTGCAGTCTCTTGGCCATGCTCATCCCTATTTTTAGTCCAAAATATTATTTCCTACATTTTCTTCATGTTTGGCTTGTTGGATTTAAAAATTTTAGGCAGTTTGTAATGTGGAAAGTTTTTCTTTCTCTTTCACCTATGGCAGTTTTATTGAGTACATCAGTTTAGAATAGCCAGCATGATCTTTAGGACTTGGAATTCATTGCTCCAAGCCCTCTGGCTTCCAAAGCTCCCATTTGGAAACCAGGTTCTTCTGATGAGTGTGACTTGAGACTTCTCTTGCAGATGTCAATATACTTTCTTTGTTATCCTTCGTGTTTTAACTGTGACACAGTGTGGAAACATTGTTTTCTGGTCTTGTTTATTTGGTGTTCTGCATGCTTCTTAGGTCTTTCCTTAGTTTGTGGGAAATTTTCTTCTATGATCTTGTCGAAGACCTTGTCTATGCAATTGATTTGATATTCCTCTCTCACCATGTCTATAGTTTGAAGGTTTGATCTTTTCAAAGTGGCCCTCATTCCTGGTATGTTATTTTCCTGTGGGTTTATTTTTTACATTCTTTGCCTATTTTGTTTAGATCTTCATCTTTGCGTCATGATACTAGATCTGCTCAACCCGTTCTACTTGTAAGGCTTTCCTTTGAGTTTTGTAGCTGGGTTATTGTAGCATCTCTCCCTGTGCAGTCAGCTACAGAACATAGCCAAAGCTATGGCATGGAGCCCTGGGAACTCCAAAAACAAACGAACAAGCAAACAAGCAAGCAAATAAACCAACAACCATTATGCCTTATCTGACACTTGACTTTGTCATGCAGCTCTTTATACAAGTCCTTTTTAGGACCCATTACAACTAAGTGCTAATAACAGTCCTACTTGTACTAACAAATACTTTAAAAATTTTGTAATTTACAAAATATTAATCATATTACTATAATCCTTTACTTTTATTTTATGAAGTAGAATCCTTTACTACCCATAGAATTAAGCTATTGTAAAATACCACCAAATACTGAATTGGCAAATTTTAAAAACAAAAAGGGAGGTATATACACCCACCTATATCCCCACATACTATGCTATGTTTAATTATGCTAACTTTATTTTTTTCCCCTTCGTACTGCTTCCCCTTCCCAGGGAGATCCTGTGTCTCCCCTTCCACCCTCCTTGTAACTTAGCTTCTCTGTGGACCGTAGCGTCGTGACTGTCTTTTACTTTGCAATCTTGTACTTTTACTTTACCTACTTTATGAGGAGTATCTACTTATCAATGAGTACATACCAAGTTTGTCTTTTTTGGGTTCCTTCACTCAAGGTGATCTTTTTCTAGTTCCATCCATTTGCCTGCCAATTTTGTGATGTCATTCATTTTTAACAGGTGAATTATTTTCCATTGTAGAAATACACCACATTTCCTTTATCCATTCTTCAGTTGAGAGAGGCATCTAGGTTCTTTATAGTTTCTAGCTATTATGAATAAAGCTGCTGTGAACATAGTTGAGGAATGTCCTTGTGGAATGATGGGGCATCTTTTAGGATATGCCCAAGAGTGGTATAGGTGGGTCTTGAGGTAGATCGGTTATTTATAAATTTTGTGGGTGGACTTGGGGCAGGTGGTGTTGGAAACATGAAGATTAGGTGGGGGAGGAGAAATACTGGAGAAATAAATGAATTGGGGGGTGGGAATTCAGGGGCAAGGTGGAAACCTAGTACAATGGAAACTCCATGCAATCTATAAGAGTAACCCTAACAAAAACTCTTAGTAATGGGGAACAGGGAGCCTGAACCCACCATCTTCTGTAACTGGGCGAGGCCTCAAGTAGAGGGATTGGGGCACTAACTCAGCCATAAAGCCTTATACCTACAGTTTGTCCTGCCTGCAGAGTGTTCTGGGACCAGAGCCTAACAGAATTGTTATCAAAAAGACCAGAGAGACTTTATCTAACAACAAATGGGAGCAGAGGCTGGGCGGTGGTGGCACATACCTTTAATCCCAGTACTTGGGAGGCAGAGACAGGCGGATTACTGAGTCAGAGGCCAGCCTGGTCTACAGAGTGAGTACCTGGACAGCCAGAGCTACAAAGAGAAACCCTGTCTCGAAACAAAACAAAACAAAACAAACAAATGGGAGCAGATGTAGAGTTCCACAGCCAAACAGTAGGTGGGAGGGGCAAAATGATTGGGGGAATCAGCTGGGCCAGGGACACCACAAGAGCAAGGCCCACAGAATCAACTGACTAGGACTCTAGGTACCCTCACAGAGATCAGGGAGCCTGTAGGAATCTGACCTAGGTCCTCTGCATATAAAGTATATCTGAGTAGCTTGGTATTCCTAAAGGAATTCTAGGAGTTGGCATGGGGTCTGCCCCTGACTCCTTTGCCTACTTGTGGGACCCTTTTTCTCCTACTAGGTTGCCTTGTCCAGCCTTGATGTGAGGGTGTGTGCCTGGACTTATTGTAGTTTGTTAGGCAGTGTTTGACTGATGTCTCTAGGAGACTGCTCTATTCTAAGGGGAGGTGGAGTAGGGATGGGTCTGGAGAAAAGGGGGAGTGGGGGGTGGGAAGACTGGGGAGAAGGAGAGGTAGGGGAAATGGGGTGTAATATATGATAGAAAAATTTAAAAAATAAAAAACAATCACATTAACCAACATCAATCTTTTTCTTCACATTTAAGGATAATGGCTTTTCTGCTGCACCAAAGCATTGTTCCCTAGAGGAGACACAGCCTGAAGTATATGCTAAATGAAAAGAACTAAAAACTGATAACAGGAAAGGTCCTGATGTTAACATGGGGCGAGGTTATGTTTATGTCTTTTCCAGAATATGAACAAAGTCCCAGATGGCTCCTGATAGCATCCTGGAGCCCACCGGACCACGAAACAGCTGAAGGTAGACGACAAAGCAGTCCATCAAGAGGAGATCTCCTCAGGGAGAGTAAACTCATAACTTGGGGAGACAGCAAGATTCATTCTAACTCAGCAGTTCTCAACCTGTGGGTTGCAACCCCTTTTGCAAACTTCTATCTCCAAAAGCATTTACATTGCGATTCATGACAGCAGCAAAATACAGTTATGAAGGTATTAAAGGGTCACAGATAGCATTAGGAGGTTGAGAACTACTGCTCTAGATCATCAAGCTGAGACTTTGCAGAAACAGCAAGGCTACAATACTACTGACCCAAAAATGATGTCATTATGCTTACTGACTATATTGCATGTTAATGCTCAGTGTGTCAATGCAGAATCCAAATGCCTTTGTCAGGGTATGGGGTAAAAGGCACATTGTTATAGGATACAGTGTGGTGTTGTTTTGCTATGGTAAGGATTGTTTTTATCCAGTTGTCTGGGAAAAAGAAGGTATAGAAATATTTAGTCACACAAATGGGGAATATTTTGGTTGGATTAATCTAACAGATCAGTCCAAATGCAATGAATGATGTAGAAGCACTCTCTAGAAAGTCTGATAGTGGAAGGTTTAGTTGTATGAAGATAAAAGGGGACTGACTACCCGAGGAACTGTTTACCAATGTTGGTTGGATGGTACTCAGAACAATGTTATCTTTTGCCAGTGGTTTAGAAAATAACCTCTGGCTTCATTTGGCACATGGCAGGTAGCAAGAACAATCTTTCTGTGTCAGAGGAGGCCTGTTTATTCTTGGGCTCTTCAAAAGAAGTTTATATGGCATAAGAGTCTGTCAAAAACACCTTGCAGAAATAACAGGGGACAATATCGAATCCACCCGTATGCAGAGGGCTTCCCTACCTGTCCTAATAATGACGCTTTCTTATCACATTGCCAATGCTTTAAGTGTACCTATATCTCTCTTTATTTCTACTCAGTCTCTCATCACACCCTTCCCTCTAGTGAACAACTGTCTTTGGGATGACCTCTACTACCCTTCCTGCAGGTATACAAGTTTATGTGGGATAGGCTGTATTACACCTATCTTGCTCAGCAAATCTTTGCAATCAATCAATAGAATTAAGAGAACTCTTGAGAATTGTGATGATTCTTTGCATCTATTGGATCTTGTAATGACTGTACTCACAACTGTTTTTTTATTGCCTATCTCAGTTACCAGAACACAAAAATCTGTCTCAAAGAATGGTCTCTGTGTTAGTAAAAATATTACTATTACGGCAAAGATACTATCAAGAATCAACCAAACAATGGGTGAATTGAAGACCTCAGTTTTGAAATATAGAGCTACTGTAGATTATAGAGCTACTGTAGATTATTTGTTGCTCCAGCATAATCTTTGTTGTCAACAATTTCCTGGCATGTGTCGCTTTAATGGGTCAGGTTTTCCCCATATTATTGATGATCAAATTAATGATTTGCATAAAGAGATAGTCAAAGTCTCTCAAGTGACCTTTGAATGGCCAACAGGGTTAAGATGGATTTCCCCTTTCCCTGGTCCTCTGTTAGCTAGTCTTAACAATTCTTTTATGCTTTGTTTACAATAGACTAGCCATGGAGACAATGCATTCAAACATGGTCTTTATTACAGCTATTATTTTTTTTTTTTTTTAAATTAGAAATGGGAATATGTATGTAGAAGGCACAGCTCAGAGAAAGCATTAGAAAATCCAGAATCGTTAAACACACAGGCTTTCTTCTTCAAGGGAAGGAATTGACTGTTCACTCAGAAGGCTGGCGTCTAAAGCTTTATTGTGACTGTCACAAGGACACCTTTCCCCAAAGTTTTACTGTGCTTAAATGTGTAAGGAAAATAAACCACCTGATCAGACTCTAGAAGGTTTTGGGCCAGCACTGGCTAACGTGGTGCTGACTTGATTCATCCTTCACCACGTACAGATAGTTTCCATGGCATCCACGATGGTTGTAAGGACCCCAACAGGTTACTGGGTATTTCAATCCCATTTTCCCTTTAGATTGAGTCCTCTTCATGGTTTCTATCTCCTGATTAAGTTCCATTCTCCAGTCCTGGATTGTCTTCATCATTTCCATCAGCCGCGTTTGTAAATTCTCAGGCCTCACTCAGGCGTTATCCTCCATAAGCTTGTCCCTTGTAGTTTCATTGAGCTGTTTTGTTTCTGTCTTCTTAAGACTTTCAATTCTTTGAGGAGGTTTATAATTGATTTTATTGTTCTTCTTGGTCTATTTTTTGTTGTGGTGATGGTTTGGTTTTGGCTTTTTGAGACAGGATTTCTCTGTGTAATAGCCCTGGATGCCCTAGACTCACTTTGTAGACCAGGCTAACTCACAGAGACCTGCCTCATTAAAAGATGTATCACTACACACCAGCTTAATGACTGTTCTTTTAAATTTTATGTGCTGGGGTTTATGGAGTTCTCGGTGGTGAACATTTCTATAGGACTGCTGAGTTTTGGAGAGCAGATACAGGCTTGGTTCTTCACACTGTATTTTTGCAATGAGATCAGGGCACACAGACTCCTTTTGTTAGTTCTGTGGGAAAGGTTATGGAGGATCTGGCTGGGTGGAGTGGTTGGATGCTTAAAGTTAACAGAAAAGCATTATATTCAAGAAATGGTCAAAACCACAAGGAAAAACAGAACAATCAGAAAGGCAAGACAAGCCTACTGACATGAAGAATAAGTATTTTAAACTTGGTATTGGTGGTACACACCTGTGATTCTGACACTCAAGAGAATGAGGCAGGAGATGAATTTGTCAGGCAGGGCTACACAGTGAGTTATAGGTAAATAAATAATTTTTTCTGACACAGAAGAATAAAGAAAATTACTTTTAACTAGAAAAAAATGGCAAAATTATGATTGCCTGATTCCAGAGTTTGTGAACTCTGAATAAAAGCAAAACTTTGGACGCTGGAATTTACCCAGATTAGACACTCCGGAGGAAAGAAATTCCTTTGTCACAGCCTATTTAATTAATGCACAATGACTGAAGTGGCAGTTTTATGACTCTATAAAGTTACAGTTTAAATTTAGAAATTAAAGGTCTTATGATTTTATAGTCTTATGGTGTAGTTAGAGGGCAGGATTTTATTGTACCATAGACATTTCACTGGCCTTGAGTCATACCTAGGGAATGTCCTTGAAATTCCTTCCTTTAGCTCTAGTCTGAACTCGTTTGTGCACCCCTGAGCTCAGTTTTTCTTAGCTCAAACCAACCAGCTTCTTTTGGCCCTGACTGCTCCCTCCTCTAAGGGTTTTGATAAATATTCATAATCTCTGATTCATAATCTGATAACTGATTTATTTTTTGTAATTTTAGTAATTATCCCCATCTCCAATTTTTATTTTATGTGCACGGATGTTTTGTCTTCATGTATGCCTTTGTACCACTTGCATGCCTGGTGATGGTGGAGGTCAGAAGAGAGTATCCAATCCCTTGGAACGGAAGTTACAAACAGTTGTGAGCCACAATATAGGTGCTGGGAACAGAATCTTTGAAAAGCGCTCAGTGCTCTTAACCAATGGGCTGTCTCTCCACTCCCCATACTGATTGCTTTAGTTTTACCAAGGAGATGGGGATAAGTGAATAAATAGGAGGCCGTGGGGTTGTGCTATGGGGTACTGAACGTCTCAGAAATGCCACCCAGCTGTGGTGTCAGCGATGCAAGCTGGCAGGCAGCTGGAAGACATAGTGGGACTGTTTGTTCCTCCTCTAACTGGGCAGAAAACTGGAGTCTGCCCTCCGGGAAGATTTGCTCCCCAGGCTCTACGCTTAGGGAGCTCAGGAATAGCTGGGAGTGGGGCTACTGAGTAGATATGGGGGAACTAAGTCAGTTTACAACTTGAACAGAGACCCTCTATTAAATCTCAGATCGGAGCTGGGAAAATGTCCCCTTACCTAGAATCCATCCCCTCTTCCATTTATAACCTCTAACCAGGCAGAAGCTATGAGGAAACTTATCTAGAAAAAAATAGACCAAAATAGATGCCCAAACTAATATTTAATGGGATTGGGAGATGGCTCACAGGTAAAGGCATTTTCCCACCAAGCTTGATGACCTGAGTTCTATCCCTGGGAATTGGCGGCTGCAAGTGACCCACTGATGTGCACAGGTACACAGGGGCTGATGTGCACAGGTACACAGGGGCTGATGTGCACAGGTACACAGGGGCTGATGTGCACAGGTACACAGGGGCTGATGTGCACAGGTACATAGGGGCACTTGCTTCCTCCACCCCAACAGAAATTTTATAAAGTAGAAACTAATATTTGGAGGCAATCCACTCAATTTTTTTTTTTTTTTTTTGGTTCTCATAATCAATAGACTCCATTCAGGGTTACAAAGCCCCAGTTCTTAGGCATATATGATTAAAGGCCATGGGTCATCAGACAGTTGCTCAATGCTGGTAGCATGAGAATCAGAGACTCAAGCAAATGTAATAAAGGAACCTAGGGGAACAGGCAATGATGAGGGCAAGAAGAAAAGAGGAGCCTTTTAAAGATTTCTATTTCCCACGAGATTAGAGACAATTATGCATCTACGAAACAAGATCAGAATGTCATAGATACGGTACCAGAAATTTGGGGGAGCATCAACTGGGATGTTGCCACATTAGCTGAGTAATTGGGGTCTGCACATAGGGTTCTTGGTCTCATTAATAAAAGAATTTAAGAATGGCCTCAGAAGGAATCTTGAGGATAATTTGATTAGGCAAATTGTAATCTGAAACTGCTTGGAGAAGAAGGGCAGAGAAAAGAGGAAAGAAAACTGTGCCCTTTATAAGCAACTACATCGCAGAAGACGGAGATGCTACAAAGAAAAGGAGAATGCCCAGTGTTAGGAAAGCATGCCCAACACAAGCCAGTATCCAAAGAAAAAGGAAAGAAGAGAAAAGTTACTAGGCAGGCTTTGTCCAGCCACACAGCAGCTGCCTTATGAACAATGGCATTGAGGGCAAGGGTTTCTGTAACTCCTGTTTTGGGTAGCTTGGAATGTTATGTCTCTGCCCAAGGCCAGAGGTAGATTCCATTCTTTTGACCAGGAGGAAAAAGCTCTCCCTTCAATGGCTTCAAGAGAACCCTGATCAAAGTTATTGTAACATTCCTCAATCTGAAGAGGTAACCCTAATATCATTTAAGAGATTTCTGAAATTTGGAAATAAAAATAACGTATTCCTAACATGAAAATTTAGAGGTCCAATTCTAAAATTGCTCACCGGCAGGATATTAGTGTCTGAGGTAGAGTTTCCACTGCACCCTCACACATAACCTCCAGGCAATGTGCTCATTCAGGAGATAAGGAACCACTGCTCCCTTCCTGCGTTCTCAAATGGAAAAAAACCAATCACATTCCTGCAGCATCCGGGTCTTACTTCCTGTTTGTCATCATATGTAGATGTGGTACGGACGGAGATACAGATGTGAATACAAATATGGCCAGATAGAGATAGAAGCTAGGTGCGGTGGGACAAGTATTTGGAGGACTGAACATTCAGGGCTAGCCTCAGTGACATAGTGAGTTTGAGGCCAGCCTGGGTTACATGAGACCATTACAACAACAACAACAAAAGCAGAGATAGAGATCTCCAAAGAATATAAAAAGATTTTGGAAATTATATCAGAACTGTTTAAAAATGAAAACTGAGCAGAGTGTGGTGGTGTATGCCTTTAATCTCAGCTCTTGTCAGGGAGAAGCAGACAAATCTCCGTGAGTCTGAGACCAGCCAACAAAACTTAAAACAACTTACTGATAACTTAGTGAGATAATTTCTCATAAAGGAAAATAAAATAGACATGAACAATAGGAAAAGGGCAGGTAATTATTGCAGTTGCAGTAACTAAGGTAACACAATCTTGACTCCATTTTCTGTCTACTTATATCCTCCTCAGCCCTCCCACCTCCCCCACAATGCTGTACCACTGAGCTTCAACATCAAGAGCGCTTCTGAGGCATTAGTCCACTTCTGGTCACTAGCAAAAATGAGTCGTTCTTGTACTCTGAATTGTCCTAATCAATGTGATGGTCTCTAGCTTTCTCACAAGGATTATTTTATTTTTGGAGGCCCCAGCGAGACTGTCCCACCCACATAGGACTCAGTTTCAGCCAGGACCTCTACAGCCAGAAGAGAGGGTACAAGGGAAGGGACGAGTCTCCTGAAGACATTCCAGGGCCCCATGCCTCCACCGGAGTGGTCTCCAATGACTGCTGTGTTCCCAGACACAGATGGAGTCCTTCTGACATTCTTAGGAGGTAAATCTGTCTACTGAATTGAGTTCTGGTTAAAATGCATGGGCTGTGTGGGGATCCTTCTCAGAGGTGAAGGACAATACGCCTCTTGGCACGTTCTGGATAATAGGGACAGGCCTTTGGGGATCGTCCTTAGGGTTAAAGGAGATAGGCCCTATGCGGAACCTCATTAAGGTTTGGGAAAGAAACACACAGAGAGGAGTCTTCCCTTTTCCTCTTGTACTTCATTGGGATGACACTAGAGGAAGATCTGGTTTTCTGACTCTGCCTCTTATGAATATATAGTAAACCTGAATGACTGGATACATTCTGGACAGTTCTGCCCCAAGAGCATCATTTCTGTTATTGATGTCTATCTCGTTTTGTCTTCCTCGGTTTTCTGTCTTGAGGACAGGAGGGCTGTTCTGTTCTCTAAGCTGATTTTGAAAGATTAAAATTAAGTTTTCAAGCTGTACTGTGGGAACTTAGCTGTTGGTTAGACTCAGTGGGAGGCCAGTTCCCAAGAACCCAGAAACAAGGGAACCAAGACAACCTGGCCAGAGAACACAGAAACAACCTGGCCTCAAACAATTGCCAGGTGGCTAGCCTGCCCCTGGACCCTAGCATGTGCCAGCACCAATCAGAAACCACCCATACCTTCCCCTTACCCCAGTCTTCCCTTTTGCCCCAGCAACTGCACAGAAATAAAAAGCTGCCTAAGACCCTGCTCAGGGTCAGACTCCTCTACCCCTGCAAGGGATATGAGTCTTGCCCCAGCTGGAATAAAAAGCCTCTTGCAGATTGCATCAAGTCTGTGTCTTGGTGGTATGTGGGGTCATCGCTCCCGGGATTTGAGTGTGGGGGTCCCTCCGGGAATCTCACAATTTTCAGTTAGTGGCAACTGGAAGCCAACCTGAGGTATGTGCCTCACCTTTTAGAGAACACATGAGAGCCGATTCTTTCCTGGGATCCAGTAAACTCTATCCTCGGATTCCATCTCTGTTTTGACTTTCACCAATGAGCTACACAGCTGTCTGTCCCCTTTACCTCCCAGGCTCCACGCACATCTCTTTTGCTTCCCTTGGTCCTTCCTTTCTGTGCTGCTCTGTAGCTCTCCAGCCCTCGTAGTCTCATCTCAACCTCTCTCATCCCTGCTGTTCAGCTACTCACGAGCTTATCCAGAGCAAATTCCTCTTGAAAAGGGCTCCCCCCTGCCCACAGGGAGCAAATCACAAAGTCTTGCCAGCTGAGTTATGCAAGATAAGGCCCCAGCCAGCAGTACAGGATGCTCTATGGCACAGGGTGAGAAGTGCTGTAGGAACCATGGCACAGGATCATCATAGTGAACAGGAGTGGAGCAGCCAGTCTCACTGCTTTACCTGCACTGGGACCCGAGCATCCCAACAACCTTGCCAGCTGGTGAGTCCAGGGACCCCACCCCTGAGTGCCATGGGGTACAAGGCAAGTTTATCTGGGAGAGCTGCTTAGCTATGCAGCTCAGGAGGGGGGCTGGAGATAGAAACTCTACTGGCTCTCCAGGACTGCCTCACCTGAACAAGATAGGATATCCAATCTGTTCTTGGGACTCCTTTGACGCATGCCTGTGGTCTGCTTTTGTTTCTGCCACACTGAGCCTGGACACTATTGCTTTTATTTCTACTTTTCAGTTGTAAAGTCGAACAAACTAAGGGAAAGGGGATAACTTGGTACCAATATTTTCTGAGTTCCCCTAGGTGTCTGGTTTTTATAGTTTTCTGTTTAATGGCCTCTAGGTTATAGATACTTATAAGCTTAAATATGACCAATGTATGGACAACATACTAGAGGTTTAACCCACGAAGGAGCTAAGATCTTCCTGCCTCATATAATATATTATCCTTCAGCTTGATGCTTTTGTTTTTGTTTTTTTTGTTTTTTGTTTTTTGTTTTTGTTTTTCGAGACAGGGTTTCTCTGTCTAGCCCTGGCTGTCCTGGAACTCTCTGTATAAACCAGGCTGGCCTCAAACTCAGAAGTCCACCTGCCTCTGCCTCCCAAGTGTATGAAAGGCATGTGCCACCACTGCTCGGCAAGGTTGTAATTATAATGCTTCCCTAGACCCAAGGGTTTCCCCATGACCAGACTCTGACAACATTTACTATTCTGCTTGGTCTAGCATAGCTGGTTTGACTGAAATCTATGGCTGACCACCTTACTCACAGGCCCTAGAGTTTCTCTCATTCTTCTCCAACTAGGTCTAATGATTAGGCCCTGCTCAACCAACTAATGCTATCCAGTACTTGATCCTTCATAAAAACCAATGATTTAATCATAAAAATCAAAAGGTCTTTAAAGCTGGCTATTTTCCCCCATATTTCCTCCTTTAATTTGCCTTCTTATTCTCCTGCTCATTTAATCCCCCTATTCTAGTTTTCTCTTTATCCCTTTAAAATACTATATCCTATTTCCCCTTCCTTGGGAAAAAAGATCCTTTCCTGCCCCCTGTTCCCTGGATATTCTAAATGAAACACACATATCTGAAGTTTAAAAGCTAGCATTGACATGTAAGAGAAAATATGAAATGTCTGTCTGTCTTATCTGACTCAGGATGATTGTTTCTAGCTCCATTCATAATTTCATTTTTCCATTGTATAAATGTGCCATATTTTTATCACCCATACATCCAGGCTGTTTCCAGTTTTAATGAATATGAATAAGCAAGTGTCTCTGTAGCAAGAAGTAGAGTCCTTTGGGTATATGCCCAAGAGTGTACAGCTGGATCCCAAGGCAGATCTATTTCCAGCTTCCAGAGGAACTGCCACACTGATTTCCATAATAGCCATACATGTGTGTACTTCCACCAGCAGTGGCTAAGTGTCCCCATTTCCCTTCATCCTCACCAGCATCTGCTGTCATTTGTGTTCTTGGTCTTGGCCATCCTGATCACTGGGATAAGATGAAATTTGCATCTCCCGGATGGGTAAAGATGTTGAACATTTCTTTAAGTGTGTCTCAGCTTTTTTCCTCCTGAGAACTATCTTTCTAGTTGTATTCCTCATTGTTAATTGGGGTATTTGTCGTCTTCTTCTTCTTCTTCTTCTTCTTCTTCTTCTTCTTCTTCTTCTTCTTCTTCTTCTTCTTCTTCTTCTTCTTCTTCTTCTTTTTTGGTGTTTCGAGACAGGGTTTCTCTGTGTAGCCTTGGCTGTCCTGGAACTCACTCTGTAGACCAGGCTGGCCTCTAACTCAGAAATCCACCTGCCTCTGCCTTCCAAGTGCTGGGATTAAAGGCATGCTCCACCACCACCCGGCTGGTATTTGTCTTCTTGATGTTCAGTTTTTTCAGCTCTTTGTATAGTAATCTAGGCCCTAATGCTCTGTCAGATGAATAGGGGATAAAGATTTTTCCGTTCTATACATTATTGCTTTGCTCAGTGATGATGTCCTTTGTTGTACCTTAGAAGCTTTTTAGCTTCATGAGATCCCATTTATTAATTGTTGGTTTTAATACCTGCTATAGGGGTCCTGTTCAGAAAGCCCTTTCCTGTACCAATACTTTAGGATTATTTCCCTTTTTCTTCTGTGAGAATCAAAGTGTCGGGCCTTATGTTGGGGTCCTTGATCTATATGAAGTTGGTTTTATGCAGGAGTAGTTGGACCAATTTAAACTTACCCCTGACTAGCTTATAAATAAATGAGGTTCGGACTATGGTTAATTTATTTGGCATTGACAATTTCTTAGGTGTAACCCCTAAGCTACTTGTCTAACTGCTGACCTGGCTACTTCCCCCAGCAGCAGTGTACCCCATATACTCGCTGCTTCTTCCCACCCATGTGCTCATGGTCCATCTCTTCTCATGGTGCCTTCCTCCTCATGTCTGTCCTTTCTCCTCCCTCTCCAATCCCCAATCAGGTAACTCGAATCCCTCCAGTAATTGGCTCTAGCCATTTTTATTTAATCAATAGTGTTAAATTAAGGAACATAGTTTGCACAACAAAAGCTGGTAAACCTGAGAATTCATTCGTAGGCAACTAGACTTTTGGGTAATTCAGTATTCATAGCAACAGATCCAGCCTCAACAGGCAGGGTGATATAAATTGATTTACTTTTATTCTTCTACATGCATCTGTGTAGTCTGACCAGCACCACTTGTTGAAGGTGCTGTCTTTTCTCCAGTGTGTACTTGTTTTCTACTTTATAAAAAACCAGCTGTTTTTTGTAGGTGTGTGGCGTTATGTCCAGGTCTTCAGTTCCATTCCATTGATCAACATGGCTGTTTTTATGCCAGTTTAATTTTAATTGTGTCATTTTAATTATGATAGCGCTGCAATACAAATAAAAATCTGGGTGGTTTTTTTTATTATTCAGGATATTTTAGCTATCTGTGTATGTTCTCTTATAAAGTTGAAGATTGTCCTTTTTTAACTTAGGTAAAATTCTTTTTTTTTTTTTTTTTTT